>NC_057801.1:790546492-790889849 GCF_018294505.1 Triticum aestivum
CGGCGGCGCGAGCCGACGACGACGACGGGCGGCAGCGGGGACAGCGACGACGACGACGGACGACGGGCGACGGGCGGCGATGACGGGATCGAGCGGCGCGCGACGATGTCGAGTGGTTGGAGACGAAAGTGGGGAGATGTAACTGAAATTTTCGTAAGTGCTATATATATAGGATCACCCTTTAGTACCGGTTGGTGGCACCAACCGGTACTAAAGGCCAACTTTGGCCAGGCCAAGAGGCGGGAAGAGCAGGCCTTTAGTACCGGTTGGTGCCACCAACCGGTACTAAAGGGTGATCTGTAGTACCGGTTGGAGCCACCAACCGGTACTAAAGGCCTCGCGCTGCCACCCCAAAGTTTAGTCCCACCTCGCCGGGCGAAGGGCAGCCGCACTGGTTTATGAACCCAGCCGCGGCTACCTCTTTGAACTCCTCTATATAGCAGGCTTGTGGGCCTAAATTCTGCGTGCTGCCCTGTGAGTCTGCTGGGCCTTTAAGGCCTGTAATTGCACGCCCGTGGCCTAGCAGGCCCACAAGGCAGCGCCCCAATTATTTTTTTAGTTTTTTTCTTTTCTGCTTTATTTTCTTCTATTTATTTCTGCGTAGTTTTTTGTATAATTTTTTCTTTTCTGTTATATTTATTTTCTTCTATTTATTTCTGAGTAGTTTTTCATCTAGTTTGCCAAAATTCAACATTTTCAGAGTTCATTTTGTAGTGATTTTCAATTTCACGGTCATTTTATATAGTTTTTTTCTTTTCAGCTATAGTTTTTTTCCTGCTATTTTTTCTTTTCTACAAAACTTGATGGTCAAAGTCTGGAGTTATAACCAAAGTTTTAAAAAAAGAAATGCCGACGTGCAATTAGTTTTTGCCATAACAGAAGAAGTCCGGAGTTGTAATAAGTTATTAAAAATAAAAAAGAGGTGCAATGCTCGTTAATTTGCTTCAAGCCTTTCGGAATAGTGTAAACTGCACTGCGCATAGCTCCGTGCAGTCTACCATATTCCTGAAGGCTTGAAGCTAAGCAACGTGAGCATTGAGCCTCTTCTTCATCGTCTCTGCACTCAGGGCTTATAAACTGCTCCTAATCCCTCTCTCTTCACGAGGTGGGACTAATTAATAGTTTACTAAGAAACTGTAGTACTGGTTCATCCATGAACCGGTACTAAAGGTGCTCGTGCGGCCCCAGCTAGCCTTACCTGACACAACCTCATTAGTACCAGTTCGTAGCACGAACCGGTGCTAAAGGTTCGCCACGAACCAGTACTAAACAGCTCCTCCCGCCTAGCAGTTGGTGCATACTGAACGCAAAAAATATAAGAACATTTAGATCATGATCTTACATTTCTTTACAGTCTAAATTGTCAATATGATCTTATAACATCAAAAATACTTTGATCATCAATGATCTTTGTGTGTACAATCTGAATTGTCAATATGAGTCATCAACGATTTATAAACCGATGAAGACTCATATTGCGGCCACAAATTCTACACATAGAGTTCAATAAAGACCAAGTGCTTGTGATAATTTGAGAAATAACATATTTAAGGTGGTAAAAGGCTTGTTAGGGGAGCGAGGTGGGACTAAAAACAGCTTGCCATAACCTCATTAGTACCGGTTCGTGGTATGAACCGGCACTAAATGGTGATGGTGGGGCCATAGCCTGACCGCAGGCTGACACAGCCTCTTTAGTACCGGTTCGTGGCATGAACCGGTACTAAAGGTTCGCCACGAACTGGTGCTATTGATCGCCGCCACGAACCGGCACTAATGTACACATTAGTGCCGGCTGAAATTCAAACCGACACTATTGCGCTTAACATTTGACCCTTTTTCTACTAGTGCACGCCAATGTCACACGTATATAATAAATGTTCGTAGCAAAAATAAATAGTGTTTACATAAAATTTGTTTTAAGTGCACAACTCAAACATCATCTCTTTGGTTTCATCAGGGGTCCACATATGCTCCCCAAGATCACTGAGCCGTTGTGTGTGCACCTGGTGATCTCGAAGATTCTGATGCATCTAGAAAGTTCATAAGATGTGCTACATCTGTTGGAAATATTAGCACTTTTCCAATTAGGCTAATCCCCGAGTATACAGTAAGCATGACATAAATGGTATGCATCTCATAGCGATACCTAAGCATACTAGCACGTACAAAACATAGAATCGAACCATCTATGAGCAGCACATATACGGCTAGTACAAGCACGAGTAAACGACGGATCAACCGATCATACCCTCCGGTTGGCCGGGCCAACACGCCGGCAACAGCAGCAGCCTCGGTGTCGTCTGTAGCCTTCTTGTTGGCGGCGGCGGCGGCCATGGTGTCGATGCAGGAGAGGTAGTAGAAGCAGAGGCAGACAGAGTTGGGGACGGATCAGGAGCAGTCGCGTCGAGACGCACCCCAAAAACCTTATTGCCGTTCTCCCGGGCAGGATCTCGAACGATAGGGTTCCGGAGGCACCTGCTCTCCCGACCAGTCATGCACGCGGTCATCGGGATGGGGTCGCCGGAAGCAGCACAGAGAGAGGAACAATAGATGACGGCTAGGTTACGCGAGAGGGAGTGAGTGAAACGAACTAGGTCACTCCACTGGGCAGAGCCTTCTTATATAGGCCGTCAGGTAGGAAGTCGTGGGCCTGGGCGGAGGCCCACGACTGAGTCGACGCACTCCCGGGAAGGGAGTCGTTGTTCCCGGAGAAGGGTCGCACACCCGCGAACAGAGTCGATGAATTCGGGAGCACAAGTCAGCGGCGTGCGCGCGTCGTGGCGAGGCGAGGAGAGGCGGGTGGCGGAGGAGGAGGAGCGTGCGTGTACCACTCCGCTTCCCGAGCTCCCAATGGCAAGTGGTAGAGCAACCCTTATAAAGGGGTCTGAACTCTCCTCAACTATCAAGGTGGGACTAAACTTCTCACCACCTGCCATATCATACATGGGCCTCAAGATTAACCATGAATCATTGTTCATATGGGCCTAAAGCCCATCTATGATTCAACAATCCCCCACCAGATCTCGAGGCACATAAGTTTGTCAAATGTTCCAAACAATTTTTGATATATCAGAAATTTCAGTGGAGACTGTTAAGTTGAACTTCCACCTAGAGCAACAGGATTAGACTTATTCACAACTGAACAATGGATTATGCCTTGAATTGTCAGTTTGGCGTGTAGAAGTTTCGCCTATTGTTAGCTGATACGTGGTTGCCGAAGGCTAAACCCTATGGGTGGAGCTTATTAGTCATACTCCGTACCTTCTCATGAGCTTCCTAGAGATCACCCAATCTCATAGATTGTCGCCAGCAGTCGGGCTCACATAGGTGTGTTCCTCCAAAGAATGCTTTCCAGGTTAGCATCTTGCTTACATAAGCTTTGGAACATATTAAGACGAAAGTTAGCCTGGCTTACAGAATTGAGAGTATTATTGCATCTCCAATGGAGTGGGATAATTAAGGATACTCTCCTCAGTTGACCGCTGGATTGTTTTCCCAGGTCCTAATTCATGGGATCTCCGATCACATAGGTTGGGTTAGCCCCATGGCAACTTACGTGGGTCTCATACCCATCTCCCTCGATGCATTTTCTATCACAATCCGTGATAGCCCTTTAGTAAAAGCGTCTGCCATATTCTTAGCCGTATGGATATAATCCAACGCTATTACTCCGGAGTTTCTTGATTTCCTGACAGATTTCAATCATCTTCTTATGTGCTTTGTGGATTTCATGTTGTCCTTTGAACTCTTAGACTTGTCAATCATCGTTTGATTGTCACTGTTCATAAGGACAGCCGGCACTGGTTTATCAACCGTCGGCAAATCCATCAAAAGATCTCAAAGCCATTCTGCTTCGACGCAGGATGTGTCTAATGCTGTGAATTCTGCTTCCATAGTCGATCTGGTTAAGATCGTCTACTTGCAAGACTTCCAGGAAACAGCACCACCACCAAGTGTGAAGATATATCCACTTGTGGCTATCATCTCATCAACATCAGATATCCAGTTAGAATCACTATACCCCTCAAGTACCGTCGGGTACCCAGAATAGTGAATCCCTTAGTTCACAGTGCCTTGCAAATAGCACATCACTCGCTCAACAACATGCCAATGCACATCTCCCGGATTGAAAACAAACTGGCTCAGTTTGCACACAGCAAATGAGATGTCAGGACGAGTAGCACAAGCTAGGTACATCAGTGAACCAACCACTTGAGAATATCTTAATTGATCTACAGTCGTGCCTTCGAACTTTGGAATCCGCATGCTAGGATCATATGGTGTTGCAGAAGGTTTGCAGTCTGAATATCCAAAACGGCTCAAAATCTTCTCAACATAGTGGGATTGCAAAAGTGTAATTCCACCTGATGTCTACTACACAACCTTCTTCTTGTAGAGGTTGTTGGGTCTGCAAGTGCACAGGTTTGTAGGATAGTAGCAAATTTCCCTCAAGTGGATGACCTAAGGTTTATCAATCCGTAGGAGGCGTAGGATGAAGATGGTCTCTCTCAAACAACCCTGCAACCAAATAACAAAGAGTCTCTTGTGTCCCCAGCACACCCAATACAATGGCATATTGTATAGGTGCACTAGTTCGGCGAAGAGATGGTGATATAAGTGCAAAATGGATGGTAGATAAAGGTATTTGTAATCTGAAATTATAAAAACAGAAAGGTAGCGAGCGATAAAAGTGAGCGTAAATGGTATTGCAATGGTAGGAAACAAGGCCTAGGGTTCATACTTTCACTAGTGCAAGTTCTCTCAACAATAATAACATAGACAGATCATATAACAATCCCTCAACATGCAACAAAGAGTCACTCCAAAGTCACTAATAGTGGAGAACAAATGTAGAGCTTATGGTAGGGTACGAAACCACCTCAAAGTTATTCTTTCGGATCAATCTATGCAAGCGTTCGTACTAGAATAACACATTAAGACACAAATCAACCAAAACCCTAATGTCACCTAGATACTCCATTGTCACCTCAAGTATCCGTGGGCATGATTATATGATATGCATCACACAATCTCAGATTCATCCAACCAACACAAAGTACTTCAAAGAGTGCCCCAAAGTTTCTACCGGAGAGTCAAGACCGTGTGCCAACCCCTATGCATAGGTTCATGGGCGGAACCCGCAAGTTGATCACCAAAACATACATCAAGTGGCACATGATATCCCATTGTCACCACAGATAAGCACGGCAAGACATACATCAAGTGTTCTCATAAAAGACTCAATCCGATAAGATAACTTCAAGAGGGAAACTCAATTCATCACAAGAGAGTAGAGGGGCAGAAACATCATAAGATCCAACTATAATAGCAAAGCTCGGGATACATCAAGATCGTGCCATAGAGGGAACAGGACAGAACACGAGAGAGAGAGAGATCAAACACATAGCTACTGGTACATACCCTCAGCCCCGAGGGTGAACTACTCCCTCCTCGTCATGGATAGCGCCGGGATGATGAAGATGGCCACCGGTGATGGGTTCCCCCTCCGGTAGGGTGCCGGAACGGGCTCCCGAGAGGTTTTTGCTGGCTACAAAGGCTTGCGGCGGCGGAACTCCCGATCTATCTTGATATTCGACGGTTTTAGGGTACGTAGGCTTATATAGGCGAAAGAAGTTGGTCTAGGGGTGCTCGAGGGGTCCACGAGACAGGGGGCGTGCCCAGTAGGGGGACGCCCCGCTATCTCCTGGGCTCCTCGAGTGTCTTCTGACGTGGACTCCAAGTCTCCAGGATGATAATCTTCCAAAAAATCACGTTGCCGAAGGTTTCATTCCGTTTGGACTCCGTTTGATATTCCTTTTCTTCGAAATACTGAAACAGGCAATAAAACAGCAATATGAGCTGGGCCTCCGGTTAATAGGTTAGTCCCAAAAGTAATATAAAAGTGTATAATAAAGCCCATAATCATTCAAAACAGGTAATATAATAGCATGGAATAATAAAAAATTATAGATACGTTGGAGACGTATCAAGCATCCCCAAGCTTAATTCCTGCTCGTCCTCGAGTAGGTAAATGATAAAAACAGAATTTTTGATGTGGAATGCTACCTAGCATGATTCCCAATGTAATTTCTCTTTATTGTGGCATGAATGTTCAGATCCAAATGATTCAAAATAAAAGTTCATATTGACAAAAGAAATAGTAATACCTCAAGCATACTAATCAAAGCAATCATCTCTTCTCAAAATAACATGGCAAAAGAAAGTTCATCCCTACAAAATCATATAGTTAGGCTATGCTCTAATAATGATGATCATCACACTTCTATTGATTACAACATATGAATTACAACTCGAAACTAGAACAAGATATGACTCTATATGAATGCCTCCCGCGGTGTACCGGGATGGTGCAATGAATCAAGAGTGACATGTATGAAAAATTATGCATGATGGCTTTGACACAAATACGATGTTGATACGTCTCCAACGTATCTATAATTTTTTATTGTTCCATGCTATTATATTACCCCCTTTTGATGTTTATGGGCTTTATTCTACATATTTATATCATTTTTGGGACTAACCTACTAACCGGAGGCCCAGCCCATATTGATGTTTTTTTGCCTATTTCGGTATTTCGAAGAAAAGGAATATCAAACGGAGTCCAAATGGAATGAAACCTTCGGGAGCGTTATTTTTGGAACGAATCTGATCCGGAGAGCCTGGAGTGCAAGTCAAGAAAGCTCCGAGGGCCCCATGAGATAGGAGGGCACCCCCCTGTAGGGCACGCCCCCCTATCTTGTGGGCCCCTCGGACGGCCACCGGCGTACTTCTTCCTCCTATATATACTTACGGACCCCGAAAACATCCAGGAGAACCACGAAACACAATTTCCACCGCCGTAACCTTCTGTATCTGTCGTGGAATTGTCATGTCAGATGTCCTCGTGAAAGGACTTAGTTGTGGAGCCATCGCAACTAGGAAGCTTGAAGGGGTTAATTAGGACAAAGGACACGAGAGGGTTTATACTAGTTCGGCCCCTTACGGTGAAGTTAAGGCCTACGTCTAGTTGGGTTGGTATTGATGTTTCGATGACCAAGGAGCGAGATATGCTATGACCGGCTCTCGATGAGTTGTTTCTTGCCCTAAGCCGCCAGCAGGTCGTCCCCTTATATACACGAGTTGACGCCTTGTGGCTTACAGAGTCCCGGCCTGCTTATAAACAGTGTCCTGCTCGGTGACTAGTTAAATCTACCTTATGATACAAGTCATGCCATTGTGGCGGTTTACTACAATGGGCCTTAAGTCGCCTGTGGGCCTTAAACCCTTTATTGAACCGCCATCTTCATGCTTGATCTTTGGGCTTCTTTCTGGTGAGTCCTCTTTGCGTAACCCGGCCCCTCCTAGGCGGCTTACACAAATAGTTATATCCCCAACATTAGGCCCCAGATTGATTTGAACCTGTTCATGTCAATCTTCAAATACCTTAAGAAGTAAATCTTAATCCTCTGCCTGTACAAAGGTTTTCTTTAACCCGCCATGACGTCATCTCTTGGATCCGTGTTAACCCGTCGTGACGTCATCCTTACTTAAATTCATTTTTTATTTCATCGTATCCTCCAACGGATCTTTGCCTTTACTGTCTGTTCCGAAAGCCGAGGCGTTTATCTCCTCATTTCTCACGCCGCCTCAGTTATCCCTCCCTTATAAATAGGCGCGACCCTGGTCTTCCCATTCTCCTCCTTCCAGTCATCTTCTTCCTCCTGCTGCTTTCTGTCGCTCGAGCTCCGCCGCCGCCGTCGTCGTGGATCTCCTCGTCTTCACCAACTCAGGCCGCTGCATCAACCTGGTTGGACCAGAAAAATACGACGCCCTTCCGCAGCAATCTTGCATCAATGAGTCTCCCCTTTCCTTCTCTTTAGATCTTACATTAGGGCCTTCGAGTTCTTCATGTTCTTCGCTGTTTGGTGGTTTCCTTTCATAGATTTCATCACCCCCGCTCTTTTTGATCTTGAATATGGTAAAAAAAACTAATGCAGTAGATATTCTGCACCTATTTTGAATGCAAACAAATCCATTCTGGTCACACAGAGGCCCCATTCGAACCCTCGAACTTCATCTGCACCAACTCTAGGTCTAGAAAATTTTCCTTTTAGAACAACTATTTGATCCAAAATAATAACAGTCACTTGTGAAACTTGTTTGTTTCACCCGGAAGTGAAAAACTGCCTCTGTCAAATATTTTTAACTGCTCATTGACACCTGTAGCGGCTTAATATTTATCGCATAGTTATCCATATATGATTAGGCCCCTTCTGACGGCGCCATCTTGAATAATTAAGATATTTTCTCCCAGTTTAAAATTGAACCAGAATCTCTTATTTTGTCGTAGGCCAACTATTGTCATGGCACCTAAGGCAACCAAAGCCCCTGTGACTTGCAATTGGGTCCCATTCATAATCACTAAGAGTAAACTGTCTGAATTTGTCAAGTCTGGCCATCTGCCAAAAAAGGAGGTTATGTCTTATCGTTCCCCTGACCCGTCTGAAGAGAGGCCTCAACCCAAAGAAGGGGAGGTAATAATTTTTACGGATCATATGAACCGGGGATTTGCTCCTCCCGGCTCAAAATTCTTCAGGGAGGTTTTGAATTTCTTTGATCTTAGACCTCAATACATTGGACCAACTCCATATCAAATATTTGCAATTTCCAAGTCTCCTGCGAGGTGTACCTGGGAGAGGAGCCAAGTCTGCTATTGTTCAGAGAGCTTTTCTACTTGAACCGGCAGAATGAACGTGCCAATGGGCCTAGTCTGGAGTTTGGTGGCATTTCAATTCAGCGGTGGAGAGATTGCCTTTTTCCTTACGCTGAACTGCCGAGTCATCCAAAAGATTGGAACCAGACGTGGTTCTATTGTTAGGATACTTCACCAGCTGATGAGAGCCCTCTGCTCGGCTTCCGCGCCCTGCGCCTTGAGTCCAACCATCCGCTAGCGGACAAACTGACGGCCGTCGAGCGTTTGCCTCTCAATCCCACCATCAAGAAGATCAAAGCTCTCTTAGGAAACATTTTAAACGGCATCGATGTGGTCCAAGTCTGGGTCACTTGGCGAGTACTTCCATTAAGCCGGCGTTCCGGCTTAATGTGTACTTACATAGGCGAAAAGGATGATCCGCTGCGTCATAGTCCTGACGACTTACCAGATGACGTGGTGGATGCTACGACCCAGTTGCTGCTGAAGGAGGGCACTGTAACTAGTAATACCTTGAGCTTACTTCCCTTCTGCAAGAAGAACCCGGCCCCTGCAGTGAGTTATCAATCTTAATAAATACTCTTTGCTATGTTATACCTTATTTGTACTCATAATTCCTTATCCTTTTCCACAGGCCGATGACAACTTCTGGAAGGTCAAATATGACCATGAGGCTGCCAAACAAGCCAGGACAGCCAAGAAAACCGAAAGGAAGGCCGCCAAGATGGGAACCTCAAAGAAAAAGAAACCCAGCGCTTCCGATTTACTCAAATTGGATGACACTTCTTCGGATGATGAAGAGGTAATCCCTGATTCTCTTAACTCCTTCGTCACTATTTTATTGACATTCCACCTTTTCAGGAGGACACGGGGAACAGCCAAGCGGTTGACGAAGAGGTAACTATAATCTCCTCCGACTCAGAGCCTTTGCCAAAGCAAAAAATCCGAAGGGTGACCCGAAAAGTAAGCTTTTCACATCCTCTAGCTTATCAAGATCCTCAATTTCTTGTGAAGCAACAACAGCTTGAAAACCGGAGGCAGACCCAGAACAACAAGGATGTTGAACTCTCCTCCGGCTTACCTGACGTAACTAGGAAGCGTGGGACTGAGGTTATCTCCGATTTACGTTCTGTTTTACCTTTAGCGGGCTTAATTCGCCAACCTCTCAATTCATCCGACTCCAATTATCAAGATACCTCTCCTTCCTCCGGCGAGTCTATGCAATCGAACATGCCGGCTTTCAAAACTGCTCCCGGGTAATGTGACCTTATGTACCTTAAGCTTTACTTTACCCATGTTTAGTATTCATCCTTCTGCCTTTGTTAACAGCATGCAAGTGAAACCCAGCAAGAGGGCAAAAAAGAATAAGCCGTCCCAAGACCCGATCGTAACTGAACCGGTGATTGATACGTCTGCTCCGAACTGCTCCACTCATTAGCCGCCTGAACCAGCCTCTGACATTCCGGTGCCAACATCTGACCCACCTGCCGAAGATACTCTCAACAGCTCTGATAACCCGGAAGCTCCTAGCCCGGTCAAGACGTCTGAACCGGAAGTTGAATTTGTGAAAAGTCAGTTTGTTGAACCTGGGCGGCCTACTGTCCTTGCCAAATGTTCTGCCAAGGAAGAACTTGTCGAACGCCAAAAGCCCAAGCAGGACATTACTGATTATACTCATTTAAGCATTGGTGATATAGTCTCGGGCTATCTGAATCAAGTGCATAATAGCCGTGACCTGGAAATTGACATGGTAAAACAAATACAGCACAAATCGAAGGTATAACTTATGCTATTTTCCTGAATCTTACTTACTATACCAGCCCCCAAGTCTATTGCTTATGAAAAAAAATATGCTGTAGACTTAGAAATCTGCTTTACTGTTAGTCTGCCCGGTTTAAAGAGAATATATTTAACTCGGTCATAACATGATAGTTTGAATTTGCGATACACATTAGCCCCCAAGTGTCAAGTATCTTTACTTGTAAAGTGCTTGAGACTTAATACGTGTGACCCGACATGGTAGGTTAAAAAATTCTTCAACATACATTAGCCCCCAAGTGTCAAGAACCTTTGCTTGCAAAGTACTTGGGACTTAATATTATCTTACCATGATTCTTGCCATAACCCAACATCGATGCAGGCCACCATAAGTGAATTTGAGTCGGAGCTTGCTGTCCCGAAGAGCCGGCTGGAAACTCAAGAACTCGAAACTCAAAAGGCCAACTCCAAATTTGAATTCAGTGTCTCTGAACAAGAGAAATTGAAGAAGAATTGGCCCCTTACGGTGAAGGTAAGGCCTACGTCTAGTTGGGTTGGTATTGATGTTTCGATGACCAGGGAGCGAGATACGCTATGCTCGGCTCTCGATGAGTTGTTTCTTGCCCTAAGCCGCCAACAGGTCGTCCCCTTATATACACGAGTTGACGCCCTGTGGCTTACAGAGTCCCGACCGGCTTATAAACAGTGTCCATCTCGGTGACTAGTTAAATCTACCTTATGATACAAGTCATGCCATTGTGGCGGTTTACTACAACGGGCCTCAAGTCGCCTGTGGGCCTTAAACCCTTTATTGAACCGCCATCTTCATGCTTGATCTTTGGGCTTCTTTCTGGTGAGTCCTCTTTGCGTAACCCGACCCCTCCTGGGCGGCTTACACAAATAGTTATATCCCCAACATTAGGCCCCAGATTGATTTGAACCTGTTCATGTCAATCTTCAAATACCTTAAGAAGTAAATCTTAATCCTCTGCCTGTACAAAGGTTTTCTTTAACCCGCCATGACGTCATCTTTTGGATCCGTGTTAACCCGCCGTGACATCATCCTTACTTAAATTCATTTTTTATTTCATCGTATCCTCCAACGGATCTTTGCCTTTACTGTTCGTTCCGAAAGCCGAGGCGTCGGGGCCGCTGGATAATAAATTTTATCTACTCATTTCTCGCGCTGCCTTAGTTATCCTTCCCTTATAAATAGGCGCGACCCTGGTCTTCCCATTCTCCTCCTTCCAGTCATCTTCTTCCTCTCGCTGCTTTCTGTCGCTGGAGCTCCGCCGCCGCCGCCGTCGCGGATCTCCTCGTCTTCACCAACTCAGGCCGCTGCATCAACCTGGTTGGACCAGAAAAATACGACGCCCTTCCACAGCAATCTTGCATCAGTGAGTCTCCCCTTTCCTGCTCTTTAGATCTTACATTAGGGCCTTCGAGTTCTTCATGTTCTTCGCTGTTTGGTGGTTTCCTTTCATAGATTTCATCACCCCCGCTCTTTTTGATCTTGAATATGGTAAAAACTAATGCAGTAGATATTCAGCGCCTATTTCGAATGCAAACAGATCCATTCTGGTCACACAGAGGCCCCATTCGAACCCTCGAACTTCATCTGCACCAATTCTAGGTCTAGAAAATTTTCCTTTTAGAACAACTGTTTGATCCAAAATAATAACAGTCACTTGTGAAACTTGTTTGTTTCACCCGGAAGTGAAAAACTGCCTCTGTCAAATGTTTTTAACTGCTCATTGACATCTGTAGCGGCTTAATATTTATCGCATAGTTATCCATATATCATTAGGCCCCTTCTTACGGTGCCATCTTGAATAATTAAGATATTTTCTCCCAGTTTAAAATTGAACCAGAATCTCTTATTTTGTCGTAGGCCAACTGTTGTCATGGCACCTAAGGCAACCAAAGCCCCTGTGACTTGCAATTGGGTCCCATCCATAGTCACTAAGAGTAAACTATCTGAATTTGTGAAGTCTGGCCATCTGCCAAAAAAGGAGGTTATGTCTTATTGTGCCCCTGACCCGTCTGAAGAGAGGCCTCAACCCAAAGAAGGGGAGGTAATAATTTTTATGGGTCATATGAACCAGGGATTTGCTCCTCCCGGCTCAAAATTCTTCAGGGAGGTTTTGAATTTCTTTGATCTTAGACCTCAAGACATTGGACCCAACTCCGTGTCAAATATTTGCAATTTCCAAGTCTTCTGCGAGGTGTACCTGGGAGAGGAGGCAAGTCTTCTATTGTTCAGCGAGCGTTTCTACTTAAACCGGCAGAATGAACGTGCCAACGGGCCTAGTCTTGAGTTTGGTGTCATTTCAATTCAGAGGCAAAGAGATTGCCTTTTTCCTTATGCTGAATTGCCGAGTCATCCAAAAGATGGGAACCAGACGTGGTTCTATTGTCAGGATACTTCACCGGCTGATGAGAGCCCTCAGCCCGGCTTCCGCGCCCTGCGCCTTGAGTCCAACCATCCGCTAGCGGACAAACTGACGGCCGTCGAGCGTTTGCCTCTCAATCCCACCATCAAGAAGATCAAAGCTCTATTAGGAAACAGTTTAAACGGCATCGATCTGGTCCGAATCTGGGTCACTTGGCGAGTACTTCCATTAAGCCGCCATTCCGGCTTAATGTGTACTTACATAGGCGAAAAGGATGATCCGCTGCGTCATAGTCCTGACGACTTACCAGATGACGTGGTGGATGCTACGACCCAGTTGCTGCTGAAGGAGGGCACTGTAACTAGTAATACCTTCAGCTTACTTCCCTTCTGCAAGAAGAACCCGTCCCCTGCAGTGAGTTATCAATCTTAATAAATACTCTTTGCTATGTTATACCTTATTTGTACTCATAATTCCTTATCCTTTTCCATAGGCCGATGAAAACTTCTGGAAGGTCAAATATGACCATGAGGCTGCCAAACAAGCCAGGACAGCCAAGAAAACCGAAAGGAAGGCCGCCAAGATGGGAACCTCAAAGAAAAAGAAACCCAGCGCTTCAGATTTACTCAAATTGGATGACACTTCTTTGGATGATGAAGAGGTAATCCCTGATTCTCTTAACTCCTTCATCACTATTTTATTGACATTCCATCTTTTCAGGAGGACACGGGGAACATCCAAGCGGTTGACGAAGAGGTAACTATAATCTCCTCCGACTCAGAGCCTTTGCCAAAGCAAAAAATCCGAAGGGTGACCCGGAAAGTAAGCTTTTCACATCCTCTAGCTTATCAAGATCCTCGATTTCTTTTGAAGCAACAACAGCTTGAAAACCGGAGGCAGACCCGGAACAACAAGGATGCAGAACTCTCATCCGGCTTACCTGACGTAACTAGGAAGCGTCGGACTGAGGTTATCTCCGATTTATGTTCTGTTTTACCTTTAGCGGGCTTAATTCGCCAACCTCTCAATTCATCCGACTCCAATTATTAGGATACCTCTCCCTCCTCCGGCGAGTCTATGCAATCAAACATGCCGGCTTTCAAAACTGCTCCCGGGTAATGTGACCTTATGTACCTTAAGCTTTACTTTACCCATGCTTTATTATTCATCCTTCTGCCTTTGTTAACAGCGTGCAAGTGAAACCCAGCAAGAGGGCAAAAAAGAATAAGCCGTCCCAAGACCCGATTGTAACTGAATCGGTGATTGATACGTCTGCTCCAAATAGCTCCACTCATCAGCCGCCTGAACCAGCCTCTGACATTCCGGTGCCAACTTCTGACCCGCCTGCCGAAGATACTCTCAATAGCTCCGATAACCCGGAAGCTCCTAGCCTGGTCAAGACGTCTGAACCGAAAGTTGAATTTGTGAAAAGTCAGTTTGTTGAACCTAGGCGGCCTACCGTCCTTGCCAAATGTTCTGCCAAGGAAGAACTTGTCGAACACCAAAAGGCCAAGCAGGACATTACTAATTATACTCATTTAAGCATTGGTGATATAGTCTCGGGCTATCTGAATCAAGTGCATAATAGCCATGACCTGGAAATTGACATGGTAAAACAAATACAACACAAATTGGAGGTATAACTTATGCTATTTTCCGAATCTTACTTACTATACCAGCCCCCAAGTCTATTGCTTATGAAAAAATATGCTGTAGACTTAGAAATCTGCTTTACTGTTAGTTTGTTCGGTTTAAAGAGAATATATTTAACCCGGTCATAACATGATAGTTTGAATTTGCGATACACATTAGCCCCCAAGTGTCAAGTATCTTTACTTGTAAAGTGCTTGAGACTTAATATGTGTGACCCGACATGGTAGGTTAAAAAATTCTTCAACATACATTAGCCCCCAAGTGTCAAGAACCTTTGCTTGCAAAGTACTTGGGACTTAATATTATCTTACCATGATTCTTGCCATGATTCTTGCCATAACCCGGCATCGATGCAGGCCACCATAAGTCAATTTGAGTCGGAGCTTGCTGTCCCGAAGAGCCGGCTGGAAACTCAAGAACTCGAAACTCAAAAGGTCAACTCCAAATTTGAATTCAGTGTCTCTGAACAAGAGAAATTAAAGAAGAATTTTGAGTCAGAGAAGAAAATCTGGGCTGATGAAAAGGCTGCACTAGTGACCCCGGCCGAAGCGGCAGAAGCATCTCTTGCAGAAGCAACAACCGAACCGTCTGACTTAAAACGGCAGATATCTCAAATGGTCTCAGCCATCTTCGGTAAGTCATAACCTTAAATATCGTAATATTTTCCTTGATGATTATTGTAATTGCTATTTCCGACTCACTTTATGTTTGTGAACACAGGCCCCAGGAGCACCAACCTTAAGCAGAACATGCTGATTAAACTTAAGGCGGTATACACTCTAGTGGAACAGTTGTACACCGGGTCTCAGCGTGCCTTGGCCATTGTAGCTTTATCAAATACCACTCCACACCTTCTGCAAGATGTGCTGAAGTGCCTCGCTGTGCTACCTCAGCGGATCAAAGATTTAAGGCGGGCGTCCTCAAGAGCCGGGGCCGTAGCTGCATTGAGCCGGGCAAAAGCATGGCTTCCAGAGCTAGACCCGGCCGACCTTGCTCTTAGCTAGCCCAGTCTGAAGGAGGACGGTACTGTATTTGATGATCATGACTTCACCGCTTGTGTCAAAGTTATACGTCCCGTGGCGACCCTTATTAGGAACGATACTGACCTCACCAAGTACTCTCTGGGCTATGACAGTGAGAACCGGAGAATTCCAAACATTCCATATGACCAAGTCAGCCTGATCCCTCCAACGCGTAAGCATACTTTTGCCCCTGAAGTGGACCCAGCCGGTTTAATAGATGATGAAGCTGAGTTTGAAGCCTTGAGTGGCATTGATTGGGCCTCGTCAACCTTCCAGGACAAAGTAACCGACGGAGAGATGGAGAAGGATAACCCGGAGTCTTTGAGCCCGCCGAAGGAATGAATTGCCAGGCGTTTTATAACTTCACAAAAAACAATGCTTCATTTATTCAGACTCGGGAAGTCTTGTAATAGGGCAGTAAAAACTTCTCAATGTTTGTCATGCCTTTGCAGATGTTCCTGGTGCTTAATACTTTCGTAAGCCGCCATCATTATATCTTTCTGGCTTATGTTGACCGTTCATTTCCTTGATTTTAACTTTGCTTTGCTTTTCCCTGCACATAAAACAAGCAAAAATTTCCTTGGCGGTTTTTATCGCGTCGGGGGTTACATAAAGTATTGATAACCCGGAACACGAACCAAAGACATCATATACAGGTTGGTTTATGACTATATTCTGTTAAACATAATCATAATAGCATACCTGCGATCCCTTTGATAGTCTTTCCTGCTTATATGATGTTCACCTGGTACTTAACAAACTGGGGGGACCAAAATTTAAACCGGAAGAGATGAAAACCATCTCATAATGCTTTCTAGAAGGTCTCAAGATATTCAAAATAGTTACACTTTTAATAAACAACATTCACAGGCTTCTGATTCGAATACGATCAGTAAACCGTTCCAAAGGGGTTAAGCTAAGATTCGGATACGATCATATAGCCCCCAGTGGCTTTGGCGATGCCGATCAAGTGGGTATCAACAGCTATGTTCTCTTTGGTTCGAATACGACCTATGTTTGAACAGGAAGCCCCCAAGTGACCATAAGAGTTGTTTAATGACGCTGATTCGAATACGATCCACGTCAGACCCAAAGGGGTTAAGCTGTGATTCAAATATGATCAAGAAGCCCCCAAGTGGGTTTGGCAATATGCCGATCAAGTGGGTATCGACAACTATGTTCTCTTTGGCTCGAATGCGACCTATGTTTGAACAGGAAGCCCCCAAGTGATCATGGCTAGATTCAGATATGATCATAAGCCGGACCAAAGGAAAAGCCGGATTCAGATATGATCCGCTCCCTATTGGTAGTTTCCGCCACCTGATAAAGAGGACATAAAAACATTCTTTGTGGAAAAAAGGACAGAGGTCCTGCTTTATTGCTTTATATAATATGTACATCGTCAAAAATATATACATCTTAAGAGCCGGTGGCTCAAGTATAGTAAGGCCGAAGATGGGAAATATTCCACGGCCGGCGGGTCTCCTCCTCCGACTTACGTGAGTCTTTATGCTCTCGAACATCAATGAGGTAGTATGACCTGTTGTTCAGATTCTTGCTGATCACAAAGGGTCCTTCCCAAGGCGGAGATAGCTTGTGCATGTCACATTGATCTTGGATGAGCCGGAGTACCAAGTCACCTTCCTGAAAGGTTCTGCTCTGAACCCGGCGACTGTGATAGCGGCACAGGTCTTGCTGGTAAATCGCCGAACGGCCTATTGCCAAGTCTCGCTCCTCATGCAACAAGTCAAGTGCATCCTGATGAGCCTTTTCATTGTCTGCCTCAACATAAGCCGCCACGCGAGGTGAGTCGTGCCAGATGTCACTTGGCAGAACTGCCTCTGCTCCATAGACCATGAAGAAAGGTGCGTAACCCGTAGATCTGTTAGGTGCAGTATTGATGCTCCATAGCACAGAGGGTAACTCCTCCACCCAGCAACCCGGAGTTCGCTTTAATGGGACAAAGAGCCGGGGCTTGATACCCTTCAGGATCTCTTGATTAGCTCTCTCTGCTTGACCATTGGATTGAGGATGAGCAACAGCCGAAACATCAAGCCGGATATGCTCTCGTTTACAGAACTCTTCCATGGCACCCCTGGAGAGATTAGTGCCATTATTACTTATAATGTTGTGTGGGAAGCCTAAACGAAAGATCACCTTTTTCATGAACTAAACCGCCGTGGCCGCATCACACTTACTGACTGGCTCTGCGTCAACCCACTTTGTAAACTTATCCACTTCCACCGGGAGATGTGTGTTTTTATCCTTAGACCTTTTGAAAGGTCCAACCATGTCAAGCCCCCAGACTGCGAACGGCCAGGTAATTGGGATCATCCTCAATTCTTTAGCCGGCACATGAGCACGTCGTGAGAACTTCTGGCAACCGTCACATTTACGGACCAGATCCTCCGCATCAGCATGAGCCGTCAGCCAGTAGAGACCATGATGGAAAGCCTTGGCCACAAGAGATTTCGAACCGGCATGATGACCAAAATCTCCTTCATGGATCTCGTGAAGTATCTCTTGTCCTTCCGCAGGCGACACACAACATTGAAACGCCCCCGTTACACTGCAATGATGTAACTCACCATTAGCAATCGTCATGGATTTGGATCGCCTAACAATTTGCCTCGCCAAAGTCTCATCCTCAGGCAACTCTCCTCGGGTCATATAGGCCAAATATGGCAGTGTCCAGTCCGGGATGACATGAAGAGCCGCCACTAGCTGTGCCTCCGGGTCTGGCACCGCTAGTTCTTCCTTAGTAGGCACCTTGACAGAAGGGTTATGCAGAATATCGAGAAAGATGTTAGGTGGCACCGGCTTACGTTGAGATCCCAGCCGACTTAAAGCATCAGCCGCCTCATTCTTCCTTCGATAAATGTGCTCCACTTGATAACCCTTGAAATGTCCAGCCACAACATCTACTCACGATGATAAGCCGCCATGAGAGGATCCTTGGAATCCCACTTGCCTGACACCTGTTGAGACACGAGATCTGAGTCACCCAGACACCTTACCCGGCTTAAGTTCATCTCCTTGGCCATCCGGAGACCATGGAGTAAGGCCTCGTACTCAGCTGCATTGTTAGTACATGGAAACATAAGCCGGAGTACATAACAAAATTTGTCACCTCGAGGGGAAGTTAAAACCACTCCAGCCCCCGAGCCTTCTAGCTGCCTGGACCCGTCAAAGTGAATAGTCCAATATGTGTTATCTGGCTTCTCCTCAGGTGCCTGCAACTCTGTCCAATCATTGATAAAGTCCACCAAGGCCTGAGACTTAATAGAAGTACGTGGCATGTACTTCAAACCATGAGGCCCACTCGATAGCCCATTTGGCGACTCGTCCTGTGGCCTCCCTATTCTGGATGATGTCTCCCAAAGGGGCAAAACTTACCACAGTTATAGGATGACTTTGAAAGTACTGCTTCAACTTCCGGTTGGCCATAAACACTCCGTAAACGAGTTTCTGCCAATGTGGGTACCTTTGTTTAGACTCGATGAGCACCTCACTGATATAGTAAACCGGCCGTTGAACCGGATGCTCGTTGCCAGCTTCCTTACGCTCCACCACGGTAGCAACACTGACGGCTCATGAATTGGCAGCCATGTATAACAGCAATGTCTCTTTATCAATAGGAGATGCAAGAACCGGTGGTTCAGACAACTATCTTTTTAAGTCTTCAAAGGCAGCATCAGCAGCATCACTCCAGACAAAAGTGTCTGTTTTCTTCATCATCTGATATAACGGTAGGGCCTTCTCCCCTAACCGGCTTATGAACCGGCTTAGAGCGGCAACACGACCCGCCAGTCGCTGAACATCATTGATGCACGCCGGCTTAGCCAGAGAGGTAATCGCCTTAATCTTCTCCGGATTAGCTTCAATGCCTCAGTTTGATACCAGAAAACCCAAGAGTTTGCCCGCAGGTACACCAAACACACACTTGGCCGGGTTAAGCATCATCTTGTAAACCCGGAGATTATCAAAGGTCTCTTTCAAGTCAGATATCAAGGTTTCCTTTTCTCTGGACTTCACCACAATGTCATCTACATAAGCATGAACATTACGCCCAATCTGATCGTGTATACAGTTCTGCACACATCGCTGATAAGTCGCCTGGGCACTTTTGAATCCAAACGGCATAGATACATAACAGAAGGCTCCAAACGAAGTGATGAAAGTTGTCTTCTCCTGGTCCTTAACTGCCATTTTGATCTGATGATAACCAGAGTAAGCATCCAAGAAGCTCAAACATTCACAACCCGCCGTAGCATCAATGATTTGATCAATACGGGGGAGAGCAAAGGGATCAGCCGGACAAGCCTTGTTTAAGTCCGTGTAATCCACACACATCCGCCAAGTGCCGTTCTTCTTGAGTACAAGCACCGGGTTAGCCAACCATTCCGGGTGAAAAACTTCAACAATAAACCCGGCCGCTAAGAGCTGGGCAACCTCTTCCCCAATAGCTTTCCGTCTCTCTTTGTTGAACCGTCGGAGAAACTGCCTGACCGGCTTATACTTTGGATCAATATTGAGAGTGTGCTCAGCGATTTCCCTCGGTACACCCGGCATGTCAGAAGGTTTCCATGCAAAGATGTCCCGGTTCTCATGGATGAAATCGATGAGCGCACTTTCCTATTTAGGATCCAAATTGGTACTGATACTGAACTGCTTAGAAGCATCTCCTGGGATAAAGTCAACAAACTTTGTCTCAGCAGCCGATTTAAACTTCAACGTCGGGTCATGCTCAGTAGTTGGTTTCTTTAGGGAGGTCATATCCGCCGGGTCAACATTGTCTTGATAAAATTTGAGCTCCTCCGCGGCACAGGCAGACTCAGCGTAAGCCGCGTCGCCTTCCTCACATTCCAAGGCCACCTTTCGACTCCCATGCACAGTGATGGTGCCCTTGTAACCTGGCATCTTGAGCTGTAAGTAAACGTAACATGGACGTGCCATGAACTTAGCATAAGCCGGTCGCCCAAACAGAGTGTGATATGGACTCCTGATTTTAACCACTCCAAACGTCAATTTCTCAGCCCTGGAGTCATACTCATCTCCAAAGGCCACCTCCAATTCAATCTTACCAACTGGGTAAGCCGACTTACCAGGAACCACTCCATGGAAAACAGTGTTGGATGTTCCCAAATTCTTATCAGTCAACCCCATGCATTGAAAGGTCTCGTAGTAGAGGATATTGATGTTGCTACCTCCGTCCATGAGTACCTTAGTAAATTTATATCCACCAACCTGAGGTGCTACCCCCAAGGCTAACTGACTCGGATTATCGACCCGTGGTGGGTGATCCTCTTTGCTCCATATAATGGGTTGTTCTGACCACCTCAAATAACGAGGAATTGCCGGCTCAACTGAATTAACGACCCTTTTATGAACCTTTTGGTCATGTTTACATTAGCTGGTGGTAAACATGTGATACTGCCCATCATTCAACTGCTTCGGATGGCTTTGATAACCCGACTGCTGCTGCTGTTGCCCTCCTTGACCAGACTGCTGCTGATTATTATTGCCTGGATGTCCCTGAAAGCCGGAGTTTGAACCGCCGCCCGGGCCATGAAAACCGCCAGCTCGCGAGCCACCGCCAGACCCGAAGTTGTCACCAAACGTGTTGGAATTCTTAAAAGCCTTCATGATTGCGCAATCTTTCCATAAGTGGGTAGCGAGTCGTTCCCGGGTGCCGTGTCTCGGGCAAGGCTCATTAAGTGACTGCTCAAGAGATGGGCCTGACCCGCCAGACTGAGGGGGAGGCCTGCCCTTACATCTCTGATTGCTGCCCTGTGCATTAGCATTGGCCACAAACTCCGGGTTGCCTTCCGCCTTACGCTTGTTGTTGCTTTGATTCATCGGGTTACGCTGCTGACCCTTTCCATTGCCGTTCCTCTTTCCCTTCCCTGTCTTCTCATCATCAGACGCGGGATCCTTGGTACTATCAGAATCGGCATATTTGACTAAAGCCGCCATCAGCTTCCCCATCTTGTTGCAGTCACGTTTAAGGCGTCCCAGTTTCTGCCTCAGCGGCTCAAAGCGGCAATTCTTTTCCAACATGAGGACTGCCGAGCCGGCATCCATCTTGTCGGATGAATGTATTATCTCCTTGACCCGGCGTACCAAATGAGTGGTGGATTCACCCTCCTCCATCTTACAATTCATCAAGTCCACGATCGACATAGATTGCTTGCAAGTGTCCTTGAAGTTTTGGATGAAACAGGCTTTTAACTCTGCCCATGAGTCAATGGAATTGGGTGGCAAACCCTTTAACCAAGACCGGGCCGTTCCATCTAACATCATGGTGAAGTATTTAGCCATTGCTGCGTCGCTGACTTCCAATAACTCCATGGCCATCTCATAACTTTCGATCCAAGCTCCGGGCTGCAAGTTGGCCGTGTAATTCGGCACCTTTAGAGGTCCCTTGAAGTCCTTGGGCAGGCGCATGTTGCGCAAAGCCGGTACTAAACAAGGAACACCACCGGTTCTAGTGGCTACTCCCGCCTCAACAGAAGTCGTTGGGTACTCTGGGAAATCCTGATGAACCACCTGTTGCGCCATTAGCTGAGCCGCCCGCTCGTTCTCCTGACGTACTCGGTCTTGCACCGGGTTATAGCCACCGTGTTGGTTACGGCATTGGGTGTTGCTTGACAAAGCTTCAGACTCTATGTGCCTGCTGTAACTCGGGCTCCAGTTCTGACGGGGGGGTGCTAACCAAGGCGGAGGAGTTGAATGAATCCTGTCCCTGCTGTAAGAATGAGTCTCTTGCTGAGCCAGGGCCGTCTGGAGAAGCTCTCTGACCCTCCGGGTCTCCACCGCTGTCGAGTCATCACCGTCCATGGGCAGAGCCGCCAAGCGCGCCGAAGCCGCGATTAAGTTCTCCATGGGGTTGGAAAAGTGACCTGGAGGTATCGGCATATAACGCGGTGGCGCCATGCTCCTATATATACCCCTCGGGCAGCCACCGACGTACTTCTTCCTCCTATATATACCTACGGACCCCGAAAACATCCAGGAGCACCACGAAACACAATTTCCACCGCCGTAACCTTCTGTATCCGCTAGATCCCATCATGGAGCCTTCGCCAACACTCTGCTGGAGGGGGAATCGACCATGGAGGGCTTCTACATCAACACCATAGCCCCTCATATGAGTTGTGAGTAGTTTACCACAGACCTACGGGTCCATAGTTATTAGCTAGATGGCTTCTTCTCTCTTTTTGGATCTCAATACAATGTTCTCCCCCTCTCTTGTGGAGATCTATTCGATGTAATCTCTTTTTGCCGTGTGTTTGTCGAGATCCGATGAATTGTGGGTTTATGATCAAGTTTATCTATGAATAATATTGGAATCCCCTCTGAATTCTTTTATGTATGGTTGAGTTATCTTTGCAAGTCTCTTCAAATTATCAGTTTGGTTTGGCCTACTAGATTGATCTGTCTTGCCATGGGAGAAGTGTTTAGCTTTGGGTTCAATCTTGCGGTGTTCTTACCAAGTGACAGAAAGGGTTGCAAGACACGTATTGTATTGTTGCCATCGAGGATAACAAGATGGGGTTTATATCATATTGCATGTGTTTATCCCTCTACATCATGTCATCTTGCTTAAGGCGTTACTCTGTTCTTATGAACTTAATACTCTAGATGCAGGCAGGAGTCGGTCGATGTGTGGAGTAATAGTAGTAGATGCAGGCAGTAGTCGGTCTACTTGTTATATACGTGATGCCTATATACATGATCATGCCTAGATAATCTCATAACTATGCGCTTTTCTATCAATTGCTCGACAGTAATTTGTTCACCCACCATAATACTTATGCTATCTCGAGAGAAGCCTCTAGTGAAACCTATGGCCCCCGGGTCTATCTCTTATCATATTTGCTTTCAATCTACTTTTATTTGCATCTTTACCTTTTCCATCTATATCACAAAATACCAAAAATATTATTATCTCTCTATCAGATCTCACTTTCGCAAGAGGTCGTGAAGGGATTGACAACCCCTTTATCGTGTTGGTTGCGAGTTCTCAGTTTGTTTGTGTAGGTGCGTGGGACTTTTGAGGAGCCTCCTACTGGATTGATACCTTGGTTCTCAAAACTCAGGGAAATACTTACACTACACTTGCTGCATCACCCTCTCCTCTTCGGGGAAAACCAACGCAAGCTCAAGACATAGCAAGAAGGATTTCTGGTGCCGTTGCCGGGGAGGTCTTCGCTCAAGTCAAGACATACCAAGTACCCATCACAAACCCATCTCCCTCGCATTTACATTATTTGCCTCTCGTTTTCCTCTCCCCCACTTCACCCTGCCGTTTTATTCGCCCTCTCTCTCCCAATCTCCTCCTCTCTTTTCGCTTGCATTTTCTGTTTGCTCGTTGGCCTTGTCGTCATGGCTAGCTCAGTTTTTATCCCTTCGTCTCCCGACTTTGAAGTTCTCCACTTCAAACAAAGACAAGGTGAAAATTTAAAAGATGCTTGGTTTAGGATGTTAGAATCTTATCGTAGTTGTGCCCTAGAAGGAGACTTCAAGATTTTAATTCACAATTTTTACATTGGGTTAACCTTACCCCACAAACAACTCCTTGATGTTGCCGCAGAAGGGGAATTTATTGAGATTGATCCTAGTTCCGCTTCTGAAATTTTAGAGAGGATAGTAGGGATACTTCCCCGACAAGAAAGATCATCTTTATCTCTTGAAGGAACCCAAATTTTAGAGAAACTTCTTGAATTGCAAAAACTTGTTGAACCTTTTAAGAATATTGTTGCAAGTATCAACCGCATGAACAATTTGATCACACTTTACAATAAGCGGTTGGATGCCTTAGATCTTAGGATCTCTGAGCATGAAGGGAATTGCAAAGAGCCTCCCAGAATTGAGCATAACCCCATTAAAAAGACAAGTGTCAAAGATGGCACTAGTTGGATCTATCTTCGCTTTTATGCCTAGCTAGGGGCGTTAAACAATAGCGCTAGTTGGGAGGCAACCCAATTTTTCTTTATGTTTTTTATTTTTGCTCTTGTTTAGGAATAAATCTTGCATCTACTCTATGTTTAGATGTGTTTTTATCTTTTAATTAGTGTTTGTGCCAAGTAGAACCTATAGGATAACCTACGATGACAGTTGATTTGATTCTGCTGAAAAACAGAAACTTTGCGTGCATGAATATAATTTTGTTAAATCATATGAATGTTCTTTTGCGTTGATTCTTCTTGCTGCTGTTAAATAGACAAATTTTCCAGGACTTCCTATTTTGGTAGGATATTTAGAGTTCCAGAAGTTTGCATTAGTTACAGATTGCTACAGACTGTTCTGTTTTTGACAGATTCTGTTTTTCGTGTGTTGTTTGCTTATTTTGATGCATCTATGGCTAGTAAAATAGTTTATAAACCATAGAGAAGTTGGAATACAGTAGGGTTAACACCAAAATAAATAAAGAATGAGTTCATTGCAGTACCTTATGTGGTGGTTTTGTTTTCTTTCACTAATGGAGCTTATAAGATTTCCTGTTCAGTTCTGTGTTGTAAAGTTTTCAAGTTTTGGGTAAATCTTTTATGGACTATGGAATAAAGGGTGGCAAGAGCCTAAGCTTGGGGATGCCCATGGCACCCCAAGATATTCAAGAGTAGCCAAAAGTCTAAGCTTGGGGATGCCCCGGGAAGGCCTTCCCTCTTTCGTCTCCGTTCATTGGTAACTTTACTTGGAGCTATATTTTTATTCGCCACATGATATGTGTTTTGCTTGGAGTGTCGTGTATTACATTAGTCTTTGCTTTGTAGTTTACCACAATCATCCTTGATGTACACACCTTTTGGGAGAAGCCTACTTTATTAGAATTTGCTAGAATACTCTATGTGCTTCACTTATATCTTTTGAGCTTGATAGTTTTTGCTCTAGTGCTTCACTTATATCTTTTAGAGCACGACGGTGGTGTCTTAATTTTGAAGAAATTGCTAGTCTCTCATGCTTCACTTATATTATTTTGAGAGTCTTTTAGAACAGCATGGTATTTGTTATTGTCATAAAGTTGGTCCTAGAATGATGAGCATCCAAGTTGGGTATAAGAAAAACTATCATAGGAAGTGAATTGGATGCTATGATCAACTTGATACTTGATAATTGTTTTGAGATATGGAGGTAGTAATATTAGAGTCATGCTAGTTGGGGTGATTATGAAAAATACTTGTGTTAAGGGTTGTGATTCCCGTAGCATGCACGTATGGTGAACCACTTTGTGATGAAGTTGGAGCACAATTTTATTTATTGATTGCCTTCCTTATGAGTGGCGGTCGGGGACGAGCGATGGTCTTTTCCTACCAATCTATCCCCCTAGGAGCATGCACGTAGTACTTTGGTTTTTGATGACTTCTAAATTTTTGCAACAAGTATATGAGTTCTTTTGACCAATGTTGAGTCCATGGATTATACGCACCCTTTCACCCTTCCACCATTTCTAGCCTCTTTTGTACCGCGCAATTTTCGCCGGTATCATAAACCCTTTATTTACTGTACTCAAAACAGCCACCATACCTACCTATTATGGCATTTCCATAGCCATTCCGAGATATATTGCCATGCAACTTTCCACCGCTCCGTTCATATGACACACAGTACTTTTGTCATATTGCTCTTTGCATGATCATGTAGTTGACATCATATTTGTGGCAAGGACACCTTCATAATTTTCATACATGTCGCTCTTGATTCATTGCGTATCCCGGTACACCGCCGGAGGCATTCATATAGAGTCATATTTTGTTCTAGCTTTGAGTTGTAAATCCATAAAAGTGTGATGATCTTCATTATTAGAGCATTGTCCTCGTGAGGAAAGGATGATGAAGACTATGATTCCCCCACAAGTCGGGATGAGACTTCGGACTTTACAAAAAGAAAAAAAAAAGAAAAGAAATGAGAAAAGAAAAAAATGAGAAAGGCCAAAAAAAAAAGGAAGAAGGCCAAAGAAAAAAAAAGAGAGAAAAAGAAAAAAGAAAAAATAAAATGAGAGAAAAAGAGAGAAGGGACGATGCTACTATCTCTTTTTCCACACTTGTGCTTCAAATAGCACCATGATCTTCATGATAGAGAGTCTCATATGTTGTCACATTCATATACTAGTGGGAATTTTTTATTATAGAACTTGGCTTGTATATTCCAATGATGGGCTTCCTCAAAAGTGCCCTAGGTCTTCGTGAGCAAGCGAGTTGGATGCACACCCACTTAGTTTCTTTTGTTGAGCTTTCATATATTTATAGCTCTAGTGCATCCGTTGCATGGCAATCCCTACTCACTCACATTGATATCTATTAATGGGCATCTCCATAGCCCGTTGATACGCCTAGTTGATGTGAGACTATCTTCTCCTTTTTGTCTTCTCCACAACCACCATTCTATTCCACATATAGTGTTATGTCCATGGCTCACGCTCATGTATTGCATGAAAGTTGAAAGAGTTTGAGATTATTAAAGTATGAAACAATTGCTTGGCTTGTCATTGGGGTTGTGCATGATTAAATACTTTGTGTGATGAAGATAGAGCAACAGCCAGACTATATGATTTTGTAGGGATAACTTTCTTTAGCCATGTTATTTTTAGAAGACATGATTACTTTGATTAGTATGCTTGAAGTATTACTATTTCTTATGTCAATATGAACTTTTATTTTGTATTCATTTGGATCTGAACATTCATGTCACAATGAAGAAAATTACATTATGAGTTATGCTAGGTAGCATTCCACATAAAAAATTCTCTTTTTATCATTTACCTACTTGTGGACGAGCAGGAATTAAGCTTGGGGATGCTTGATACGTCTCCAACGTATCTATAATTTTTGATTGTTCCATGCTATTATATTACCCCTTTTTTAGGTTTATGGGCTTTATTCTACATATTTATATCATTTTTGGGACTAACCTACTAATCGGAGGCCCAGCCCATATTGCTATTTTTTGCCTATTTCAGTATTTCGAAGAAAAGGAATATCAAATGGAGTCCAAATGGAATGAAACCTTCGGAAGCATTATTTTTGGAACTAATCTGATCCGGAGAGCCTGGAGTGCAAGTCCAGAAAGCTCCGAGGGCCCCATGAGATAGGAGGGCGCCCCCCCGCCCTGTAGGGCGCGCCGCCCTATCTCGTGGGCCCCTTGGGCAGCCACCGACGTACTTCTTCCTCCTATATATACCTACGGACCCCGAAAACATCCAGGAGCACCACGAAACACAATTTCCACCGCCGTAACCTTCTATATCCGCTAGATCCCATCATGGAGCCTTCGCCAACACTCTGCTGGAGGGGGAATCGACCATGGAGGGCTTCTACATCAACACCATAGCCCCTCATATGAGTTGTGAGTAGTTTACCACAGACCTACGGGTCCATAGTTATTAGCTAGATGGCTTCTTCTCTCTTTTTGGATCTCAATACAATGTTCTCCCCCTCTCTTGTGGAGATCTATTCGATGTAATCTCTTTTTGCCGTGTGTTTGTCGAGATCCGATGAATTGTGGGTTTATGATCAAGTTTATCTATGAATAATATTGGAATCCCCTCTGAATTCTTTTATGTATGGTTGAGTTATCTTTGCAAGTCTCTTCAAATTATCAGTTTGGTTTGGCCTACTAGATTGATCTGTCTTGCCATGGGAGAAGTGTTTAGCTTTGGGTTCAATCTTGCGGTGTTCTTACCAAGTGACAGAAAGGGTTGCAAGACACGTATTGTATTGTTGCCATCGAGGATAACAAGATGGGGTTTATATCATATTGCATGTGTTTATCCCTCTACATCATGTCATCTTGCTTAAGGCGTTACTCTGTTCTTATGAACTTAATACTCTAGATGCAGGCAGGAGTCGGTCGATGTGTGGAGTAATAGTAGTAGATGCAGGCAGTAGTCGGTCTACTTGTTATATACGTGATGCCTATATACATGATCATGCCTAGATAATCTCATAACTATGCGCTTTTCTATCAATTGCTCGACAGTAATTTGTTCACCCACCATAATACTTATGCTATCTCGAGAGAAGCCTCTAGTGAAACCTATGGCCCCCGGGTCTATCTCTTATCATATTTGCTTTCAATCTACTTTTATTTGCATCTTTACCTTTTCCATCTATATCACAAAATACCAAAAATATTATTATCTCTCTATCAGATCTCACTTTCGCAAGAGGCCGTGAAGGGATTGACAACCCCTTTATCGCGTTGGTTGCGAGTTCTCAGTTTGTTTGTGTAGGTGCGTGGGACTTTTGAGGAGCCTCCTACTGGATTGATACCTTGGTTCTCAAAACTGAGGGAAATAATTACGCTACACTTGCTACATCACCCTCTCCTCTTCGGGGAAAACCAACGCAAGCTCAAGACATAGCAGATGTCAACTACATGATCATGCAATGGCAATATGACAAAAGTAATGTGTGTCATAATGATAATGAACGGAACGGTGGAAAGTTGCATGGCAATATATCTCGGAATGGCTATGGAAATGCCATAAATAGGTAGGTATGGTGGCTGTTTTGAGGAAGATATAATGAGCCTTATGTGTGATAGAGCGTATCATATCACGGGGTTTGGATGCACCGGCGAAGTTTGCACCATCTCTCAAGGTGAGAAAGGGTAATGCACTGTGCCGAAGAGGCTAGCAATGATGGAAAGGTAAAAGTGCGTATAATCCATGGACTCAACATTAATCAAAAGAACTCATATACTTATTGCAAAAATTTAGAAGTCATCAAAAACCAAGCACTAAGTGCATGCTCCTAGGGGTATAGATTGGTAGGAAAAGACCATCGCTCGTCCCCGACCGCCACTCATAAGGATGCACAAGCCAGGTACACTTCATGTTTCAAATTTGTTACACAACTTTAACCATACGTGCATGCTACCGGACTTGCTAACTTCAACACAAGCATTCTTTAAATTCATAATCACCCAACTAGCATGACTTTAATATCACTACCTCCATATCTCAAAACAATTATCAAGTATCAAATTGATCATAGCATCCAATTCACCTCCTATGATAGTTTTTACTCAAATTACCATGCTGTTTAAGACTCTCAAAATAATATAAGTGAAGCATGAGAGTTCATTAATTTCTACAAAATAAAACCACCGCAATGCTCTAAAAGATATAAGTGAAGCACTAGAGCAAACGACAAACTACTCCAACAAGATATAAGTGAAGATCAATGGGTAGCTAAATAATTATGCAACTATATGAAGACTCTCTCTCTCTCATTTAAGAATTTCAGATCTTGGTATTGTATTCAAGCAGCAAGCAAAACAAAATAAAATGACAATGCAAGGATAGCACAACTCATGTGAAGAAGCAAAAACTTAGGCTCAACCGATACTAACCGATGATTGTTGAAGAAGAAAGGTGGGATGCCTACCGTGGCATCCCCAAGCTTAGATGCTTGAGACTTCTTGAAATATTATCTTGGGGTGCCTTGGGCATCCCCAAGCTTGAACTTTTGTGTCTCCTTAATTCCTCTTATATCATGGTTTCTCTTCTTATCAAAAGCTTAATCCACACCAAACTCAACAAGAACTCGTGAGATAGGTTAGTATAAACCAATGCAAAACCTTATCATTTCCTACTATAAAACATCACTAAAATTATTATTCAACATTGCATACTAAATGTATCTGTATATTTAATACTCCTATCCTCAAATAGAATCATTAAACAAGCAAACATATGCAAACAACGCAACTATAACAGCAATCTGCCAAACAGTACAGTCTGTAAAGAATGCAAGAGTATCAATACTTCTCTGACTCCAAAAATTGTGAACTAAAATTCCCACTGTAATAAATTTATCAGATCTTAATATGCAAAAAGATTCAACGTTATACCATTCTCTGACTTTTCTAGGGAATTTTTGCAACAGCGGTAAACTTTCTGTTTTCAAACAGCAACATGTATACTAGCAAAATAAGCATGGTAAAGGGTATCCTTGACTTTTTGATTGAAAATAAAAATGCAAAACATTATTCTAACTAAAATAAAGCAAAAACTAACAAGAGAAAATGACACTCCAAGCAAAACACATATCATGTGGTGAATAAAAATATAGCTCCAAGTAAAGTTACCGATGAACGAAGACGAAAGAGGGGATGCCAAGGCATCCCCAAGCTTAGGCTCTTGGTTGTCCTTGAATATTACCTTGGGGTGCCTTGTGCATCGCCAAGCTTAGACTCTTTCCACTCCTTATTCCATAGTCCATCGAATCTTTACCCAAAAATTGAAAACTTCAACCACACAAAACTCAAAACAAAACTCATAAGCTCCATTAGTATAAGAAAATAAAACCACCACTTAGGTATTGTAATGAACTCATTCTTTATTCATTGGTACGATATATACTGTATTCTAACTTCTCTATGGTTTATACCACTTAACACTAGCCATAGATGCATCAAAATAAGCAAACAACACATAGAAAACAGAATCTATCAAAAACAGTACAGTCTGTAGTAATCTGTGTCAAATGTATACTTCTGGAACTCAAACAATTATTAAATAAATTGGTGGACCTGCGGAATTTGTCTATTAATCATCTGCAAAAAGAATCAACCTAAAAGCACTCTCCAATAAAAAAAGCAGCTAATCTCGTGAGGGCAAAAGTTTCTGGTTTTTACAGCAAGATCACATAAACTTCACCCAAGTCTTCCCAAAGGCTCTACTTGGCACTTTATTGAAACAAAAGCATATTACATGATTACTACAGTAGCATAATCATGTGGACACACAAAAACAGTAAGGATAAATATTGGGTTGTCTCCCAACAAGCGCTTTTCTTTAATGCCTTTCTAGCTAGGCATGATGATGGCAATGATGCTCACATAAAAGATAAGAATTGAAACATAACGGAAGCATCATGAAGCATATGACTAGCACATTTAAGTCTAACCCACTTCCTATGCATAGGGATTTTGTGAGCAAACAACTTATGGAAACAATAATCAACTAGCATAGGAAGGCAAAACAAGCATAGCTTCAAAACTTTAAGCACATAGAGAGGAAACTTGATATTATTGCAATTCCTACAAGCATATATTCCTCCCTCATAATAATTTTCAGTAGCATCATGAATGAAATCAACAATATAACCAGAACCTAAAGCATTCTTTTCATGATCTACAAGCATATAAAATTTACTACTCTCCTCATAAGCAAAATTCTTCTCATTCGGAATAGTGAGAGTATCATAAAAGACTTGAACACTAAAAATTGTTTCCACATTAAAAGAGTAATGTACAGAAAAAGGGTAATCATAATCATGACAAGGTTTGTAAATATAATCATCACTACTTTTTATAGCATAAGTTTCATCACAATAATCATCATAAGTAGCAATTTCGTTCTCATCATAATCGATTGAAACCTCTCCCAAGATAGTGGAGTCACTAAATAAAGTTGACACTCTTCCAAATCCACTTTCATATTCATCACAATAAAATTCAACATCCTCCAAAATAGTGGGATCACTACTTCCTAAAGTTGACACTCTTCCGAACCCACTTTCATCAAATATAATCATCATAGGTAGGAGGCATGCTATCATCATAACAACTTTGCATATCAAAACTTGGGAGGCTAAAAATATCATCTTCACTAAACGTAGCATCCCCAAGCTTGAGACAAACATTAATTTCAGCAAATATATTCTCAAATATTTCATATTCATCAAACATAGCTTCCCCAAGGTTGGGCCCTTTCATATCATAAGCATCATGGATATTCAAGGAATTCATACTAACAACATTGCAATCATGCTCATCATTCAAAGATTTAGTATCAAACATTCTATAGATTTCTTCTTCTAGCACTTGAGCACAATTTTCCTTTTCATCATACTCACGAAAGATATTAAAAAGATGAAGCATATGAGACAAACTCAATTCCATTTTTGTTGTGGTTTTCTTTTATAAACTAAACTAGTGATAAAACAAGAAACAAAAAGATTCGATTGCAAGGTCTAAAGATATACCTTCAAGCACTCACCTCCCCGGCAACGGCGCCAGAAAAGAGCTTGATGTCTACTACACAACCTTCTTCTTGTAGACGTTGTTGGGCCTGCAAGTGCACAGGTCTATAGGACAGTAGCAAATTTCTCACAAGTGGATGACCTAAGGTTTATCAATCCATAGGAGGCGTAGGATGAAGATGGTCTCTCTCAAACAACCCTTTAACCAAATAACAAAGAGTCTCTTGTGTCCCCAACACACCTAATACAATGGCAAATTGTATAGGTGCACTAGTTCGGCGAAGAGATGGTGATACAAGTGCAAAATGGATGGTAGATAAAGGTATTTGTAATCTGAAATTATAAAAACAGCAAGGTAGCGAGCGATAAAAGTGAGCGTAAACGGTATTGCAATGGTAGGAAACAAGGCCTAGTGTTCATGCTTTCACTAGTGCAAGTTCTCTCAACAATAATAACATAGACAGATCATATAACAATCCCTCAACATGCAACAAAGAGTCACTCCGAAGCCACTAATAGCGGAGAACAAACGTAGAGATTATGGTAGGGTACGAAACCACCTCAAAGTTATTCTTTCGAATCAATCTATGCAAGAGTTCGTACTAGAATAACACCTTAAGACACAAATCAACCAAAACCTTAATGTCACCTAGATACTCCATTGTCACCTCAAGTATCCGTGGGCATGATTATATGATATGCATCACAAAATCTCAGATTCATCCAACCAACACAAAGTACTTCAAAGAGTGCCCCAATGTTTCTACCGGAGAGTCAAGAACGTGTGCCAGCCCCTATGCATAGGTTCATGGGCGGAACCCGCAAGTTGATCACCAAAACATACATCAAGTGGCACATGATATCCCATTGTCACCACATATAAGCACGGCAAGACATACATCAAGTGTTCTCATAAAAAGACTCAATCCGATAAGATAACTTCAAGAGGGAAACTCAATTCATCACAAGAGAGTAGAGGGGGAGAAACATCATAAGATCCAACTATAATAGCAAAGCTCGGGATACATCAAGATCGTGCCATAGAGGGAACACGAGAGAGAGAGAGAGAGAGAGAGAGAGAGAGAGATAGATAGAGAGAGAGAGAGAGAGATCAAACACATAGCTACTGGTACATACCCTCAGCCCCGAGGGTGAACTACTCCCTCCTCGTCATGGATAGCGCCGGGATGATGAAGATGGCCACCGGTGATGGGTTCCCCCTCTGGCAGGGTGCCGGAACGGGCTCCCGAGAGGTTTTTGGTGGCTACAGATGCTTGCGGCGGCGGAACTCCCGATCTATCTTGATATTCGATGGTTTTAGGGTACGTAGGCTTATATAGGCGAAAGAAGTCGACCGGGGGGGTGCTCGAGGGGTCCACGAGACAGGGGGCGCGCCCAGTAGGGGGGCGCCCCCTATCTCCTGGGCTCCTCGAGTGTCTTCTGACGTGAACTCCAAGTCTCCAGGATGATAATCTTCCAAAAAAAATCACGTTGCCGAAGGTTTCATTCCGTTTGGACTCCGTTTGATATTCCTTTTCTTCGAAATACTGAAACAGGCAATAAAACAGAAATATGGGCTGGGCCTCCATTTAATAGGTTAGTCCCAAAAGTAATATAAATGTGTATAATAAAGCCCATAATCATTCAAAACAGGTAATATAATAGCATGGAACAATCAAAAATTATAGATACGTTGGAGACGTATCACCACCCTCGGAATTTCTCAGTAGCTTGATGTTCAAGATAACATCAGCCACACCCTGGTCTTTCATCTCAAAGTTATGAGATAGAAAAGCCTTGACCTCCTCAATTAATTTGAGTGTGTCCCGAATATCAGTATGTCATCAACATACACACAGAGTATAACTCCTTCGCCCCCACCATAGCGATAGTATACACATTTTTCAGCTTCGTTAACAACAAAGCCAGCAGATGTCAAAGTTGTATTAAACTTCTCATGCCATTGCTTAGGCGCTTGTTTCAGGCCATACAGAGATTTCACTAGCTTACACACCTTTCTTTCCTATCCATTTACTACAAAGCCATCTGGCTGTTGCATGTAAATTTCCTCGTCTAGCTCTCCGTTGAGGAAAGCCGTCTTAACGTCCATCTGATGAACAAGAAGACCATGCGAGGCAGCCAAAGCGAGTAACACTCGAATGGTTGTCAGCCTAGCTACAGGTGAGTAAGTATCGAAGAAATCCTCTTCTTCCTTTTGGGTATAGCCCTTGGCCACAAGCCTATCCTTGTACTTCTCAACAGTACCATCGGGCCTAAGCTTCCTCTTGAACACCAACTTACATCCCAATGGTTGGCAACCATAAGGACGATCAGTGATCTCCCATGTCCCATTTGCCAAGATGGAATCCATCTCGCTATGGACCGCATCCTTCCAGCAGTCAGCATCCGGAGATGCATAAGCTTCTGAAATGGAACTGGGAGTGTCATCATCCATGAGGTACATGAGGAAATCATCACCAATAGACTTCGCAGTCCTTTGTCTCTTGCTCCTAACAGGAGCTTCCTCGTCATCCTCCGTGGAGCTTTCATCACTTTTGTGTTCATAGTATTCCATCAGAATGGCAGGTTCAGGAGTCTCATTAGATTCCAGTCTAGAAGTGCTTTCCATATCTCTCATGGGGAAAATATCCTCAAAGAATGTAGCATCCTTAGACTCTATAATTGTACTGACCTTCTGGTCAGGTACCTCGGATTTCACTACTATAAATCTATAGCCAACGCCTTTCTTAGCTTAGCCCAAATTAATGTGGTCCACAGAATTTGGTCCAAGCTTACACTTTTTGGGGATCGGCACATTGACTTTCGCCAAACAACCCCAAGTGCGCAAGTAAGAGAGTGTAGTTCTTTTATTTTCCCATTGCTCATAGGGAGTAGTCTCATTATCCTTCGCGGGAACTTTATTTAGGACATGACATGATGTCAATACAGCCTCCCCCCAGCATGCCTTGGATAAACCCGATGTATCTAACATGGCATTAGCCAAATCTGTTAGAGTACGGTTTTTCCGTTAGGCAACCCTGTTTGACTGGGGTGAATAGGGAGGCGTCCTTTCATGAATAATACCATGTTCCGCACAGAATAAATCAAACTCACTAGAAAAGTACTCTTCACCACGATCAGACCGGACTCGTTTTATTTTCTTCTCTTGTTGGTTCTCAACTTCAGCCTTATAGATTTAAAGTAGTGTAGGACCTCATCCTTTGTATTTAACAGATACACATAACAGAATCTAGTGGAATCATCAATCAAAGTCATGAAGTATTTCTTTCCACCTTTAGTCAACACACCATTCATCTCACAGAGATCTGAATGTATGAGCTCTAGTGGTGCCAGGTGTCTCTCCTTCGCAGGCTTGTGAGGCTTGCGAGGTTGATAAGCTTGCACACACGCATGGCACTCAGAGCCTTTGGCTAAAGTGAAACTCGGGATTAGATTCATCTTAGCTAGACGCGTCATACAACCGAAATTTATGTGACAAAGATGTGAGTGCCAAACCTCACATTCGTTCACATTAGATTGAATTTGGTTTACGACATTATTACAGAAATTCTCCAGGGAAAGGCGGAACAAACCACCACAATCATATCCTTTTCCAACAAATAGCCCATACCGAGATACGACTACTTTGTTGGACTCAAATACTAACTTAAACCCTTCTTTACAGAGAAGGGAGCCACTAACAAGATTCTTCTTGATGGCGGGGACATGCTGCACGTTCTTTAGTTGCACGATCTTTCCCGAAGTAAACTTCAGATCTATCGTGCCAACACCATGAACAGAAGCATGCGAGCCGTTCCCCATCAGGACGGAACAATCTTGTGTGAGCTGGTAAGAAGAAAACAAAGACACATCAGCACACACATGAATATTGGGCCCAGTGTCAACCCACCAATCGGTGGATTAACAAACTGAAAGTATGGTAAATAGATTACCATACCCAGATGTCGCATCATTGTTGCTCAGAGTGACATTCACAGACTTGGAGTCCTGTGCTGGCTTCTTGTACTTGTTTGGGCACTTGTTTGCCCAATGTTCCTCTGAACCACAAGTAAAGCAGCCATCTCTCTTTTTGTCTTTCTTCTTACCCTTATTCTTAAAGGTAGTATTCTGCTGGACAGAGTTCTTTCCCTTGAACTTGTGGAAGTTCTTCTGCACCACATTGGCGCTAGAAGAACCCTCTGCCGCTTTCACGTGTGAGTCCTTGCTCTCGAGTTCTGCTCAACACTCAGATGACCGATGACATCCTCAACAGAGAATTCACGTCTCAAGTGCTTGAGAGAAATAGCAAAGTTCCTCCATCTAGGAGGGAGTTTTGCAATAATGCAACCCGCGACAAACTTGTCCGATAACTCACACTTCAGGAGCTCCAGCTCCTTAGCAATGCATTGTATCCCATGAGCCTGGTCCAATACAGGACGGTTATCAACCATCCTGTAATCATGGAACTGCTCCATGGCATGCAACTCACTGCGCATCGGTTGCGCCGAACTTAGCTTCGAGCGCATCCCACAAATTCTTGGCAACACACATATGGAGATATGCGTCGACTAGCTTGTCTCCGATCACAGTAAGAACGGCTCCCACAAAGATGGTGGTTGCCTCCCTAAACGCATTCTCCTGTTCAGGAGCAATCGTTACCGTGGGTGACACACCACCAACCCAGAACACGTTCATTGCTGTGAGCCACAAGGTAGTCCTCGTCTGCCAACGCTTAAAATGCGTTCCAGTAAACTTTTCCGGTTTTAGAGTGGTGGCGAAGCCATGAGTCGAAAAGTGCCTATAATAAGGTTTTTGGATTGTTGGAAATATTAGCACTTTTACAATTAGGCTAATCCACGAGTATACGGTAAGCATGGCGTAAATGGTATGCATCTCATAGCGATACCTAAGCATACTAGCACGTATAGAACATAGAAGCGGACCATCTATGAGCAGCACATATACGGCTAGTACAAGTACGAGCAAATGAGGGATGAAACAATCATACCCTCCGGTTGGCCAGGCCAACGCGACGGCGGCAGCAGCAGCCTCGGCGTCGTCCGTAGCCTTCTCCATGCGGCGGCGGCGGCCATGGTGTTGATGCAGGGGAAGTAGTGGAAGCAGAGGCGTGCAGAGGTGGGGACGGATCGGGAGAAGTCGCATCGAGACGCTCCCCAAAAACCTTATTGCCATTCTTCTGGGCAGGGCCTCGAACGATAGGGTTCCGGAGGCACCTGCTCCCTCGATCAGCCGTGCACGTGGTCGTCGGAAGCAGCACAGAGAGAGGAACAGTAAATGACGGCTAGGTTACGCGAGAGGGAGTGAGTGAACTGAACTAGGTCACTCCACTGGGAAGAGCCTTCTTATATAGGCCGTCGGGTTAGCGACTCGTTACTTAATCCCTGATTAATTAATTCGTTCTTGAGCGGCAAAAATAAGCTCCGGCTCGGCTCATTCCCGCACCCCACGGTGCGCGCGGGCGTCGTGATGAGGCGGGTGGCGAAGGAGGAGCGTGTGTGTACCACTCCTCTTTCCAAGCTCCCAATGGCAAGTGGTAGAGCAGCCCTTATAAAGGGGTCTCAACTCTCCTCAATTAGCAAGGTGGGACTAAACTTCCCACCACCTGCCATATTATACATGGGCCTCAAGATTAACCAGGAATCATTGTTCTTCCGGGATTTGAACTTGTTCTCCAGGCGCTTCAGAATAATTTGTTTTCACAACACCATCACCCTCATCCTCGACAATAATATTGTGCAAAATAACACAACATGTCATGAGCCGCCACAAAGTTTCTGATTCTCACATCATTGCAGCCCCACTAACAATTCCTCAATGGGCTTGAAGCACTCCGAATGTCCTCTCCACATCCTTTGTAGTTGCTTCCTGCATTGTTGCAAAGTGGCTTTGTTTCCTTCCCAGTGGTTCCGATACGGTCTTCACAAACACCTCCCACTGAGGATAGATTTCATCGGCGAGATAGTATCCCATGTTGTAGTCACGGCCGTTGACGTGTAGTTGCACGACGGTAATTCCCCATTGCAAAGTCTCATGAACACCGGAGATCGTTGAAGCACGTTGATGTCGTTGGGAGAACCTAGCATTCCAAAGAATGCATGCCAAATCCATAAGTCATTTTATGCCGCCGCTTCTAGTATGATGTTGGCCTGTTTGGTGTGGTAGTGATACATTTCGGGCAAACCATTGTGGCAGTTCCACCATTGCTAGTGCATGCAATCAATTGATCCGAGCATTCCTGGAAACCCTCAGGCCTCTCCAATAGACAGCAACTTCTCCGTCTCCTACACATTTGGTTCTCTCAAATACTCTGCTCCAAACACATGCACCACAACATGGGCTAACTTGTCAGTAGTGTTCAGGCATGTGCTCTCCCCCATCCTGACCATCTCACCAACAACATCTGCAGCAGTACCAAGTGCAAGCATCCTCAGAGCAGCTATGCACTTCCTCGTAGCATAGAAAGAAAGTTGATCGTAGCAATCCCTTGTGAGCCTCCACTCCCTTCACAATGCGCAGAAACAATGGTTTTCGCATGCGAAAACGACGACGAAACCATTGATCATCCAGGAAAGTTGGGTTCGTAGCAAAGTAGTCCTTCTGCAGTAGCCGTGCTCCGGACAACATATGTCAATTGATCACTCTTCTTCCTTTGATTGAGCCCTTGAAGTTGTGAATATGCTCCACTTGCCAGTCCATTTTCTCTTGCATGCTCATGAGCATGATCATATCCACTTGTTCGTCCAAGAATCAAAGAAATCATCCTGAATCACTTGATCAAGCTCCATCATTCCACACTCCTCGTCGGACGAAGCATTGGAATTCATCTTTTCCCCTAAAAAACACAAGAAACTAGGTCGGAAAATGTGTCAAACACATAGAGTGCAAGAGGTAGCTCGGGAGTTGCTGGACGTACCAGGGTGGCGTCCAGGCCGGCGACGACGTCCCGACGGCAAGGACAGTAGACATGAGTGTTGTGCCAGTGCTGGCAGCACAGACGATCGGAACGGCAGCGGAGCACGAGCGACGGCGGAGCCGCGAGACGGACCACACATAGGTAGAAGAAGAGAGTAGAGAGCAATTGGATTTGGTAGGCTGAGAGGATGGATTTGGTGCAATTTGCCGGTCCCTGGCTAGGCCGTCTGCGCGAACGTTTGAGGTGGCAATGGGGTGCGCGGCTGCAGATGTCAAATTGTGCTAATGTGTCGTCAGTGGGTCAAAACATGAAAGAAAAAAAAACCTACCCCGCATAACAAAAGATTCACCTCACGCAAGAGTGACGTGCAGCATGCACCCACACAGTACAATCCACCCACCATTGTCTGCCGTGGAGTAATTTCCCTTCGTCCGCTAGCGAGTGGGTTGTAGCCTAGATTTTCAAAGCGCCCAGAAGAGGCCAGCAGGGAAGCAGCAGCACGGCAGCAGGAGAGGACGACGCAAACTTTTGTTTTGTTGCGGCGTCGTCGTCGCGTTGCGCGAGGCCGGACACGCGCGCCTTAAATTATTCCACCTTCCCTGCGCCTCGCGACAAGGCTGGCGGGGTTCGCTCGCCTTATTGCGCGCGCCAAAAAGCCACCGCCCATCGTCGTGGTTCGTAGTACTACTGCTACTAGAAAAAAGTCTCTCCTTCTCCCAGAGTAGCAGCGCCGATGCGGCGGTGCGAGACGCTGAAGCCTGCACGCACCAATTCGAGCAAAAACCATGGCAACGCCGCCGGTTTTCTCGTTAGTGCCGTGCCGAGCTTAGGCCAACTCCAACGCATCATCCGTCTGATCTGTGTATGTGCGTTTGGCCTAAACGGACAGACGGCACGGTCTAACATTTGACCGGATCCTCATTGCCCGTTTGGCGTCCGGCTGCCTCATTTCCGGCACAGACCTGCGTCCGGTTTGCGTCCACACGAATGTCGAATAGATGTCCTCTGTGTCCTCTCGGGTCCACGTGGTAGCCGCCCACCTATCTCCCACCGTTCACATTTACGTCGCAAGCCAGGCGGACCCGCCTGATAGCTATCCTGGCCGAGCGATCACCGTCCTTTTTAATGTGGAAGCCGTGGACCGGTGGGAGTCCGCACTTCCACTCCCGGCGATGCGTGCCCCCTCGAGCCCCGACAACTAAACCATAGCCCGCCGCTCCTCCACCTCCCCACCAGCAACAATGATGGGCCGCTAGTTCTCCGACCGCAAGACGAGGCACCGCCACGAGGTTGGGGCGTCGTCCGGTCGCCGTCGCGGCTCCACCACTCCACCTGCACCTCCACCACTCGCATTCCATATTTCACCGGACGGGGCCCGACCTCGGATGCGGCCGTACGTCTAGGCGGAGATCTGCAAGAGGTGCAAGGAGATGCGCACGCTGCTGCCGTGGAGCGACGTGCCCATCCCCAACAGCGGGCACCTCTCGCCCGGATCGGGTGCCCATTCCCCCAACCCCGGCGAGCGGCAGCGCCCGCCTACTGCCGAACCTCATCGATGACTGGAGGTACACCATCGGCTCCCCGCTCTGGGATACTTGGCTCGCGACAAGCACGAAATCCGCCCACAATTTCTTTGCCAGCCATCCTCTGAGCCCGTCGCGGGCGCGCTCCCAGCCTGCCCTAGCCCCGCGGGGCGCAGGCTGGTTCGCGTCTTGACTCCTACGCCGTCGTCGTCCCCGCCACCACCAACGCCGATGACGACCGAGGAGGAGGAGAACCTCAAGAGGAGGACTCCCTTCACACCCACGACGAGCGCCAAAGGCAGGGCCTCGAGGAGATGATGGTCCTGTCAGCGGCCGACGATGTCACCTTCCCAGAGCTGGACGCCTACGTCATGGAGGTGGACGTCCGGGCTGAGTCGCCGAGGGAGGAGGTGCCGACGGGATGGAACCCGGCCTTAGTCGGGCAGTCCTGGACGTGGACGGAGACCGTGCCGTGCACGCCTGAGGTGGACGCTGGCATGTGGTCACCTTCCCCACCACTGGAGTGGTTGTGCAGGCGCCACTGCAGGCGCCACAGCAGACGCCTTCGCCCTGGCAGGGGCCGCCAGCCCACCTCTGGCAGCCACCTCCATACGTCGACCTCACCGGCGACGACGACCGGTAGGTCGGCGGCTACGGCAGACGACCACGGTATTGACGGCGATGGCCCTTATCTTTTTCTTAATGTATTTTAAGTTTTTATTTACATTAATATGGTGAACTTGGCTACTGCGGACATTTTTGTGTTAAATTTGAAGTCTGAATAAACAGATAGTTTGGGACGGGGCGGGCCGGTACGGTACACTGACGGGCGCACGAGTGCAGGCAGGTGAGCGTGTCCATTTTTCTGTCCCAAACAGATAAAATCCTGATGAAACGGACGTCTATTTGAGGTCGTGCGTTCAAGTTGCCTGTAATGCAGTTGAGGTAATGAGAAGAACTCCAAGCAAACGGCGTTGGAGTTGCCCGTAGCGCAGTTGAGGGAACGAGAAGAACTCCAAGCAAACGAATGGTCCAGATGAAAATCCCGCGGATGGATCCAACCATGGCCACCTGTTGCCTTGTGCACAAGGACGGACAAGACGGGGAACCAAAGCATAGATGCAACTCCTCCACTGTGCAGTGCACTAATTGGAGAACAGTGGCATGCTCGTGTCCACTCCAGCTCCAAGATGGCTCGTGAGCCGATACCATCGCACACTTGTCAAAATATACGTATGCCCAGCCAGCAGGATCAGTTTTGGATGAGCCATCGACAAGGACGGCTCAGCATGTTTTACATCTAAAAAGTAGTATGAAAAATCATGCGTGAACTGGAAACATAGCGGAAGGTCCCCAGAGGTGCAGTACGTGCCCTGAAAGTTCAGTCGTTCAGACAACGCAAGCAACAAATTTCTCCCCTTAACCCGACAATTACGTAGATTTCAACAAAGTTAACAAGACGTAAGCGTTGGATCCGACCAGAGGCATCAACTGGCGTCCCGTAATCACCTTCTTTCGATGAAAACAAAGTTCTCAATCAGCCGTCTTGTGAGTCATGCGGCTCACAATTAGCCTTACCTAACGATTTGCATCTGGGTTTATCCCCTTTTCACCAAATGCAACCTGCCCTCTTAGGCACGAAGGATTCGATCGAATGGAAATATAGATTGACAGTTAGATAGATAGATAAACCACCAGACGATCCAATCCGCATGGATCGACCACTTCATCATTCCTGCTGAAATCTGTGCACTGATCCGAACCAACAGGGGAAGGGACACACACACACACACACACACGAGCAGTATGGACAGACACACGGAGCATGCGTACGCATGCAGCAAGTTTGGTCCAAAACAAGCAGCGCATGCATATGCATGCCCCAAGTTCAGTCTACAACAAACTAAACAAAACAATCCGAAGAAGAAATGGAATTTTAGATGTGATGATGAAGATGAAACGCCTAGCTAGCTAGCTAATGTCCATGGGTTGTGGTGGTACTAGTAGTGGTGACATCGACAGGGCCGGCGGTCAGTCGAAGCGGCGGCCGCGCCAGGCGGAGACGGAGAAGAGGGCGCGCTCCTGCCAGCACAGGAAGAAGGTGCCCTTCTCCTCGCGTACCTTGAAGCCGTCGCACCCCAGCCCCTGCGCCGCCCGCCGGGCCTGCAGCAGCGCGTAGTAGCTGAGGGGCACGCGGCCGAAGCCGGCGCCCTCCATGCGCGCCGCCCACCGGTCCAGCCGCTCGTGCCGCTCGCGGCGCTCCGCGCCGTCGCAGGCCACGATGTTCTTGATCTCCTCGCCCAGGAGCCACCGCTCGACGCGCGCGCGCTCCACCGACCCGCGCGCCGCGCCCACCTCCAGGCAGTCGAACAGCGCCGCGTAGTAGTTGAGCGCCTCCACGAACCGCTCCGTCAGCCCCGGCGTGTTGTGGCTCGCCTCCTGCTCCGCCACCACCATCACCTTGGGCGACAGCCCCCACAGCGCGCCCAGGAACGCGTCCGCCCGCGAGGTGGACGGGGACAGCAGCCCGGAGGAGTCCGGGCTGCTCTTCCTGCGCCGCTCCTTGTCGGCGGTCGGGGCGGCGGGGGTGTCGTCGTCGGTGGCGAGCAGGCGGTGGAGCTGCAGGCTGGAGCTGATGGCCAGCGCCTCGCCGGTCTTCACGCGGAGGGACTCCACGTCCAGCGCGTCCAGGCGGGACACCACGGGGTTGAACTGGAACGGCACGTCCAGCCGCTCCGCCTCCTTGGTGAGCGCCATGGCCGTCTTCGAGAGCAGGTCCTTGTGCTCGTGCACGGCGGTGAGGCGGAAGTGCGGCGGGCCCTCGGGACGCGCGGCGAGGAGGTGGAGCAGCTCGAGCCACTGCGTGGCGTCGGCGCCGCCGAGGTCGATGACGTGCACGATCTTCTCCGACTCCATGGCCTCGAGGATCGCCTGGTTGGCCGCTGCGCCGGCGAGGCGGAGGAAGGGGCAGAGGTCGAAGAAGTGCCTGCGCGCGACGGCGACCTCGGCCGGCGTGGGGCCCGCGCGGGGCAGGAGCAGCGCCCGGCACAGCCCGGGCCACGCACGGAGCGCGCGCCGGGCCAGCGCCTCCGCGAAGGCGGCCGCGACGCGCTGCATGGCGTCGCCGTCGGGCGCGGCGAGCGTGGCGATGTGCTCGAGCGCGGCGTTGGCGGCGTCGAGCCGGCCGGACGACGCCGCGGCGGCGCAGTTGAGCAGGAGGTGGATGAGGCAGAGGCCGCGCTCGTCGGAGCGGAGCTCCCGGAGCATCCAGGGCGGCGTGGCGCCGGCGCCCGCGGCGCCGGCTCCCGGGTGCGGGTGGAGCGGCATGTTTGAGAAGTTCTGCAGCGGGGAGGACGTGACCGACGAGGAGGAGCCTTCGTCCTGGTGGACCATCAGCCTGGCCAGCGCTGCCGCCCGCTCTGCTCGGCGATGCCGCTCGGTTCACGAAGCTAGTAGCAAAGTCGCTTCGTTTCCGTGTCTATCTATCTATCTATCTATCTCTCCGATGCCGGCCGTCGCGTGGTGGACGACGGACGATTTATACGGTGGCCGTGGCTCAGAGGTTTTGGCTCGCTGCGGAAGGCTGCGTGCTGCGTGGCGCAAAGGAGAAATCCAATTAACAAACCGAGACAGCAGGCTTAAATAGACGGGTGTGGAGCAGGCCAAGCAGACGGAGAGGAGCGGGAGGACACGGCAGGGCAGGGCAGGGAAGAGAAGGAGACAAGCAGAGAGGAACAAAGGGCAGAGGTCCAAGAGGACGGCAACAAGGGGCAATGGCTCGAGGAACAAGAATACAATTCACTCGGGTCAGAGCGAGGAGCGGAGCGGACAAAGGGGAAATCAGGGCCTATTATTTCTGCACGCGCTCGTCGGGCATGTATGCATGCACGCATGGATCAGTAGTATTCAGTGATCTTTACTGTGTTTAGCATCATCGGGGGGGGGGGGGGGGGGGGGGGGAGGGAGAGAGAGAGGAGGCAGGCAGGAAAACAGAGTATTCCCAGGTGTAGTAAATACATGAAAAATGGCATACTTATTTTTATAGAAGGCAGAGAAGTATTTACAAGAACTTGTGTAGGATGCGAACATCCCCACAAAATTACAACCCCACCAACACCTGAAAATCTAAGCCTACTCTCTCACGAATCTGTGTAGAACTCCAGCACCCACACCGGCTTCCTTCCATGCCTTGATCTCATCCAGGATGTGCCCATGGAGTTGTGCAACTGACATTTGTTGATCTGCGCGGTTAAACATTATGGCGTTGCGTTGCCTCCACAGTTCCCAGGTGTCTGCCGTGACTAAAGTATCGAAACCTCTCTTGTTAGCTCCTTGAAACTACCCCTCGCCTGGTGCCACCACTCAAGTAAAGTGTCGTTCGTGTCCGGTCTTCTCACTGCAATGTTAAGGTCCATGAGGCACCGGTTCCAGATGTCTCTCGCGTAGCCACATTGGATGTGTATGTGTTTTGCGTTATCTTTATCCTGGAGGCAAGTGTAACAGGCCGATGGAGCCTCCTACAAACCATGTCTCGCGCTGCGATCCGAGGTCCAGATCCGATGTTGAACAGTCAACTAGATATGAATCTTGCACTTGAGCGGCGCCCAGTTCCTCCAAATGCATGTGTCGTAAGGGGGCACGCTGCAATCCTGAGCAAAGTCTGTCATAGGCCGAGCGACCCGTGTATACACCCGACGCATCGCACGGCCAAGTGAACACGTCCTCAACTGTCAGATCACGCTGGACCGCGGTGATCGCTTGCTGCAGGTGCAGAAGTTGGATGTGTGCTGTGAAGGACAGTTACCCCTGCACATCAAGCGGCCATGTCGTGCCCAAAAGCGCCTGCTGGACTGTCGTCTGATTCCTCGTCCATTTGATCACCTCGCGTACAATCAGAGGCGCAATATCCGTGGCAGCGAAACCGTGAATCCGTCTGTCGCGCCAGAACAGGACCTTTGCACCCTCTCGCACCTTAATATTGACCAGGCTGTGGAACACTTGTCTCGCTTCCTTATCCACGATCTGCGGAGTTCCTTGCCATGGTCTCTCTGGATCCACTCTCCTCAACCATTCCCATATGACCCACAGCGCGAGTTCTTGGGTTTGCAAGTCTTTGACTCCCTGCCACCAAGCATTGCCCACCATTCACCTTTTCCTTGGCCGTCCAAAAGAATGCTCTCATCCATTTATTGAGCTCCTCGTAAAGCCACAGGGGCGCGTTCATCACCAAGAAGTGATGTATTGGCCTCAGAAAAGAACGTCAGATACCCTAGCCCCCTCCCCGCTCCTCGCGTAACGCCGTGCGTCCACCCTCCCTCCTGCTGTTCGCCACTCCGGCCACGACGACCACCCCTCTCCTGCTCTCCGCAGGCAGCGCCATCGCCAGGGCTGGGTGCTCGCCGTCCTCCGTGGCCCGCCCTCACGGGGAGCGCCCCGTCGTCTCCGGCTTGGGCATCTCCTCTGCTTCCGAGCGGTCGGTGGAGGCGGCCGCGCAGGAGGCTGCGCCGGATCTGGCGCTGGAGGTGGAGTCTTGCCGGCGCCTGGTTCCCTAGATGGAGGCGCCGCCGTCGAGGAAGACCCTATGGAAGCGCAGGCGCGAGTTCGGGAAGTCGGAGGTGGCTCTGCTCCCTTCCTCCCCGAGCCGCAGGGAGATCTCGCCGGACATGTGTGGCAAGTGTTTCAGGTGATTGGAAAAGGGGCACTTTCTGTAAGTGCATCTAGTGCCCCTTAGTGATTTTGGTGTATTGAAGACTTATAGGTCAAGGGACTAATATGTTTATGAGTGTACACAGACTCTATAAGTCCATGAGGAGTTTGATAAGTAATGTGAAATTCGACCCCTAAAAATGAATGTCTTCAGCTGAAGACTTTAGTTTTTCTGAAGACTTTGAAAGTGAAGAAATTGGTGTGACCTTTAAGACTTGGATATTCATGCGAGGATTATGAAGCGTGAAGACTTTTGTTTTCGTAGTGTCATTTTCTCCTTCTTGAGTCATAGGAAACACCGTACTGCTAACGGGGGTCGAGGTAATACTAAGGAAACTGATTTCCAAGTGATGCTCATCTCGAAATCCTACACCTAGCCAATCCTTTGAATAAAGACTTTGGAAATCTCATATCAGTTCAGTCAAATTTCTTCAGTGACAGAGACATAGATCTTCTAGTCTCTGAGGAATTGGTTCTGACTGGGGAGTTAGGAATTCGCCAGTGCGGATTGCCTACACAGTGAGAAACATGATAGCCTTGAGGAATTCGAACCTCAAATCCGACCGTTGCTGTGCTACGCGCCAGCTATCCAAAATATCCTACCACCTAACGGTCATATCATTGAAGGTCATTTATGTCTTATCATGTTGGGCTGCTCCCTAGGCTATAAATAGCTGCCCCCTACAACCACCAGTTGGTTGGCTGCTCCGAGAGAAACTAACACTTGTCAATTGAGGGCATCCCATCTTCCGAGGACTCTGAGCAAAAATCATCAAGTGAGTAAAACCCAAAACCCAAACCCAAACACCTACAAACCCAAAGTGTTTGAGCATCACTAAAGAGATTGTTCCTGTGTGGAACAGACGCTTGTTACCTTTGAGGACTATGTATCCTCCAGACGGTTAGGCGTCATGGTCTGAGCATGCAAGAGGAATTGTGGATCACCGAGTGACCAAGTCTGTGAAGGTTTGGAAGTCACCTGTGAAGACTTACCATGATTGTGTGTCCGGGAAGGTGTGTCCTCGAGTTTAAATAATCAGCTACTCCAACCAGACGTACAACTATCACAACAGTTGGAACTGGTCTACCAAATCATTGTCTTGACCAAGCCTACTGGTTCTATTTCCTCAACCCTTTTATTTCCTCATCCATGTGTTGATGAACCTGATCATTACTGGTTGAAGACTTTGACTGAAGAATTTCTCTATTTCCTTAATCCAATTTCTTCAGTTACATTGTCTTCAGCCTGCGTATCTCATGTTTACGCTTTCTGTACTTTGTGTTTGTTTTCCATTTCATCATGATGACTCTGCTATTGCTCTGTTATGCTTATACCTTAGTACTTATTCCCATGCTAGTTGTTCCTGACTTTGGAAATTCCTCACCCTGAAATTTCTCAGCGACGAATCTGTAAAAATCACCTATTCATCTCCCCTCTAGTCGGCTTAACACACTTTCGATTGATATCAGAGCAAGATACTCCCTTGTTTTGTGTGATTTTGGTTTACCCACCTGGAGTTCTAGTTATGACGACTGCAGGTATGATCAAGGTCTCGGCTGGGTGTCCTACCTTTGATGGGACGGGCTACCCCTACTTAAAGAACAAGATGCGCATGCATCTTGAGGCAATTGATAACGATCTCTGGTATATTGTGGAAAATGATGTTCCCTCAGTCACTCTGTCTGCAAATGCTGTTCATGTGAAGAGATTCAAGCAACTCGATTCTCAAGCGAAGAATATCATATGTGCCTATCTGAGCATAGGATAGTACGACAGAGAGAGTGCTCAGGAAATAGCTAAGCTGATTTGGGACAGGCTGTCCAAGGTCAATGAAGGAGTTTCCACTCAACGTGACTCTCGAGTTGATGTTCTTCGCAATCTCTTCAACCGCTTCAAAAGACTCGACAATGAAAATGTTCAGCATACTTTTGATCGCCTCACTGACATCTCAAATGAGCTTCAAGCACTTGGTGCCACTGACATCACCGACCATGAGGTGGTGAAGAAATTGCTGAGATCACTTGATCCTCATTCGATCTTCTTGCACTGATGATTCAAGAGCGAGCTGATTACAAGTCACTAGATCCGACTGATATCCTCGAGAGGCTAAACACTTATGAGTTCCAGCTTGCTAAGAACAGAGACCTCTATGGACCGAGCTATGGAAGATCACGTGCACTGAAGGCCAAGGCAGTATCTGAGTCTGAAGGTGAAGACTCTGGTAGCAGCCTTTGTGATCCTGAAGAACTGAGCCAGGAGCTAGCAATGCTTGTGAAGAAATTCCAGAAGTTCTCTCGCCGCGGTCGCTTTGGAAAGTCTTCAAGGAATGATGATTCCTCGTCTCATGACTACAAAAGGAGAACTTGCCACAAATGCAAGAAACTGTTCACTACATGTCTGATTGTCCTCTATGGGAAAAGGAATCAAAGAAGAAGAAGTACAAACATGACGATTCTGATGACTCAAAGAAGAAGAAGAAATCTTCAAAGTCTTATTCATCAAAATCTTCATAGTCTTCATCTCACAAGAAGAGCAGTTCCAAGAAGGCTCGGGCATTCATTGGCAAGGAAATGGACTCTGAAGCGGAATCTGAGGAAAATGTGGAAGAGGAGGAATCCGAGGAGTCAGACTCCGGTGTGGCGAGCCTAACTCTCACTACTGCTTATGTCAGCAAGTCCATCTTCAACTCTTAAGAAAATGACCTCCCCAACTCTGCTGACAAGAGCGTCGATGACTATGCTCCCACCTACTGCTTCATGGCAAAAGGTGCCAAGGTACTCAAACATTCCCCCTCTGACTCTAGAGAGGATGAATCTGATGACAATCTCAAGCCTAGCTATTCCAAACTTGCTAAAATTGCTGTTAAGCAACAAAAGGCTTTGGAAAAGATTCAAAATCTACTAGACAAAAGCGATGACCTATTGGGTGAGGAATTGAATCGAACTAAGACTCTAACGGATAACCTTCAGAGACTTCAGTCTAGGTTTGACAACCTTCAAAATCATCATAACACTTTAACTGATCATGAGAAGCTTTCTTATGAATTTCTTTAGAGAAAGTAAGATCTTGAGAAGTTAAAAGTGAGTTATGAAGATCTTCAAAAGGAAAACGATTCATTGGTTGCTCAACAGATCAGTTTCGCTCAGGAAGAATTTATTCCACCATGTCTGAAATGCATTGAGCGTGAATCTGCTAATTCTTCACCTGGATGTTCAAATGCTTCTATTGCTGCAAATTCTTCAACTATCTCTTTGGTCACAAATTCCTCATCTGAGGATAGCACAAGTATCACTGACGATAATGCAGGGCTGAAGGAATTGTATGTGACAAGCATTTACAAAAGCCTCAAAAGGGCATCAGACTCTTTGTGATGTGCTCAAAAGGCAGATCTTGAACAGGAACCCTAGGAAAGAGGGTATTGCCTTTGAAAGGAAACTAAATGCTGAAGGGACCTACTGGAAACCTGAGCAGTATCCCAAAACCTCATGGATTGCTGCGAAAGGACCTCCTGTAGATCCATGCACTCTATCTGGCTTTACTTGTGATTCTTCATATTCCTCTTATGAGTCTTTTGACTCCAACAATAAACTGTTCAAGAATCAGAATGGTGAAGTGTTTGCTCGATATGTTGGAACTAACTACAGGAACGGTCCCCCTATGAAGAAAATCTGGGTTCCCAAAAGTTGCCTTGAAAATCTTCAGGTGAATGTCATCATGACACCACCTATGAAGAAAAGTAACCCCAGATCAAATTCTTCATACGGACCAAATTCTTCACCTAGATCAAATTCCTCACGTGGATCAAAATCATCATATGAACATCATCGTGCTAACACTTCTGTTTCACAGAGAAAGTCTAAAGGCTATGAATATGTGCATTATTCTTCAAACCATTATGTTCACAAGTCCTCGAAGGATTTCTCTGCTTATTCGTATGATTATCCTAACCACTCTTCTGTAAAACGAAGTGCACTCTCTTCAATGCCATCCTTTTCTTATGGAGCTCGCAGAATGACGAACTCTTTGCCACCCCTCCAGATGTGGGTGGTGAAGAAAAAGATCTAATCTCTTATGCAGGGTCAGGTCTCCCGACGAACTTAATCGTCTGAAGAATTTGCTGGAGACCTGAATGTGCTTGAATGGACGCAAGCTAACCATGAAGAAATGAATTACTCATTTCTCATGTCCTCATATTGCTATATCGTTTACTATTGATGAAATTGATATCATATTCTTCACTTATGAAGTATATGGGCTCGTAAGTTGCACTAATTCATCTACATGATGAACAACCTAAAGCTACTGAATGGGTCCTCGATAGTGGATGTACAAATCACATGACCGATGACAGGAACTTGTTGATGGACACTGATTTGTCACCATCTCATCTGAAGCATATCACCTACGCTTACAAAGGCAAAAGCAAGGTATTGGGTCTAGGTAAGGTTGCGATCTCAAATGATAGACACATGGACAAAGTCATGCTTGTCGAGTCCTTAGGATTCAATCTCATGTCTGTCTCAATGCTTTGTGATCTTGATATGGTTGTCGTCTTTGGCAAATATCGTTGCATTGTGCTAATGGAATCTGACAATTCCAAAGTCTTCGAAGGCTTTAGGAAAGGAGACTTGTATTTTGTTGATTTCTCTGCAAGACCACAGCCTGCCACATGCCTACTTGCAAAAACTTCAAAATGTTGGCTATGGCATTGACAATTTGGTCATGCTGGGATGATGAACTTGCATACACTCACGAAGAAGAAGCATGTCATTGGCATCGAGGGTGTCAAATTCCTCAAAGATCATCTTTGTGGGGCTTGTGTGGCTGGAAAGATCACCAGAGCCAAGCATCGCTCGAAGACTATCATGAACAATTCTCGTCGCTTTGAATTACTTCATATGGTTCTCTTTGTCCCTACTCATTATGCCACGTTCTCTATTTCTGCATCATTATATGGCTTTGTCATAGTTGATGATTATTCTCGTTATACATGGGTGCATATCATCACTTACAAAAATGAAGTGCAGGAAGACTTCAAACGATTTTCCTCAATAGCTTCAACTAACTTCGGTGTGAAGATCAAGCATATCAGGAGTGATAATGCAACTGAGTTCAAGAACAATGGCCTCGATGAATATCTTGATATACTTGGTATTACTCACGAGTTATCTGCTCCCTATACTCCTCAGCAGAATGGCATCGTGGAGCGCAAGAACAAAACTCTTGTTGAGATGGCTCGCACCATGCTTGATGAATACAAGACACCACAATGCTTTTGGCCTGAAGCTATTGATACTGCTTGCAACATCATCAATAGAGTATATCTTCACAAATTCTTCAAAAAGACCTCATATGAACTCCTCACTAACAAGAAACCCAATGTAAGTTATTTCAATGTCTTCGGTGCTAAATGCTGGATTAGAGATCCTCACCATCACTCTAAATTTGCATCGAAAGCACATGAGGGTTTTATGCTTGGTTATAGAAAGGACTCGCACATCTACAAAGTCTTCAACATCAATCATCACAAGATTGTTGAAACTGTAGATGTGCGGTTCAGTGAAACTAATGGCTCCCAAAGAGAGCACCTACCTCCTCTGCTAGATGAAATGTCACCTGTGGAATCCATCAAGCTCAAAGCTACTGAGGATATCATCCCTACCGAAGAATCTGCTGCAGAAGTCATTTCAGATCGTGAAGAAAATCACACTGGTGCTGCTGAAGAAAATGGTCTTTAAGAAATTGCTGGGCCTAAGCAAAGTCGTTAACCTGCACATCCTCACGTCGCAAACGAAGTGCAGATCGAGAAAATCATCAGCGACATCAACGCACCAGGTCCTCCCACGCACTCAAAAGCTTCACACTTGTCTAACTTTTATGGGCATTTTGCGTTTGTCTCTATCACAGAGCTCACTAAAGTTGATGAAGCATTCATGGAATCTGAGTGGATTCAAGCCATGCAAGATGAATTGCATCAATTCAAGCTCAACAACGTGTGGGAGCTTGTCAAGCGACCAGACCCACGCAAGCACAACATCATTGGTACCAAATGAATCTACCACAACAAACAAGATGAAGTCGGCCTTGTGGTGAGAAATAAGGCTCGTCTTGTAGCTCAAGGCTACACACAGGTTTAAGGAATTTATTTTGATGAAAATTTTGCACCTATTGCTAGACTTGAAGCTATTCGCATATTGCTTGCCTACGCTAACCATCATAATGTCATCTTACATCAAATGGATGTGAAAAGTGCATTCCTCAATGGTAAGCTTGAGGAAGAAGTATATATTGCTCAACCACCAGGTTTTGAGGATCCAAAATTTACAGATCACGTCTATAGACTCAACAAGGCCTTCTATGGCCTCAAGCAAGCACCTCATGCGTGGTATGATACCTTGAAGGAATTCCTGATGAAGAAAGTCTTTAATCCCGGTTCACTTGACCCAACTCTTTTCACCAAAGCATATGATGATGAATTATTCGTGTGCCAAATATATGTCCATGATATTATCTTTGGCTGTACTAACCAACGTTACGGTGACAAATTTGCCTATATGATGAGTGAGGAATTTCAAATGTCTATGATGGCAGAGTTGAAATTCTTCTTAGGTCTTCAAATTCGTCAAGAACACAATGTCATATTCACATCCCAGAAGAAATACCTCACATGATGTGTTGAGGAAATTCGGCATGCAAGATTGCAAAGGCGTCAAAATCCCTATGCCCACAAATGGCCATCTATGCACCGATGAAAATGGTACAGACTTTGATCAAAAGTTATACCGCTCCATGATTGGCTCTTTATTGTACCTATGTGCATCTAGGCCGGATATTGAGCTTAGTGTTTGCATGTGTATCCGATTTCAAGCTACACCGAAGGAATCACACCATAAGGCTGTGAAGCATATTCTTCGATATCTAGCTCACACTCCAACACTTGGATTATGGTATCCCAAGGGCTCTTCCTTTGATCTCATTGGATATCTCGACTCTTGACTATGCTGGTGATCGGGTGGACCGCAAGTCAACATCGGGCACATGTCATTTCCTTGGACGATCCTTGGTATGTTAGTCCTCGAAGAAGCAGAACTGCGTATCACTCTCTACTGCTGAAGCTGAGAACATTGCTGTTGGATCCTGCTGTGCTCAATTGCTATGGATGAAGCAAACCCTCAAGGACTATGGCATCAATGTGAAGAATGTGCCACTCTACTATGACAATGAGAGTGCTATCAAGATTGCTCACAACCTAGTTCAACACTCGAAAACAAAGCACATCCAGATTCGTCATCATTTTCTTCGTGACCATGTGTTGAAGGGCGACATCTCCACCGACCACGCAAATACTGAACACCAGTTGGCCGATATCTTCACAAAGCCCTTGGATGAGAAGAGATTTAGCAAGTTGCGGTGTTAGCTAAATATCTTAGAATCTTCAAATGTTCTTTGAAAAGGACACACATCCTAACACTTATGCAAACTTGATGACTTAGATGTGCAACACATGAAGTAACGTTTTTCTTCAATCAATGAAGACTAACCCTCTAAGTGTGAAGAAATTAATGAAGAATTTGATTCTCAGAACCCTACGACAATTGTACGCGGTGTCTAAATTCATCATTCTTATACGGTGGGTTACACCACAAACCAAAGTTGAAAATCTTCAATTTGAGTTTTTCTTCATTTTTTTGAAATTCCTCAGTTGTTCAATTTCATCAACTTTGTATTGTCTTCACTCTTTCCGTCGTTGTTCTTCATTTACTATATATATACTTGAGTTTTTATGTCCTCTACAACATTCACTTATTGCTAATTTTTCAAGTTGCTTTTTCTGCTAAGTGAATATGATCGGACCCTTTCCCCCTCTATGCTAAACTCAACCCAGTATGTTAACAAATTCTTCATGTGCGTTCTATTTGAAACCCGTTCAAAATCTTCACCGTATCCTTGTCAGCTGGAGAATTTGCGAATGAAACCTTAAAATATTCTTATCTGAATTTTCAGCTTCTGCCGCTCAAACCGTTCCACATTCCATGATAAGATTTATCTATTCACCACCACACTGTACGTGGGTGACACATGTCGCTAGGATGAGAAGGGTCAGGGGCACGTTCGTCCATTTTCCTCGGGCGAGCCATTTTTAACCTTGGCTATAAATACCCCTCACCCTCCTCAGACTGCACTTACCCCGCTCGATCTTACTCCCCTCGCTCGATCTCTCAAGCCCTAGTGCCGCCGCTACCTTCATCGTCGCTGGTGAGGAAGAGCTTCACTGCCTCGACCTCGTCGCCATCGCACTCGCGCCGGCCGCAGATATTTTTACTCCGCCCCCGCCGTAGATGTCTTCCTCTGCCAAGTTAGGGCGTGGAAGATCTGGACTAATGAACTTCCAATCTAACACTCCCAGTTCGTCGTGTTCTTCGTCAAGGGTAATTAAAAGTTACTTTTACTACCTTTGTTGATTCTAATGATTTTCATAAAATCTTCAAAACGTGTTTATTCTTCAACTTCCACACTCTAAACACCTCACACAATCATCTGTTCTTGATCTGTTTCTCTAAGTGATGCTTTTCCTCAAGATTCCTCAATTATGTGAATTTCACAATCCATACAACTCTGGAACCTAAGTCAAAGAATGCTTAGTGAAATTCTTCAAGACATATTTGGTCAATTTCCTAAAAAAAATTCCGTGTTGCAAAAACTTCTGAGAACGCATATGACCTATCCAAATTCTTCGCACCTATACTCTGTAAACAGGTACACATGTTTGCTGTTGAATCACTAGGTTCTCATCAACTTAACTCATTTGCAGCGTTCCTCAAAGAGAAGCTACATACTTCTTCAGAGAACTCAATAGTTCAAAATTCTCGGTCGAAGAAAATGGCAGATGGCAAGAAACCTGAAAAGGGAGGGAAGAAACTGGAAGTCAACACTGCTTTTGAAATCCCTGATGATATATATGCAGGGCAATAGTGATGCAGGGTATTGCACACCAGATGAGGCAACTCATGGAAAGGAAACGAAGAATGAGCGCAAGGTGTGCATTTAGAAAATTGAACGAAGATGAGCACGGGAATGGAGGGAATACATATATGTTACTCCAAAGTACATGAGAAAATTCACTCTAAACCCTCATTTCCCAAGACCTTCGTTGGCACCTGGCCAAATTGTTGATCCCACTAGCATCAAGCGCGGTGAGGACTATGCTGATGAATGGGCCAAGCGGCAAGCCAAGTTGGCCAAATAGGCCAAAGTGGCAGTGAGGAAATTCAACGAAGACTCAGTTGCTGCCGCTGTTGAGGCCTCTACTAGCAAGAAGGCTATGCCAAAGAAGCCTGCTCAAAACCACATTCCTCAGCAATGTGCTCATGGCCAAGCTCATCTGTGCCCTCATGGCCTATTCCTCAAGCTGCTCCAGTTCCTCAGGTTGCAAAACCCTCAGCTCCTCCAACAAAGTTCTCGGCACCTGTGCATGTCGCCTCTTGTCAAAGGACCACATGCATCTCAATTGCCTCAGGAGCATCTGCAAGTTCTTCAGCTCCTCCTCAGTCTTCAACAGGCCCCACTTTGCTGATGACCAAGGCTACTGCTGGACGAGGCACCAGACCAAGTCCTCACAAGAAGCAAGTTGCCTTCCAAGTACCATCAAATGATGACAAAGCTGATGATGACGAATTAGCAGAAATCATCAGAGACAGACAACAAAGGGCCGCTAGAGCCAAGGGCAGTGTTGTGCCACTCATGTTGGATCCAAAGAAGATCCTGGAATTCATTGACCTTTGGCACAAGGACCCAAACACTCCCTTGCGAGAATTAAATCTCACTCCTGGACAAAGTCATATGTTGACGGCCTTCATTTCTGAACAAAAACGGAAATTTGAGCAAGCCAGGTTTGTGAAGAAAGCTGAGTACAAGAAACAATGCTTTTTGAAGGACAATGTTCTCAAGCTATCACCTGATGAACTTGTCGCTCTGCAATCTGAGATCAAGAAACTCAGTGATGAATTTTACGCCTACAAGGCAAAATGGCTTGGAGCCAAGGTCAGATTCGTCAGAATGGCAAAGGGATTTACTTCCAATGTTGCTGCTCCAACGCACATTTAAATTCCTCAGGCTGAAGCATCTGCACAACCAGCTGAAGAATATGCTAGCATCGCTGATGAAAATCAGGCTGCTGATGAAACTGAAAGCACTAGGGCTGGTGAAGCTATTCCAGCCACTGAGGAAATTGCCAGGGCAACCACAGTGTTGCGCCTGAAGAACAAGTCAGGCCAGCTGAAGCATCTGACGCTATGCTTGAAAAAACTGAACAAGCCAGGACAACTGCATCGTTGTGCTTGAAGAAACTGCACCAATTTCCTCTGCTCCTCCTGCGCCAATACCAAGTCCTATTCTTCCTTCTCCATTAGAAGTGAAGAAAACCAAGGCTGCGGAGCAAGCTCTACTGAAGAAAAGGAAAGCATCTGCTTTCTATAAGTCTTCTGCTCCCAAGAAGGTGAATACCTTGACCAGCTCATTTGCAAATCCAATTGACGCGGTTTCTCTTTCAAGCATTCCATCAAAGGAAATCATTCCTTTTGGTGAAGATTACAAGATTCCAAGTGAATCCGATGAAGAAGATCCTTCTGCTACTTCGACAGAGTAGATGGATGAAGAAATTGAAGTGGACAATGTCACTTCAACTCCTCTGGTATCATCGTCCATGCCTTAGTTCACGGCTGAACACAAGTAGAAAAAGGGCCTTTAGTCCTGGTTCATGAGGGCCTTTAGTCCCGGTTCTGGAACCGGTACTAAAGGGTCGTTACTAAAGCCTCCCCCTTTAGTCCCGGTTCTTACACGAACCGGGACTAAAGGCCGTCCACGTGGCCGCTGCCTGGAGGTCCACCTTTAGTCCCGGTTGGTAACACCAACCGGCACTAAAGGAAATTTCATGATTTTTTTTCAATTTTTTTTGATTTTCAAATTTCTGAATTATTTTAACCTCTAATCTCTAATCACCCCTCATCGCTGCTCAATTTAACCTCTAATCTCTAATCACCCCTCATCATTCCAAATCATCTAACTTCCCGGACGGTCACCCATCCTCTCACTACTCCAGCCTTAGCATGCTTAACTTCCGGGTTCTATTCTCCCTCGTTTCCAAGTCTGCACTTGTTGTTTTCGTGACAATAGTAAGATGTCAATCCTATTAACCCTCAGGAATTTAGCTTGAGCATGAAGTCACACATTGCACTGTTTGAGTTTGAAAGTATTGTTCTAAAAAACAATAAATATTTAGTAACACTAATATTTCTTGAATAAGTAGTTTGACCATAGTTTGACCACAACTTGACCACAGTTTGACCAAATTTGACCAAAATTCAAAAAACTGAAATAATTATTTAGTAACAGTAATATTTATTGAATAAGTAGTTTGACCATAGTTTGACCATAATTTGACCATAATTTGACCATAGTTTGACCACAGTTTGACCAGATTTGACCAAAATTCAAAAAAACTGAAATTATTATTTAGTAACACTAATATTTATTAAATAATTATTTAGTGACACTAATACTTCTTGAATAAGTAGTTTGACCATAGTTTGACCAGATTTAACAAAAAATAAAAAAAATAAAAAAACTGAAATTTGAGCATAACTTTTTTTCCTTTTAGAATTTAAGGATTCTAAAAATTTGCAAACAGGCCATAGGCCGACAAAATCAGATGCGGATTTTCATTCTGAACATTTTGATATATTATACGTTTTTTTCTGACATAGTATGCAAAAGTTATAGCCGTTTTACATTTTCCCTACACTTTTTGCAAAGCATGTCCAAATTTAAGTTCTTAAATTTTCCTAACTAGTAGATGTAGTAACACGACTACATCTCGAAGGATTTTATTTTTTGAAGTTTTTATCATTTTCTTTTGGTTTTTACAAAACTGAAAAGGCGATCCAAGAGGGGGGGGGTAGAGTTTTGAAAATGGGACCTTTAGTACCGGTTCGTTGCACGAACCGGTACTAATGCCTCAAACACCATTAGTATCGGTTGGTGGCTCGAACCGGGACTAAAGGTCTAACCTTTTGTACCCGTTGGTGCCACGAACCGGTACTAATGGGCAGCGCACCCTTTAGTCCCGGTTCGTGGCACCAACCGGGACTAAAGGTCCCATTTGAACCGGGACTATTGCTTGTACGGTGCCCTAGCCGCTTGAACCGGGACTAATGCTCACATTAGTCCCAGTTCGTAACGCAACTGGGACTATTGCTCCGATCCGGCTGTGACGAAAGCCCTGTTTTCTACTAGTGGAAGAGGCAGGTGTTGAAGAAATGGATGAAGAAGAAGACGTGGACATTGGGTGCACCACTCCAGTGTTGAATGATGACTATTGGGAAAGTCATCACCCCAATTCCCCCATGTTCACACCACTGCAATAGATTCCTCAGTCCCCAGTCCAGACTGAAGAAATTCGCATGGGCTCTGATGAACCTCAAGCACTTCTTCTTACCATGCCTGAAGAAATTCCAGCCACTAGTGCTGATGATAAAGCTGATGAAGAAAAGGTGACCCAGGCTGCTACTGAAGCAGAAACTAAAATTCCTCAGCCTACGGTTCCTGAGACTGTGATTCCTGAGGCTGTGAAGACATTGACTGATACACCTCAGCCCAAGCCGAAGAATCCGTTCTCGAAGACGCCGAAGTTCAAGGATAAGAACTTCTTCCACGAGCATGTATTCTTCACTAATTACAATCCATATGACTCAGCTTGTCTTCGAAGGAAGCATTTCTGGACAGCAAGTCAGATGAACTTCTACTCTTCACTGCTATTCGATAAGGACAAGATCTTTGAACATGAGCACATTCCTCATGTTGATATGGAATCATAGCCTTGCTTCACCCCAGTTCTCAGTGTTCTTCATGATGTTGGGCTACTCAATTTCTGCAATGATATATGTGATTGGAATGAAGAGCTAATTCTTAAGTTCTACGCGATGTTGCACATCACCAGAAAATATGATGATATAAATTCTTGGGTGTTGGACTGGATGACAGAGAACACTCACTTCAAAGCACCAGCCTCTGAATTGCTACATGCCCTGCATGTCAGTCCTCCCCTTGAAGGTGCACGTCTCCTCTGTCATGAACCTGAGCTCTCTGATCATTTCATGCAAGTATTTATGAAGCCCCTGAAGTCTACCGAAGCCCCAAGAACCAAATTCCTCGTGAAGGAATTGCTTTATGTGCCTCAGACTATCTATCGCATTTTGACCAAGACCCTGAGTCCAATCAAAGGCCACGACTCTAATTCAGAAGAGGTCGTTGGCATCATGAAGAATCTGCTATGCAATAACATGCATGGTATTCCAATCAACTACCATGATTTCTTCATGATGGCTATAACAAATCTTGCTCTTTCTCCGTTTGAATTGAAGCCTTATGCTCCCTGGATCATGAAATTCATCAGATCAAGGTCTTCAAACAACTACAAGGCTGATACTCTTAACCATGGCAGCTACTTGCCCCCCATTGAAGTCCTCAAGCGGATGTTTTCCTTAGCTGATGAAAAGGGCAAGGCCACTGCTACTATTGATGAAGGCATTCTTCCATTGGATGGACACTTCCTCAAAGCTGCATCTTACTCCACCAATGACGAATATGCCACTCATGACTTTGTCGCCAATGCTTCAAAGAAAAATCCTCAAGGCACAGCTCCAAGGGTGATGACTGATCATGAGCTTATCCTCGGTCTTCATCATAAGCTTGATCGCAACCACAAGTGGGTCAAGCGTCAGTTTGGTTCAATTCTTCACAACATGACTACTACACACAATTCAGTGAAGAAGAACCATTACTACCTCCATGAAGTATTTGATCGCACCTGGGTTGTTCTGACTCATCTCTATGGTGAAGAAGATCTTAAGCAGATGGGCTTCAAGCTGGACTTTGTCTGGTCTAAGCCGCAGATGAAGAAATTGAAGAAAGTCAAAGTTCCTTCTTTGGTGGCCAGCTCGTTTTCTTCATCGCGTGAGACTGGTGAAAATGAAGATTTGGACGACACTGTGGCAGGCCCTACTATAACAACCGACCCCAACAACGCTGGCGCTCCTCCATCGACTTCGTGATGATATTCTTCAGGGGCGTTAGTCCTCACTTTTCGTCCCTTTTGGTCATTTGATCACAAAATGGGAGAGATTTGAGTTAGTCTTCAAGCGGGTCTAACTATATGGGCATTTTTAAGTTGTAACTCTCGCTCTTATGAAGCTTTTGTTGGATCGAGTTGTAAACTTAAGTCCGATGGTGACCTGATACTTTTGCTCTATTTTTCTGCATGCTATTTCCTCATAAATGTTATGCACGCATGCTGAATTACATCAATCACCATATTTCATCATGCATTTCTAATTCTTCATTTGATATGTTAAATGCGTGTATGAATTACAAGATATAGGGAGAGATCTCCATGATATTACTCTACATGTGCATCTGCTATCAAAAGCAAATTCCTCACATATGCACATCTTCAGGGGGAGTTCTTCTATATCTTGCAATCAAATTCCTCAAAATTGAGCACTTTCAATTGATATGTTTATCCCCGTTGAAAACTTAACCTATTTGTCATCAATCACAAAAAAAGGGGAGATTGTAAGTGCATCTAGTGCCCCTTAGTGATTTTGGTGTATTGAAGACTTATAGGTTAAGGGACTAATATGTTTGTGAGTGTACACAGGCTCTATAAGTCGATGAGGAGTTTGATAAGTACTGTGAAAGTCGACCCCTAAAAATGAATGTCTTCAGCTGAAGACTTTGGTTCTCCTGAAGACTTTGAAAGTGAAGAAATTGGTGTGACCTTGAAGACTTGGATATTCATGCGAGGATTATGAAGCGTGAAGACTTTTGTTTTTGTAGTTTGATTTTCTCCTTCTTGCGTCATAGGAAACACCGTACTATTAAAGGGGGTCGAGGTAATACTAAGGAAACTGATTTCCCAGTGATGCTCATCTCAAAATCCTACACCTACCCAATCCTTTGAATGAAGCCTTTGGAAATCTCATATCAGTTCAGTCAAATTTCTTCAGTGACAGAGACGTAGATCTTCTGGTCATTGAGGAATTAGTTATGACTGAGGAGTTAGGAATTCGCTAGTGCGGATTGCCTACACAGTGAGGAACATGATAGCCCTGAGGAATTTGAATCTCAAATCTTACTATTGCTGTGCTACGCGCCAGCTGTCCAAAATATCCTACCACCTAATGGTCATATCATTGAAGGACATTCATGTCTTATCATGTCGGGCTTCTCCTAGGCTATAAATACCCACCCCCTACAACAACTAGCTGGTTGGCTGCTCCAAGAGAAACTAGCACCAGTCAATTGAGAGCATCCCATCCTCTGAGGACTTTGAGCGAAAATCATCAAGTGAGGAAAACCCAAAACCCAAATACAAACACCTAGAAACCTGAAGTGATTGAGCATCACTGAAGAGATTGTTCCTGTGTGGAACCGACGCTTGTTACCTTTGAGGACTGTGTATCCTCCAGACGGTTAGGCGTCATGGTCTGAGCATCCAAGAGGAATTGTGGATCACCGAGTGACCAAGTCTGTGAAGGTTTGGAAGTCACCTGTGAAGACTTACCATGAGTGTTGGGCGAGGTCTGTGTGATCTTAGCTCAAGAAGAATACAGTGAGGACTGTGTGTCCTCGAGTTTAAATACTCAGCCGCTCCAACCAGACGTACAACTATCACATCAGTTGGAACTGGTCTACCAAATCATTATCTTCACCAAGCCTACTGGTTCTATTTCCTCAACCCTTTCATTTCCTCACTCATGTGTTGATGAACCTGATCATTATTGTTTGAAGACTTTGACTGAAGAATTTCTCTATTTCCTCAATCCAATTTCTTCAGTCACATTGTCTTCAACCTGCTTGTCCTGTGTTTACGCTTTCTATACTCTGTGTTTTTTTTTCCATTTCATCATGATGACTCTGCTATTGCTCTGTTATGCTTACACCTGAGTACTTATTCCGCTGCTAGTTGTTTGTGACTTCGGAATTTCCTCACCCTGAAATTCCTCAGTGATGAATCTGTAAAAATTGCCTATTCACCCCCGCTCTAGTCGACTTAACACACTTTCACATTCGGAGAGACCGCACCAACAACGCGGTCTGCATCCGCTGCGCGCTGCCGGGGCATGAGGCTAGAGGATGTACCAGGCCGCGCAACCCTTCTCTGCAGGATGAGCTCCGGCAGGAGGCGGCGACCAAAGTGGTTTGGCGGTCGGAGTCGGATGGGGGCCGGGCGGCCGGGCGGCCAGGGCGGTGGGATCTTTGGCTGCACTGCGCAGCACTACTATGGAGAGGACTCCCTCTCCACTGCCTTCTCCGTCGGCCCCAATAGGCGCGTCTGGTGTGGCCGCTTCTGTCGGTGCCTAAGATGCAAATGCAAGTGGATCGGGAGATGGAGGCTTTGGAGCTCTGCGTCGTTATCCGCACAACCGCCATGGATGACCTGGAGAGGCGCCTCCGACATGCCATGGTTGCGTAAGCGGGCGGTGCAAGGAGGGATGTGCCGCCGAGTTTCGTGCTGGAAGCTCTAGAGGCGGAGATGGGCATTTCGGCGGATTGGGTCTCGGTTCTTCCCTTCCGGCCAGAGAATTTCCTGGTGGTGTTTGCGTGGCAGGATCATCATTCCAGGATGGGGTAGAGCCTGGTCGTCATGCATCGCGGGGTTTGGCTGTTCTTCCGCCAGTGGACCACGTGGTCATGAGATTTAAGGTTGGGATTGAGACGGAAGGTATCCCCCGGCACGCATGGGATCGCGCCGTGGCGGAGGATCTGTTGGGTTCGGCATACCTCGTGGACTCGGTGGCACCGGAGACAAGCTCGCGCTCCAATCTTTCGTCCTTCCGTTTGATAGCTTGGACGGCCGACCCAGATTCCATCCCCACTCTCCGCTAGTTGGCAGTGCCGGAGCCCTCGGAGCACTTGATCGAGCCACATCAGCTTTAGTACAAGATCCTCATCCACCTGGATTCAGTCACAGACTTCACAGATGCTTACGAGCCCTTCTTCTTGGGTGGCTCCTCGGACAATGGCCAAAGTGGGTTGCCGGAAGAAGATGAGATGGAGAGAGGCGGCGGAGCAGCAACTAGTCGTCGGCATTGGCAGTTTGGGGGTGACAGACACCCATTACAGCAGTTCGCAGGAGGCTGGCCACGGCCGTGGCGGTGGGCAATAGTTCGCCGATGGTGAGGGGATGGCATCTCAGGATTGGAGGCTCCCACCGATGATCGTTAAAGCAAAAATAAAAGGATGTCCCACGCAGAGAGTTCAGGATAGGCCGGTGATGAGGAAATCAGCTTTTGACCGTATCGTGGTGCCATCCAAGACGATGGGGGATTGGGCTGTTTGAATTACCCTACCACCAACCCGCCCCCACCAGGCTGAGCGGGATTTGCCGATGAGTGCGCGGGAGGTGGGGCCGATTGAGGGAGCCACGCCTATTATTGAGGTCCCCCCCTGGGATGACCAGTGCTGAGAAGTCAGATATGGACAAGAGCGTGGAGACCGAGACTTCTCCGGAGGGGACGCAGCTGAGGGTGGTGGATCCCACTGTGCTAGCGATTGCGGATCCACACCGCACTGCTGAGAGCCAGCCTAAGGTGGTGCAAGACCGGGCTCAGGAGGGCCAGACGCTGGTTCGGTCTGCTCTGGGCAAAGTGGATCATGTTTTGGGATCGAGGCCTTTGGTGGAGGAGGACAACATGGGCCCGTCGGCATCGCTTGTTCTGGCGAATACACCAGTGGTGGAGCACGGAATGGACGCGGGTGGCCCGCTGCTGACCCCATGGCAGGATGCGCCAATGATGGAGCACGTGGAGGACTCGGAGGGCCCGCTATTTATCCCGAGGAAGATCTCGACCGTGTCCCATGCGGAGCCCTTGGAAATCTCCATTGGGGAACATGTGGCAGTTTGTGACTCGTTGCTGCATGCAGAGGAGGATACGCACATGGAAATGGCCATGCAGCTCGTCCCGGCTGCATTTATTTTATGCAAATGCAGGCATGACTCCCCAGGAAACTGAAGAGGTTCTGCTCCAACTTGGTCAAGGATCTAGCACACCCGCTCCTAAAAGAAGTGCAGGCAACTACGTTGAGGCCAGAATCTGAGCCTTTCACCCCCCATCGCTTGACCAGAGCCACGAAGAAGGCGCCATCGACACAAAAAGGGAAGGCTTCACCGGCGGAGAATGTCTTGATGCGTGCACTTGCTTTGGTGCCAGAGGATTTGATGTTGACATCACTTCCGTGGAGGAGCTCAATGCACTCTTCGACGTGCTGCTTCGTGAGCAGCACATTCGGGTCATTGTAGCGCTCTTTGGCAAGGAGATGCCGGCATGGAGGGACCTTTGGGAGGAGCATGCGCCGGGGATCATGGCGAACTAGTGTAGCATGGGGGGCAGGAGTCTTCAGCTTGATTTTATATGGATCTGAACCCACAGGTGCTATGCTGGAACATTTGAGTCTTGAATGATCCGGCGAAGAGGAAGGAGGTGAGGGAATTTGTGACATCAGTGCGTGTGAACTTAGTGTGCCTACAAGAGACAAAACTAGATGTAATTGATCGTTTCAGTGTTATGCAATGTTTAGGGCCGTCGTTTGACGACTTTGCCTACTTACCTGCGCTGGAAACGAGAGGGGGGTGCTCCTTGCTTGGGACACCACAATCATGGAGATTAACAACATTCATCTTGACACTAATTTTCTAACGGGCATGGTGCACAGTAAGGACGAACGTGAGTGGTGGATCTCGGTGGTTTACGGTCCCCAAGCTGATGGTCTCAAAACTAACTTCTTGGCGGAACTGAGAGCTAGAAGGGAAGGATGTTTGGGACCGTGGATGGGTATTGGTGATTTTAACATGATATTATGCTCAACGGAGAAAAACAACACCAATTTGAACAGAGCTATAATGCGCAAGTTCAAATACTTTGTGGATGATCACGAACTAAAATAACTATACATGCACTGAAGGTTGTTCACATGGAGGACCGAACGGAATGAGCCAGTTATGACCAAGATTGACCGTGTTCTGGTGTCGGTGGATTGGGAGTTGCACTTCACAGACTACTTGCTTCAGGCGCTTTCCTCTAACGTGTTGTACTACCTCCGCTGCTGCTATCAACCACAACCGCGTTTTGCCCCAAGAAAAGGTTCAGATTTGAGTTGTTTTGGACTAAACTAGATGGTTTCTTGGTCGTGGTTCGGGACACATGGGTCTGCAACGTGAACATCTTGGACCCCTATAAAAGGTTCAATGAGTTGTTACGGAACATGACACGAGCGCTCCAAGCATGGGGTCAAAGGAAGATGGGCAACATTAAGATTCAGATGGCGGTTGCAAACTACGTGATCCTGAAACTTGACAGAGATCAAGAGCATCGTGTCCTGTCGCCTGAGGAACTATGGCTGAGGAGGATGCTCAAATTTTCCCTACTGGGTTTAGCCTCGTTTCAGCGCATGATTGAAAGACATCGGTCTCAACTACGGTGGATTAAAGAGGGTGATGCGAATACTAAGTTGTTTAAATTAGTGGCAAATGGGAGGCGATCTAAAAACTTTAGCCATAGGATCAGCGCTGAGGGAGAGATTATCACTGATCAGGCATGCATGGAAGAGGTGTTCACTCAGGCTTTCAGGCAGATCCTTGGACAGGCGAGCGCGAGGGAGATCACCCTAGATCTAAACTATCTTGGTGTGCAAACCTGTGATCTACAAGAGCTGGAGGACATATTTACGAAGGAGGAGGTGTGGAACACGATCAAAGAGATGCCTCTGGATCGCTCTCTAGGGCCAGATGGGTTCATTGGAGCATTTTACCAGTGCGCCTGGCCGAGCATCAAACTCGACCTCATGGCTGTCATGCATAAGCTGATGTGGGGGATGGGGGGATGGATGAGGCTTTCGCAAAATAAACAGAGCGCACATCATGTTAATCCCAAAGAAACCAGATGCTATGGAGGTGGGAGACTTTAGGCCGATCAGTTTAACCCACGGTTCGGCCAAGGTATTTGCTAAGATGGTGGCCAATTGCGCGAGGCCTCACATGAAGCAAGTGGCAGCGGGTAACCAATCTGCTTTCATCAAGGCTAGGAGTTTTCATGATAATTTTCTGCTTGTCCGCCAAGTTGCTCGAAAGATTCACAACCGCAAGGACGCTGTTCTTTTCCTGAAGCTTGATATCTCACGAGATCTCGACTCCCTATCGTGTCCGTTCTTACTTGAAGTTCTTCGGGCTAAGAGTTTTGGAAATAGATGGATTTGATGGATATATATGTATCTTGCTGAGAATGGCCTCCACACGCGTTCTGGTGAACGGGGTTCCCGGGGAAGTTTTTTCGACGGCGTGTGGTATGAGACAGGGCAATCCTATATTGCCGCTTCTATTCGTCATTGCTATGGATGTGTTAACCCTGGTGGTCACCAAGGCGGCAGTGGAGAGGGTGATAATCTCTTTTCACGGGATTAAAGCAGTACAGAGGATTTCCATATACACTAACAATGTCGCCCTATTCATCAGGCCATCAGGGAGGACTTGCAATGTGTTCGTTGTGCTTTTGAGGAATTTGGGGAAGCCTCGGGGCTTCGTGTCAACTACAGAAAATCCTCGGCTATCCTCATTTGCGGTTCCGAACTTGATAAGACTAGGGTGGCTGCGATGTTACAATGTGATATATCAGAGTTCCCTTGCAAGTACCTTGGGTTACAACTGGCGATCAAGCATCTTACTAAGAACGAACGGCAGCCTATGCTTGATAGAGCAAAGAAAGTGGCCCCGGCTTGGCAAAGAGGGCTGATCACAAAACCAGGGAGGCTAATACTTGTCAAGTCACCCAGGTATGTGATGTAGCAAAGAATGCAAATATACCAGGTGTCGGTTCTATATCCGGTGTATCTCGTAGTAGGGGTCCTAAGCTATGCATCTTGGAGAGATGGTAACATGAACACATGGTTTTACCCAGGTTTGGGCTCTTTCAAAGAGATAATACCCTACATCCTACTTTTGATTGTATTCATATGGGTGTAGTACAGAGTATATGTATCTACCACGAGATTGTTCTAATGAATATTAGATCATCTATTAACTAGCCTGGCCTCGGTTTAGATAACACACCGGAGGCCTAGGGTTTTAGGAGAGTCCTTGGCTTGAGCGCCAAGTCTTGTGGAGTCTTCCTTGTATGCGGCGGGCTGCCTAAAGTGGCCCATTAGTGAACCGCCATGGGGGTCCTCAGCCCGACCCACAGGTCAGGAGACGACGTGATGAGTACCCCCTAGTCCAGGACACCGTCAGTAGCCTCCTGAACTGGTCTTCAAGTTGGGGACGCTCCTCGGTTCTTCCGAACTATTCATCTTTGGTCGTCGGTCTTGAAAACTGGTTCAACAAATCTTCTCATCTTCGATCTTGAGGATCACCGAAGTGAATTCAAAGAGTTTACACATCGGGTATCCGAGGAGCCCTGAGGGAGTCCCGGATTAGGGGGTGTCCGGATAGCCGAACTACCATCGTCGGCCGAACTATCATCGGCCGGACTATCATCATCATCGACCGGACTCCAAGACTATGAAGATACAAGATTGAAGACTTCGTCCCGTGTCCGGATGGGACTTTCCTTGGCGTGGAAGGAAAGCTTGGCGATACGGATACGTAGATCTCCTACTATTGTAACCGACTCTATGTAACCCTAGCCCTCTCCGGTGTCTATACAAACCGGATGGCTCTAGTCCGTAGGACGCAACAACAACCATTACAATCATACCATAGGCTAGCTTCTAGGGTTTAGCCTCCTTGATCTCGTGGTAGATCCACTCTTGTAAACATCCACAATATCAATATCAATCAAGCAGGACGTAGGGTTTTACCTCCATCAAGAGGGCCTGAACCTGGGTAAAACATCGTGTCCCTTGTCTCCTGTTACCATCCACCTAGACGCACAGTTCGGGACCCCCTACCCGAGATCCGCCGGTTTTGACACCGACATTGGTGCTTTCATTGAGAGTTCCTCTGTGTCGTCACCGATAGGCTTGATGGCCTCTTCAATCAACAACGACGCAGTCCTGGGTGAGACTTTTCTCCCCGGACAGATCTTCGTATTTGGTGGCTTCGCACTGCGGGCCAACTCACTTGGCCATCTGGAGCAGATCAAAAGCTATGCCCCTGGCCGTCAGGTCAGGTTTGGAAGCCTAAACTTCACGGCCGATATCCGCGGGGACTTGATCTTCGATGGATCTGAGCCACAGCCGAGCGTGCCGCGCTGTCATGATGGGCACGACCTAACTCTGCCGTCGAACAGCACCTTGGAGGCCGCACACGAATCCGCTCCGACACATAGTCCGGAGCCGATCGCACGGATCGAGGACAGATGGCTGGACACCGCCTCGGAAGCTGCAACTTCCACGGTGATGGCGGTCAACGCCGGATTCACAACCGAGATCAGAGAAGGAGAAGACAGCTGGCTAGCAAGATGCAGCACCAGCGACCCGAGTACATCCGAGATCTGAGATGGAAACGGAAAATCACGGCGCAGGAAAGATTAGCGCCGGAATAAAGAAAAAAGCCCAAAGGGCACGGCGGTCAACGCCGGATTCACAAGCTCGCGGCCAAACAATAAAATACTGCCTCTTAAGGACAACAGTGACGAGCTATCAAATTTAAACAAAATCTTAGATCGGACATGTCAAATCCATAGTACCTCCGGAAGGCCTGCAAACCATACCAACCGAAATTGTTGGGTTTTTAAACATTCCGGCAGACTCAACGCCGGACACAAGGGGCTCGATGCGCCAAGCGAGGACGATGACGAACCCCACCAGCAGAGCACCGGAAGTCAAAAGACTTTCCCACAAGAAGTCAAAACAGTAAACTCGCTTCATGTGATAGTACGGAAAACCAATACGGCACTCGCTAAGACAAGTGTCGCACGGTCCGCCCCAGCGGAACACCGAGATTGGATGTCAAAACCAATCACTTTCGACCATCTGGATTAGTCCAGAAGTATCCGGAACGCAGGATAGACTTCCCTGATATTGGATCCCATAATAGACGGACTGCAATTCACGCAGGTTTTGATGGACGGCGGCGGTAACTCAAACCTGCCATATCCGGACACAATCCGCAAGTTGGGATAGACCCTACTACAATTTGGCATAGCCGCACTTCCTTCAAAGGAGTGGCGCCAGGCCCTTCCGCCAGGCGCACAGGTTCATTATTACTAGAAGTTGTGTTCGGGTCACCTGACAACTTCCGACGAGAAAAGCTAACCTTTCATGTCGCCCCATTTTAAAGTAGCTACCAAGCATCACTGGGACGGGAAGCTTTCGTCCGCTTCAATGCAATACCGCATTACGCGTCTCTTACGCTTAAAATGCCCGGTCCACGTGGCATCATTTCATTAAAAGGTCGCCTGAGACCCCGGACACGGCTGGACGAGTCCGAAACAAATAAGCTAGGGGCTGCCTAGCCACACACCCCTTCACAAGGGTTTGTACATATAAGCCATAATGAGCTAGCATAGGCTCAACTTTATTAATCTATATTCAATTTTTTATGCACTTTCTCGCACGATTTCTTTTCAAATTAAGTTCCTCTCTTTTTACAGATGAACAGCGTGCACACCCGTCCAGGATACGGCACAACGGAGACACAGGCGCAGACGTGCAGTAGGGACCCATTGCAAGGACTCTTTTCAGACTAAGACCCTACGTAAACCTTTCTTACTGTCTCCTGTTGCTATAATCCCCTGGTTTCTCATTATAACCAGAGTGGAGACTGGTGTTTTGGCATCGGCCGCGCCAGAAGAACTTGCCTGTACCTGGACACTAGGGGCTTAGGGCATTGTTTTGCCCGCTATTGTAAAAGACCAAACACCTTCGGGAGTGTTCGGCGTCTCGAGTTAGGCCTTATATGCATCAGCTCCGAATCATGTCTTTGGTCAAATGTTGGGTTTGCCCGGCTCCTGTGTTTTGCTGCCTTATGTTCCGTATCACCGACTAACGCGGCACCAGGAGAACTACTATGATTGTGCCCCAGTTCGGCTGGGCGAGCACCTCAGTAGAGAAAGCCGAAAACTGACTGTCATGATACAGCGAGAGACTGGTCAACCACTCGATCGACCATGGGAATGTTTAGAATTCCTCCGCTTTGACGAAGGGCCGTTTCCCGGTCAGGCACATACGCGCCCCAAATTCGGAGAGCGCGGTGCCCCCAGGGGCTATGTCGTAGCCCCACCCTCGAACTCCATGGCTATGTGAAAGTGATAAAGCATTATAGTCCGGTTGCGTCGTTTGCTACGGTACCACCTCCTTTACAGGACCGAGACGTCGGATTAAGTGTGAAAACGCGCTCTTTTTTTTGCGAACACCCCCTCACCTTGTGCGTGGGGGCTGAAGCCGACGACTGCCATCTTTCAGGTTATACACACGTATACATGAACGGCCACATAGGAGATATTCTATTACTTGAACGCACAAGTATAAAAGGCGCTTACATCATAAATACTGTTTTACACCATAAAAACGTTCATTCGAACGTAACATTTTTTGAGCACTGCGACTCTATTACACGAGCACCACGTAGCACTTCGCCAAAATAGTGCTCGGCGGGTAACCGGTTATCGTCCGAACCCGGGGTCGCAACAGCGATGGCATCCATCTCTGTCCAATGTGTCTTCACACGGGCGAGTGCCATCCGCGCACCCTCTATGCAGGCCGACCGCTTCATCGCCTTGATATGCGGCACCGCCCCAAGAAATTGCTGCAATAAGCCAAAGTAACTCTTCGGCTCGGGCCTATCCGGCCAGACATGGGTCACTATATCCGTCATAGCAAGCCCGGACAACCTATTTAGCTCAGCCCACTCGGCCAAATGGTCGGTCAGCGGAAGTGAACACTCCGGACTATGGAATTGAGACCAAAATAGCTCTTCCGTCTTGTGATCCTTACGGGTTCGAAAATGCACAACGGCATCCGCCGCACTCGCTGCTAAGTCCATATAAGGGTCCTCTGGACCCCACAGTTGGCCCAGCTGAGCATACTTTGGATCCGTAAACCTTCGGCGCAGCAGAAAAGGCTTGCCAGCTACAATATCTCTGGCCTGGCGCAGCTCTTCCTTTATAGCCCGCATTGCAGAGCGAGCATCCTTGGCTTCGGCGGTGGCCTTCCCCTGGCCCTCTTGCCCCGCTAGGCGCTCCTTCCCAAGAGCCTCATTGCGGTCGGTAGCGTCTTTTAACTTCACGGCCATTTCGGCCATCTCTTCCCTGCTCCGGCAGTGTGCGACCCTTTCAGCCGCTAACTCCTCGGCCGCCCTCGAGGGCGCCGCATTACTCCTTCTGGCCTGCTCCTTGGCTTGAGCAAGTTCGGTCCGAAGGCTCTCCACAGCAGCGGCACTATCTGCATTTCACACACATGTTGTAAGGAGCTGGCTTTGGCTCCCTTACCAAGTGGCCGCACAGAAATACTTACCTTGCGACTCATCAAGTCGCCTGTTGACCAGCGTGATGTCCGCATCCGCAACAGCGAGTTGCCGCTTTAGTTCAGCAACTCCATCAGTCCGGCTGGCCCCCGGATGACCCGCCACCTGCATCGGCACGGCGGAAATTTAAACCTGCGATTTTGATCCTCGGCACGCTGTCGATTTCGACAACCTACCGAGTCTCAGGGGCTACTATCTATACAGGGCGCATTCTATATGCAAAACTGTTAAAAGGTGTGTCATTTTTACGTACCTCAAACCCCGCCAGCAAACTCCTGACGGCATTATGCAACCCGCCTTCGGCGGAAGAAACCCTTTCAATCACCATGCTCATCAATGCATGGTGATCTTCTGAGATAGACGCCTTCTCAAGCAGATCCTTCAGCCGTACACCACTTGGCGCCGAACTATCCGGCTTTGCCAAACCAGGGGGCTCCCCCCGTGACGACACTTCAGGCTCGTCCGCCCTATCCGGCGGCGCCCCGGACGGAGGCGTCTCGCTTTCCATCATCTCCGGACGAAGGTCCCTCGAAGACGAGCTCATCTGCGAAGGACGGAGATCCGAACTACAAGGTAAAAACTTTAGTTATCCTCAGAAGCACAAATAGGGATGTCCCTTATTATAAAACTCCTTTCTTTTTTACTTACGGCTCGTTGGAGGGCTGATTCTTTAAGGGAAATTGTGCGGCCGGGGCCTCCCCGGACGCAGGACCCTCTAGCGAAGATTTCTTCCCCCGTTTAGGGGCTTTTTCCCCCGGGTCCTCGAAGGCAGTCCTCTTCTCCCCTTGGAGGGAGGGATTCTCGATCCCCCCTCTTTCAAGAGCCTCCTTAGGCGAGGCAGTAGCTTTCCTGCTTTCCCCTTCGCCTTCCTCTGGAGGCGCAACCTCAAGCATCCGGACCAGCACGGAATCCGGCGCGGTCTCGGGGAGGGGGGCCGGACACCATATCAATTTTTCTTCCGCTATCCACTCCTGTTTAGAAAGAAGTCGGTCATAAGGCGAATCATTGAAAGGCAAACAAACGGTATGTCCGGACTTGGAGCTACTTACTTGGGTATCCGGGCGATTGCAGCTTAGGCCAGCATCCTCGGTCAATTCCGGACGCGCCTCTTGCGATCCGAAGAATAATTTGTACATCTCTAGGGGTGTCATACCCATGAAGTGTTGAAGAATCCGTGGGCCCTCCGGATTGAACTCCCACAGCCGGAGAGGGCGGCGTTTGCAGGGCAAGAGACGCCTAATCAGCATAACCTGCATTACCACCACCATATCGACCTCCCTCGTTTGAAGATCTCGAATCCGGCCCTGCAGTAGGGGTACGTCCTTTGACGGCCCCCAGTAGAGCCCTTGGTCGATCCAGGACATCAACCGTCGTGGAGGTCCCGTGCGGAATAAGGGCGGCGGCTTTTGTCTGCGGCCCCTCGGAACGGTAATATAGAACCACTCTTGCTGCCACGGGCCGAGCTCCTCTTGGAAGGCGCCAGCGGGCCACGGGGCATCGGCCCTCCTACTTATGGCCGCCCCGCCGCACTCCGCTTGACTCCCCCCGATCATCTTCGGCGCCACATTGAAGGTCTTCAGCCACAGGCCGAAGTGAGGGGTGACGCGGAGGAAGGCTTCGCAGACGACAATAAATGTGGAAATATGGAGGATGGACTCCGGAGCCAAATCGTGGAATTCCAACCCATAGTAAAACATGAGCCCTCTCACAAAAGGATCCATCGGGAAGCCTAAACCCCAACGGAGGTGGGATACAAAAACGACATACTCGCCGGGCTCGGGGGTGGGGATGGCCTGCCCTTCGGCAGGCAACCTGTGCGAAATCTCATAAGCCAGGTACTTGGCCTCCCGCAGCTTTAGCACGTCCTCCTCCGTGACGGAGGAGGGCATCCACCGGCCCTGGAGGTCGGAACCGGACATCATTGAAGGTCCGAAGCGCTCGAATCTGGAGCTCTAGGTGCTGGAACTTGGAGCGGGGAGAGGATTCGATGGAGGATTGAAGAAAAGAAATGAGCCTTGGTCCCGTTTTAAAGAGGGAGAATACCAAGAGCCGTCTCCGTGACTGTTTGGGACTCGCCTTCGATAGAGGGGGCTTGGCGACGGGCGCGGTTGGGTTACCCACGTCCGTATTGATGAGAATCCCGGATTAAGGGGGAACACGATCTCTGCTTTGACAAGACGTGCTAAGGAAACCGCTTCGCTAAATGCGCTGGGGTGGTAGAGTAAAAAATGATTCAAGTAATGGCTTGGTAGTGGCGTGACGTCATGCCGCAAAAAACGTCAGCAGATTGAACTTGTGTATATATTATTCTCTCTACGGTGGAATGTGGAATTTATCTTGCAGAGCCGGACACTATCCTGGTGTCCACAATCTTCTTTCATTCGGAGGAGGAACCCGCCTTGCAATGCCAAGCAATATACGCGCCAGACTTATCGTCATTGAAGCCTGGTTCAGGGGCTACTGAGGGAGTCCCGGATTAGGGGGTGTCCGGATAGCCGGACTACCATCGTCGGCCGAACTATCATCGGCCGGACTATCATCATCATCGACCGGACTCCAAGACTATGAAGATACAAGATTGAAGACTTCGTCCCGTGTCCGGATGGGACTTTCCTTGGCGTGGAAGGCAAGCTTGGCGATACAGATACGTAGATCTCCTACTATTGTAACTGACTCTATGTAACCCTAGCCCTCTCCGGTGTCTATATAAACCGGATGGCTCTAGTCCATAGGACGCAACAACAACCATTACAATCATACCATAGGCTAGCTTCTAGGGTTTAGCCTCCTTGATCTCGTGGTAGATCCACTCTTGTAAACATCCACAATATCAATATCAATCAAGCAGGACGTAGGGTTTTACCTCCATCAAGAGGGCCCGAACCTGGGTAAAACATCGTGTCCCTTGTCTCCTGTTACCATCCGCCTAGACGCACAGTTCGGGACCCCCTACCCGAGATCCGCCGGTTTTGACACCGACAAGCCCCTTTAAGTTCTCGGCCTTTATCAATGCCTTGTTACGCCACACCTCGGGTTTGAAGTTGTTCCTGTGCGGCGGTGTCCTCTTGCATCCGAGCTCCAATGTCGTACTGCATTCGAGGTATCTTTTGCAGCCGAGCACCAACATCAGACTATATCCAAGCTCCAACACCGAACTGTATCTGAGCTGCAACGCCGGACTATATCCGAGGTGTCATAGATCACCTTGGCTTAAAAAAGTTTGAAGGAGGTTATCCGAGCTCAACGCTGAAAAGTTCTCTATGGAGCCAGTCGCTCGCAGCCGAGCTTTATGCTGGACTGCTTCCGAGGTGATGCACCATCTCAGGCTCGGGCTGATTGTTTGCGGATTTTATTTCTGGTTGATGCAATTTATTTACTGACGAGATATATAGCCAATAGCCGTCAAGGTGTGTGTGTGTCGGCCTAAAATCGAGATGCACATTTAGAGTAGATAGTGATCGGTGGACGGGCCATTGAGAGAGGGTTTTGAGAAGTCATCGTAATATATTAGCTTGATGTTGGATGAGTCACATATGGTACCTATTGTTGTCCAAAGACGTGTTTGCCCATAGTTCGGTCCAGCCAAACACTAGGCAATTTGAATTTTCTGCATTGAATAGGCAATGCAGTAGCCCCCAAGACACTGGATGGGTGGCAACACCAGATTAGGGGATCGACGTACCTTTTAATATTTGTAAATCATAAGCCGGAAGCACAGTAGCCCCCGAGCCTTAATGTGGGCACGGGTGGCCGAATTAAGGATTGATATCCGGAGTAAAATAACAAATTATGTGTAATGATTCTATGTATCCAAGTACTCTACATCATTAATGCTCGGATCCGCCCTGTATAAAACTTTGTTGACCAAACATTGGCTTCAACCTCCTCGACCAGTAGCCGAGGAGTGTTTGTCCTACTTTATAAAGCCTTTATAAGGGCAAAGATTTATGACAACCAAGGCACTCCGGCCATATGGTTTTATAAACAAAGGTACATGGGGAGATATGTTATATTATGTTTTATCGTAAGATTAATCTTCCAAAGAAAACAGTCCCGCTATGGTTCCGTTCTTTGGGTGATCATGCTGATCATGATCATGAAACCTCACCTCCGATCAATGTGGGAGGAAAATATCAAGGATTTAGTGTGGGGAAAGTTCCCTAACTCTATGGTCTTAATGAACCGAAATTTTCACTTCCGTCGTTGCCGACCAATTATATTCTTAAGATAGCAAGCTTTCGGCTTCACCCAGTGTGAGGTACTAATCTGGATTACCCGGCAGTAACAATCACAGAGGTGCTCCCTTTACCCCCTAGTTGAACAATCAGGAACGTAGGGTTAAACACAGGAGCCAGGCAACCCAGCTTGGCCAAAACCGTAAGTCAAATTTGATGCATATTTATGGCTTTATAACGATGATTACGGAAGGCAACGCTTGTATACCGAATACAAATGCTGATGATATATTTATTTTGACTCCGTTGCAACCGTTTATCAGTTGAAAGTGGCCCATCGTTGGCTTCCACCCCCTTGTAGATACTACACACGGTGTTTCCGCAATAACAGAACAACCCTTAGCCGATGTCTCGGTGCCCGAAGGTGGTTGTGTTAGCGGAAACGAGGCAATCAGATATGCGTGCTTTATAAATTTCACTTAATTGTAGGAGCTTTAAACTGGGGAGGCTAGTTACTAGCCCCTAGTCCGTGTTCGGCGACATCTGAGGTCAAGCCATAAACACTTCGGCCAATGTTATGAACAACCTTTCGTTTAACATGGAGTGACCTCCATTGATCTATAGTTTAACATAGTCATCGGATCGCTGACAAGTTTACGCTTATTGTGACTGTCAGTTTTTGGCTTTCTCCACTAATGCACTTTACCAGTTGAGCCGGAAGCACAATCGCTGTGGTTCTCCCTTTAACCTTAGTCGAACAATCGGGAACGTAAGGGTAAGCACGGAAGCCGGGCAATCCAATTATTGACCGAAGACGCAATTCGAAACCGATGCATACAATGTAGTATCCGAGAATGTTTTGCCGAGGAGTCCATGGAATACCTTGGCTTTTGGTGGGTTTGGCTCTAGCCCCAGCCCCTCTGTGATATTGCCGAAGCTTTAAAGGTGTCCAGCGTTGCACTGCGAGACTTATGCTGGAAACACACAAATAAGTTAAAAGTGCCATAGGCTTGAAAACCAAAAAACTTCAGTAAAAACTTTATGGCCGAACTAAATCAAGTTTTTGGTGCCAATCCGAAATTGGTATAAAGTTTTTTGTGCTTCTGTCATGATTTAACATGATAAATCCTATCTCTAGACTGCAGGTAGGTCAGCATCGGCTTCAATCTCCTTATCCCGAAGGCGGAATGCTTCTCCGAGGCCAGTTTAACAAACTAAACACGAGCGGCTTTAGAGAGAAGCCAGGCTATCCAGCTATTGACCATACACTCGAGTTGAAAAAGGAGTGGTATAAAAAGACTTTGCAACGACCAAGAATAAAACACATTTACTATAACAAACAACATATTTGAGCACGGTCGAACCGAACACATGTTAAAGTGACTTAGCTGGTTGATGTGTTCGACATTGATGACGCGGTCCGAGCTTATGGAGGCACAAGGTCCCAGCCCCCAAGCCGGTCCCAAGGTGGCAGAGTGAATAGCTCGGCACTCCAAAGTGGCGAAATAGCACGACCAATGTGGTGAGGTGGAACCCCTAGTCCGTCCGAGGCGACGAAGCAGGCCAGCAGTATGACACCGAAGTTCCCGGTTTGGGTTAATGAAGTGATGACGAAGCCCTCGGTCCAGCCAAGGTGATGTGGTACGTCGGTACACCGGGGTGACAGCGCTGCCCAACCCGGATCATTTACCTCTGCACAGAAAGTAGTGCAAGCCAGAGATAATAGTAATAATAAAAAAAATCATAGCATAATAAATAATTTATGCAAAGTGAGCGATAAAAGGAATATGGCCCGTGTGCCAAACACTTGATGAGGTAGAGCTCTCTCAGCGATGCCGAAGTCCCCGAGGAAACCGAACATGTCGGTATGGCAATTCGACCAACAAGGTGATCACGCGAGCCGATTTACGCCGATTGGTACGACGACGTCGGCTAGCCGAAGTGACCGCGTGACGCAGTTGAAGCCGATTGCCTACATAAATAGTGCAGTCCAAAAAATAATAATGTAAATATATAAAAAACCCGCATAATTAATTTATGCAAAAAAATTTAAGAGATGTGGCCTAGCGTCGAAGCCAATGTCGGTGCAGGGCACCGGCGTGACAAGGCCTGTATTCATAGGGCGGTCTGAGTCCCCAATGAGGCATTCGCCGAGTGCGGACGTTAAACTGACCGAACCATCACGCAATCCTCGGTAATGCGACCGTCATTTGACAGACCTGTATACAGATGAAGGAACAAACCAGACTAATAATTCCTCGGAAAAAAATAAACCCAAGCATGAAAAAAATTACTAGGATTAATAGCACCTGGTTTATCTATTGTAGCAATCTGAAGAAAGGTTACTCCCAAAATTCGGACTCGATCCGCACACGGATTGCCTGATGGGCGATGAAGCAACGTCATGGTGATGCTGGCAAAGGTTGGCTCGCCGAGGCAAAGCCCTCGGTCCAGCTAACGTGATGAAGCTGGTCGGCTGGTGATGCCGAAGTCTCCGGAGTAGGTTGATGAAGAGATGGCGAAGCCCCCAGTCCAGACGAGGTGACCGAGTAGGTTAGTAAGGTGACGTTGCAGCTGCCATGCCAGCTGAGGTGTTGAAGTGGTTCGGCGTGGCAAACATCGGTTTGAAGAAGGTACGGCTCAGCCATGCCGACGCTGGTCATACCTTGTGACGCGGTCAATGCCGGATTGATGAATTGACCGAGCGGCGATGTCGGCGCGCCTGACCCGTGCAATCCATAGGGCAATGGTGTTGGTGATAATTTAGCCTTCGTGATGCCAAACTCTTGTTCGGCTTGCCGAGCTGATGATCCGATAAGGTTGGGCTCGGCTCGATGAAGTGACTATCTGTTTAGCGCAGGTTGGCAGACATGGAGCAAGGGCTGGTTTGACACCAGCGCGATGGTGAGGATTACCTCCAAAAAAGGAGAAAACTTTGTGGGCATGTGTTCAGAAACAAAACACAATACCCTAGAAAGAGATTCTTCCAAAAAGGTTGTCCAATATCCCATTCATGAAGAAAGATGAACTCAGGTCGGATTCGTATTCGCGCAGAAAACAGATCGAAAAAGTGGTGCATGAATCGGAAGGTTCCCGAAGTTTGAACGGTCGGATTGAGCTGAAATTTTGAGAGGTGGTCGATATGAAAATTCCGCAGAAGATGAATGGTTGGAGCTTCCAAATAACCTCCGAGCTAGGCTCTGGAGACCAGGCCCTAAACTCGTCTAGATTCCTATCCAGGCTCGACAGGCCTCCAGTATATCATAGATCACCGAAGATTCCTCCATCGGAACGCGACGAAATTTTACATGATTGTTGTACACTCGATTCCGCAAAATTCTGCCAAAGAAATCATCAAAGCGATGCTCAAGGAGGTGGGGCCAGCAGATACAGGTTTGCTGTCCAGAAAAATAGCACGGTCGCCCGAGGGCAATGTTGACGTTGAGCCGCCGAGCTCCTTCCCTCGATGATCTCGATAGTGATCGAGTTGATAATGAAGGCCCTCGTCCAAACATAATTATCTAAGATGGAGCGAAGTCCTCGGTCGAGCCAAGGTGACTAACTGAGCCGGCGACGAAGATGCCGACATCAACAATAAAGCTCGGTTCTGATGCGTAGATCACGCCGGAGACGATGTGAATTCCCATCCCACCATGGTGACTGCCAGCAGGCTCTCAATGAAAGCACCAATGTCGGTTCTATATCCGGCTTATCTCGTAGTAGGGGTCCTAAGCTAGGCGTCTTGGAGCGATGGCAACATGGACACAGGGTTTTACCCAGGTTCGCGCTCTCTCGAAGAGATAATACCCTACATCAAGCTTTTGATTGTATTCATATGGGTGTAGTACATAGTACATGTATCTACCACGAGATTGTTCTAATGAATATTATATCATCTATTGACCATCCTGGCCTCGGTTTATATAACACACCGGAGTCCTTGGCTTGAGCGCCAAGTCTTGTGGAGTCTTCCTTGTATGCAGCATGGGTTGCCTAAAGTGGCCCACTAGTGAATCACCATGGGGTTCCCGGCCCGACCCACAGGTCGGGAGACGACGTGATGAGTACATGCTAGTCCAGGACACCGTCACCAGGGCCCAACTCTTTTTAACGGGATTCTATAGAATCAGGATTCTGGAAAATTCTCCAAGGATGGGGAGACGTTTTAACTCCAAAGAGCATTCTGGAAAATTCTCTAGGGATGGGGACATGTTTTAACTCCAGAGAGCATTCGTTCTCGGATGAACAGTAACTCGAAAAAAGTGGTGAAATGTTCATGGCAGTGTCGCAAGCGTGTTTGACAATTTTCATGTGAAGCGGAGAAGTATTATTTCGTCGGTGAAAAAAGACAAAAGTAAGATGATGTTTTGTGGTAATATTTGGTGTTCAATTTGTTTTTTTCTTGCATAGGCCAAAATGTTTAGCTTTTTTGCATAAAACTTTGTAGTTAGCATTTGAATGTGGCTATGAGTACATCAAAAATTTGGTGAGATTTGTTTAACATTTCAAAAATAATATTTCGCACGTAGGAGCACGTGCCCCCATGAGCCAAATAGGATTTCCGTCTGAGAATCTGCTTCCCGTAGAATCTTCCGTCAAGTTCTTTCTAAGGTTGCATTTTGACATTACGGATTGAGTTCTGTGCTGAAATATCTGTACTATTCTTAGACTAAAATTGTTTGATGAATTGTTAACGCTTTATTGTTTGGAACATTATCTATCATTACCACTCACCATTCTTACATTGGCATTGAACAACAACATTTGGAAGGGGTGACCTCGTCACATTCTCAGTTTCCATACCGGTCCCTGTGTCGGGGGTGAACCACATCCCTGGGGGAGGGGGGGGGCGATGGTCTGCGTCTCATAGGCTAGCGAGCCAACTGAACCGTATCGGCATGTACCAATATGTTGTGGATGCGGTTTCCTGACTGCGACACCGTTGAGTTTTGTGCCAGGGCTGTCTTCAACAATGCTTGATTCTATCAAATACCTTCTGTTGCTACTTAACCACATGGTTGGATCAAGTCAATGATGCGGGTCGCAGCCGCCAACTTTTGCAGCTGACTGTAGCTGGGTTGTTGACGGGCGTGGTCATCAAGTGACTTTTGCAGTCGCTCGAGGCGCTCGCGCTCGGCCATGGCCTCAAGATTGAACCCAAAACTAAGCACCTCTCCCATCGCAAGAAAAACCAATCTAGTTGGCCAAACAAACCGATAGTTCGAAGAGAAATACAAAAATATCTTAATCATGCATAAAAGAGTTTAGAGAGGACTCAAATAATATTCATAGATAATCTGATCATAAACCCACAATTAATCGGATCTCAACAAACGCACCGACAAAGAAGATTACATAGGATAGAACTCCAAGAACATCAAGGAGAACATTGTATTGAAGATCAAAGAGAGAGGAGAAGCCATGTAGCTAGTAGCTATGGACCTGTAGGTCTATGGTAAACTACTCACGCATCATCGGTAGGGCAGCAAGGTTGATGTCTGTGATCAAACCCCCTCCAACAGATTGCCGAAAAAGGCCCCAAGACGGGATCTCACGAGAACAGAAGTTTAAGGTGGCGGAAAAGTATTTTTTGGACAATTCTAATGTTGGGGGAATATTTGAGGATTTATATAGGCGGAGTTAGGGTTGGAAGGTCTCTAGGAGGCCCACAATCCAGGGGGTGCCCCCTAGGGCGCGCCCTAATGGCTTGTGGACTCCTCATAGGTTTTCGGACATCCTCTCAGAGTCTCGTAGGTGTCTTCTGGTCCAAGAAAAATCATCGCAAAAGTTTTATTCTTTTTGGACTCCGTTTGGTATCCCTTGCTGAAAAAGGTCAAAACAAGGAAAAAACAGAAACTGGCACTGCGCTCTAGGTTAATATGTTAGTCTCAAAAATAATATCAAATTGCATATTAATGCATATAAAGTATCGAAAACAGATAATATAATAGCATGGGACAATAAAAAATTATAGATATGTTGGAGACGTATCAGGGTGCCGCCTGGTACGGGAATGATGGCTGTCAGAGAAGGACTCCGTAGGTAGATGAGCGGAAATGCGCTGCATCACGGACGGGCAGCGACTCCGTGTCCAGTGGGGCTTCTTGAAGCCATGCCAAATCATCGGCAATGAAACTGAGGGCGCCAAACTGGATCTCGCAGCACACCACCATCTCACCGCCAAAAACCATGATGATGAAAATACCAGCTACGACGGAAGTTGCTTGGCGCGCAGCCCTACGGTGGGCATGAACTATCGAGGCACCGAATCTGACAATGAGTACTCAGGGTACAGAGAGGGGCGGAACCTAACTAAGGCACATGTGTAATACTCGGATTTTACGAGTTGAAGCCCCTCTCGGAGAGGTAATAGCCCTACGTCTCGAGTCGTGAGGCTGTGTTTTCTCTGGGGTGTCTGATTACCAGAGGGTTGCCTACTGATACGTCCATTTTGCATCATGCTTTTATATCAATATTTAGTGCATTATGGGCTGTTATTACATATTATATATCAATACTTATGGCTATTCTCTCTTATTTTGTAAGGTTTACCATGAAGAGGGGGAATGCCGGCAGCTGGAATTCTGGCTGAGAAGGGAGCAAACATTGGAAACCTATTCTACACTACTCCAAAAGACCTGAGACTCCATGAAACTTATTTTTGGAATTAACAAGAATTATTGAGCAGAAGAAACACCTCAGGGGGCCCACACCCTGTCCAGGAGGGTGGGGGCGCGCCCACCCCTACTGGGCGCGCCCCTGTCTCCTGGCCCCCCTGGTGGCCTCCCGGTGTCCATCTTCTGCTATATGAAGGGTTTTATCCTGTAAAAAATCAAGGGCAAGCTTACGAGATGAAACGCCGCCGCCACGAGGCGGAACCTTGGCGGAACCAATCTAGAGCTCCGGCAGAACTGTTCTGCCGGGGACACTTCCCTCCGGGAGGGGGAAATCATCACCATCGTCATCATCAACGATCCTCTCATCGGGAGGGGGTCAATCTCCATCAACATCTTCAACAGCACCATCTCCTCTCAAACCCTAGTTCATCTCTTGTATCCAAAACCACAAATTGGTATCTGCGGGTTGCTAGTAGTGTTGATTACTCCTTGTAGTTGATACTTATTGGTTTAGTTGGTGGAATATCATATGTTCAGATCCTTAATGCATATTATTACACCTCTGATTATGAACATGAATATGCTTCGTGAATAGTTACGTTTGTTCCTGAGGACATGGGTGAAGTCTTGCTATTAGTAGTCATGTGAATTTGGTATTCGTTTGATATTTTGATAAGATGTATGTTGTCTTTCCTCTAGTGGTGTTATGTGAACGTCGACTACATGACACTTCACCATTATTTGGGCCTAGAGGAAGGCATTGGGAAGTAATAAGTAGATGCTGGGTTGCTAGAGTGACAGAAGCTTAAACCCTAGTTTATGCGTTGCTTCGTTAGGGGCTGATTTGGATCCATATGTTTCATGCTATGGTTAGGTTTACCTTAATACTTTTGTTGTAGTTGCGGATGCTTGCAATAGGGGTTAATCACAAGTGGGATGCTTGTCCAAGTAAGGGCAGTACCCAAGCACCGGTCCACCCACATATCAAATAATCAAAGTAACGAACGCGAATCACATGAGTGTGATGAAACTAGCTTGACGATAATTCCCATGTGTCCTCAGGAGCGCTTTTCTCATTATAGGAAATTGTCTAGGCTTGTACTTTGCTACAAAAAGGATTGGGCCACCTTGCTGCACCTTATTTACTTTTATTATTTATTACCTGCTACAATTTATCTTATCACAAAACTATCTATTACCTACAATTTCAGTGCTTGCAGAGAAAACCTTACTGAAAACTTCTTATCATTTCCTTCTACTCCTCGTTGGGTTCGACACTCTTACTTACCTAAAGGACTACGATAGATCCCCTACACTTGTGGGTCATCAAGACTCTTTTCTGGCACTTTTGCCGGGGAGTGTAGCGCTTTTGCTGAGTGGAACTTGGTAAGGAAACATTTATATAGTGTGCTCCTCAACCAGTAGAGCAAAGAGTTGCTCCTCAACCTACTGAACCTACTGAAAATGTTCACTTTGAAATTCTTTCGGGTATGATAGAGAAACTGCTAGCTAATCCATTTGCAGGAGATGGAACATTGCATCCCGATTTACACCTTATCTTTGTGGATGAAGTTTGTGGATTATTTAACCTTGCAGGTATTCTCGATGATGTTGTCAAAAGGAAGGTCGTCCCTTTATCTTTGAAGGGAGATGCATTGACATGGTTTAGGCTATGTGATGATACGGGATCTTGGAATTATAAGCGATTGAAGTTGGAATTTCACCAGAAGTTCTATCCTATGTATCTTGTTCATCATGATCATAATTACATATATAATTTCTGGCCTCGCGAAGGAGAAAGCATCGCTCAAGCTTGGGGGAGGCTTAAGTCAATGTTATATTCATTCCCCAATCATGAGCTCTCCAGAGAGATGATTATTCAAAAATTTTATGCTCGGCTTTCTCTCAATGATCGCACCATGCTTGATACTTCCTGTGCTGGTTCTTATATGCTGAAGACTATTGAATTCAAATGGGACTTATTGGAAAGAATTAAACACAACTCTGAAGATTGGGGTTCCGACGATGGTAAGGAGTCAGGTATGACACCTAAGTTTGATTGCGTTAAATCTTTTATGGAAACCGATGTTTTTTGTGGATTTAGTGCTAAATATGGACTTGACTCTAAGATAGTAGCTTCTTTCTGTGAATCTTTTGCTACTCATGTTGATCTCCCTAAGGAGAAGTGGTTTAAATATAATCCTCCCAATGAAGTAAAAGTAGTTGCACCTATTAAAGTTGAAGAAAAGACTATTACTTATAGTGATCCTATTGTTCCTACTACTTATGTTGAGAAACCACCTTTGCATGTTAGGATAAAGGATCATGCTAAAACTTCGACTGGTGTTCGTAAGAGTAATACTAGAACTTATACACCGCCTGAGCAAATCAAAGTTGAACCTAGTATTGCTATGGTTAAAGATCTCTTGGATGATAATTTAGATAGGCATGTCATTTACTTTTGTGGTGAAACTGCTAATATTGCAAAACCAGATGCTAAGATACATAGACCTGTTGTAGGCATGCCTGTTTTTTCTGTTAAAATTGGAGCTCATTGTTACCATGGCTTATGTGATATGGGTGCTAGCGCTAGTGCAATACCCTATGATTTATATAAAGAAATTATGCATGACATTGCACCTGCTGAGTTAGAAGATATTGATGTTACTATCAAGCTTGATAATAGAGATACTATTTCACCAATTGGGATTGTTAGAGATGTTGAAGTCTTGTGTGGGAAGGTTAAATACCCTGCTGATTTTCTTGTTCTTACTTCCCCTCAAGATGACTTTTGTCCCATTATATTTGGTAGACCCTTCTTGAACACTGTTAAAGCTAGGATTGATTGCCAAAAGGATGTTGTTACGATTGGCTTGGATGATATGACTCTTGAGTTTACTATAGCTAAATTTCGTAGACAACCCCGTGATAAAGAATTACCTAGTAAAGATGAAATAATTGGTCTTGCTTCTATTGCCGTGCGTCCTACTGATATGTTAGAACAATATTTACTAGACCATGAAAATGTTATGTTTATGAAAGAAAGAAGGGAAATAGATGAGGCATTCCTTAAACAGGAACCTATTCTGAAACATAACCTTCCCGTTGAAATTCTAGGGGATCCACCTCCACCCAAGGGTGATCCCGTGTTTGAACTAAAACCATTACCTAATAATCTTAAATATGCTTATCTTGATTAAAAGAAGATATATCATGTTATTATTAGTGCTAACCTTTCAGAGCAGGAAGAGGAAAGATTATTGAAAACTCTGAAGAAGCACCGTGCTGCTATTGGATATACTCTGGATGATCTTAAGGGCATTAGTCCTACTCTAGGCCAACACAAAATTAAAGTGGAAAAAGATGCCAAACCAGTTAGAGATCCTCAACGAAGATTAAATCCTAAGATGAAAGAAGTGGTAAGAAATGAGATATTGAAGCTCCTCGAGGCAGGTATAATTTATCCCGTTGCTGATAGTGAATGGGTAAACCCTGTCCATTGTGTTCCTAAAAAGGGAGGTATTACTGTCGTTCCTAATGATAAAGATGAATTGATTCCGCAAAGAATTATTACAGGTTATAGGATGGTAATTGATTTCCGTAAATTAAATGAAGCTACTAAGAAAGATCATTACCCTTTACCTTTTATTGATCAAATGCTAGAAAGACTATCCAAACATACACATTTATGCTTTCTAGATGGTTATTCTGGTTTCTCTCAAATACCTGTATCAGCAGAAGATCAATCAAAAACTACTTTTACTTGCCCTTTCGGAACTTTTCCTTATAGACGTATGCCTTTTGGTTTATGTAATGCACCTGCTACCTTTCAAAGATGTATGATGGCTATATTCTCTGACTTTTGTGAAAAGATTTGTGAGTATTCAAGGATGATTTCTTCGTTTATGGATCTTCTTTTGATGATTTCTTGAGCAACCTAGATCGAGTTTTCAGAGATGCGAAGACACTAGTCTCGTCTTGAATTGGGAAAAGTGCCACCTTATGGTTAACGAAGGCATTGTCTTGGGGCACAAGATCTCCGGGAGAGGTATTGAAGTTGATAAAGCTAAAGTTGATGCTATTGAAAAGATGCCATGTCCCAAGGACATAAATGGTATAAGAAGTTTCCTTGGTCATGCCGGTTTTTATAGGAGGTTCATTAAGGACTTTTCTAAAATCTCTATGCCTCTGACTAATTTATTACAAAAAGATATTCCTTTTATCTTTGATGATGATTGTGTAGAAGCATTTGAAATACTTAACAAAGCTGTGATCACTGCACCTATTGTTCAGCCACCTGATTGGAATTTACCTTTTGAAATTATGTGTGATGCTAGTGATTATGCTGTAGGTGCTGTTCTAGGGCAAAGAGTTGATAAGAAATTAAATGTTATCCAGTATGCTAGTAAGACTCTTGATTATACCCAGAGAAATTATGCTACTACTTAAAAAGAATTCTTAGCAGTTGTGTTTGCATGTGATAAGTTTAGACCTTATATTGTTGATTCCAAAGTTACTATTCACACTGATCATGCTGCTATTAAATATCTTATGGAAAAGAAAGATGCTAAGCCTAGACTCATTACATGGGTTCTCTTGCTCCAAGAATTTGACTTGCATGTTATTGATAGAAAGGGAGCTGAGAACCCCGTTGCAGACAACTTGTCTAGGTTATAGAATGTTCTTGATGACCCAATACCTATTGATGATAGCTTTCCTGATGAACAGTTAGCGGTCGTTAATGCTTCTCATACTGCTCCGTGGTATGCTGATTATGCTAATTACATTGTTGCTAAATTCATACCACCTAGTTTCACATACCAGCAAAAGAAGAAGTTCTTTTATGATTTAAGACATCACTTTTGGGATGACCCACACCTTTATAAAGAAGGAGTAGATGGTGTTATTAGACGTTGTGTACCTGAGCATGAACATGAACAGATCCTACGCAAGTGTCACTCCGAATCATATGGAGGACACCATGCTGGAGACAGAACTGCACATAAGGTATTGCAATCCAGTTTTTATTGGCCTACTCTCTTCAAAGATGCTCGTAAGTTTGTCGTATCTTGTGATGAATCTCAAAGAATAGGTAACATCAGTAGACATCAAGAAATGCCTATGAATTATTCTCTTGTTATTGAACCATTTGATGTTTGGGGCTTTGATTATATGGGACCTTTTCCTGCCTCTAATGGTTACACACATATTTTAGTTGCTGTTGATTACGTTACTAAGTGGGTAGAAGCTATTCCAACTAGTAGTGCTGATCATAACACTTCTATTAAAATGCTTAAAGAAGTTATTTTTCCGAGGTTTCGAGTCCCTAGATATCTTATGGCTGATGGTGGTTCACATTTTATTCATGGTGCTTTCCGTAAGATGCTTGCTAAGTACGATGTCAATCATAGAATCGCATCTCCTTATCATCCACAGTCTAGTGGTCAAGTAGAGTTGAGCAATAGAGAGCTCAAATCAATCTTGCAAAAGATTGTTAATAGATCAGAAAGATTTGGTCCAAAAAACTTGATGATGCATTATGGGCCTGTAGAACTGCATATAAAAATCCTATGGGTATGTCTCCGTAAAAGATGGTTTATGGAAACACTACAAAAAAAGACACATCCATGACATTTTGGGCCAAATGAATTTTTGTTCTGTCATACATATGCCACTTCTATGACGATAATTTTGACAAAACCCGGTATCATCATAGATGTGGTGGGCTCGTACTTCTATGACAAAAAATCATGAAAAAAATGGGATTTTCGTCCTGGGAGGGCTGGAGACGTAGCTGCATGACATTCTTTGGGCCGTCCATGACGAAAAAACCCATGGTAGAAGCGAGGGGGAGGAAAATTTCGGGGAGTTGCCGGTTACGGTGGGAGGTCGGGGGCCGAGCGATGCATGTTTCTCTAGTACACGTACAGACGTGTGTGCGAAGTGTTGGCTCTAACTGAAACCGAGCGAGGCATTGGGCTCTAACTGAACCCGAGCGATTGCACTACAGGCTACGCGTTACTGAACCCGAGCGATCGATCGATGGCTCTTAACTGAACCCGATGGAGCGATTCCTTGGCTAATGCTTCTAACTGAAGCCGATCGATTGGATGAACAGTGAGTGTTGCGGGGGGTTTGGATGAACAGTGAGCGGAGGCGTTGCCTCTGGATGAACAGGACCCCATGGTGTGGAGGGCTGGATGAAGAGTAGACAGTGGAGGGGTGGTTGAACAGGACCCCGTGGTGTGGAGGGCTGGATGAACAGTAGACGGTGGAGGGATGGATGAACAGTAGACGGTGGAGGTCTGTATGAACAATAGACGGTGGAGGGGTGGTTGAACAGTAGCCAGTGGAGTAGCGGGCGGTGGAGGTTGGATGAACAGGAGCCCGTGGAGGGTGGAGGAGGTCAACGGTAGCCCGTGGAGGCTAGAGGAGGTCGACGGTGGAGATGAACAGTATCCCGTGGAGTCCCGTTTTGCGGTACGCCACACCCCTCCCGATGAACAGGACCCCTGTTTCGACCGTAGGAGGTCCGTTTCGTCCGTTTTGCGGTACGCCACACCCCTCCCGATGAACAGGACCCCCATTCGACCGTAGGAGGTCCGTTTTGCGGTATGCCACACCCCTGCCGATCAACAGGACCCCCGTTCGACCGTAGGAGGTCCGTTTTGTCTGTTTTGTGGTACGCCACACCCCTCCCGATCAACAGGACTCCCGTTTCGACCGTAGGAGGTCTGTTTTCTCCGTTTTGCGGTATGCCACACCCCTCCCGATCAACAGGACCATCGTTTCGACCATAGGAGGTCCGTTTCCTCCGTTTTGCGGTACGCCAGGCCCCTCCCGATCAACAGGATCCCGTTTCGAACGTGGCCGGTCGAACACAGGGCCGTTTCCTCCGTTGTGCGGTACGCCAGGCCTCGTTTCCATCGTCTGTTCCGTCCAAGCCCTCCCGATGAACACGACCACGCATTCCGTTCCGACCCAGCCGGTTGGCTCCCCATGAACACGACGACGACCCTGTTTCTCCGTTCCGACCCAGCCATGTACGTATGCGCGATTAGGCGTTCGAGACCCTGCCCGTATGTATGTACGTGGCCGTATTTTCTTTCTTGCACCCTCGCCGCTGTACGTACGTGTACATGCTACGTGCGCGCCTCTACTATGAGACGTGCGCGCCTCTACATCGACCAGTATGTACGTACACGTTCGCGACCAGAATGACAATGCTACGTACGCTTCGACTAGGTGTGTCCCGACTGTCAGGCACTTCCTTGCCTGCGAAGATGTAGCTGGTGGGTCCCAGCAGTCAGGGGGCGAATCATTTTTTTGCCCGGACGCACTTCCTTGCGTGCGAAGATGTAGCTGGTGGGTCCCAGCAGTGAGGGGGTGAATCATTTTTTTTTGCTCGGACGCACTTCCTTGTGTGCGAAGGTGTCGCTGGTGGATCCCAGCGGTCAGGGGGGCGAATCGTTTTGTTCTTTTGCCCGGACGAACTTCCTTGCGTGCGTAGATGTAGCTGGTGGGTCCCAGCATTCAGGGGGGAACATTTTTTTCGCGAAATACAGTGGCCCGTCCGGTGGGTCCCAGCTGTTAGGTGGAGGAATCATTATTTTCCGCGTAATAAGAAGGCACTTCCTTGCTACGGCCGTGGACCAGCTGTCAGCCTCTCCACGTACAGTCCACGTCCTATGGAAGTCATTCCTTGACCACGTTGACCACGCCGCACCGAGAGCACCAGGGCGGTGGACGACGGCATGGCCTAGGAAGGGGACGCCGGGGAGCCGGGGAAGACACGGCAGTGGAAGCCCGCGCGGAGAGGTGTACGAGGGTTCACTGGTTCAGCTGCGGTGTGAGGCTGCCGTCGCCGCAGGGCTTGGCCAGTGGTGGGAATAGTAGGGGGCGGTGAGGCCTCCGCGGCAGCACAGCCGTCCATGGGAGGCAGGAGCATGCAGCACGACCGGTGCTGCTTTGGGTGGCTGGAGCAAGAAGACCAGAGGTTGAAGAAGCACTACGGCCGTTGGATGGACATCGTACGGTCACCGGAGCTAGAATCGTTCATATGGACTAAAGTTGAAAAAGGCCCCCTTCCCTTTCAACTTAGTAGACCCACAAGTCAGCATCCCACCATGGTGGGTCCCAGCTAGCAAGGGGAGTATTCATTTTTTTGTGCGTAATAAGGAGGCACTTCCCGTGGGTCCGAGCTGACAGCGCGGGGAACATTTTTTCGCGAAATACGCTGGCCTGTCCAGTGGGTCCCAATAGTCAGGGGGGAAACGTTTTTTTCGCGAAATAAGGTGGACCGTCCGGTGGGTCCCTGCTGTCAGGTGGAGGAATAATTATTTTGCGCGTAATAAGGAGGCACTTCCTTGCGGCCGCCTGGACCCAGCTGTCAGCCTCTCCACGTACAGTACTCTTCCGATGGAAGTCAGTCGTTGACCATGTTGACCACGCCGCGCCGATAGCACCAGGGCAGTGGTCTGGATGACGGTGAGGCCTAGGAAGGGGACGACGCGGAGCCGGGGAAGACACAGCAAAGGTAGCCCGCGCGGAGAGGATTACGAGGGTTCACTGGTTCGGCTGCGGTGTGAGGCTGTCGTCGGCGCAGAATAACAGGGGGTGTGGGTGAGTAGAGGGATGGCCTGGCCAGCGGTGGGAGTAGTACGGGGTGGTGAGGCCTCCGCGGCATCACAGCCGGCCACGGGAGGCAGGAGCACGCGACACGACCGGCGCTGCTTTGGGCGGCTGGAACAAGAAGACCAAAGGTTGAAGAAGCACTACGGCCATTGGATGGACATCGTACGATCACTACAGCTAGAATCGTTTATATTAACTAAGTTGACAAAGCCCTTGGTACGCGTCAACTTAGTAGGCCCACAACTCGTATTTGAAAGAGAACATATAGCCCATTTGCGATTTGTAAGAATGTACAACCCATTTTTCAATTCTAATGGAATTTACTACAGCCCATTTTCAGTTTGTTAAAAGTACAGCCCAACTTCTAGCTAGGACAACGATTAATAATTTCAAACAACCGCTCAAGACAGAATTCAAAAAAAATTCCCACATTTTGATGGGATCCGAAATATTTTTATCCGAAATTTCTAGTCAGGTTAAATATAATTTCAAAATAAAGTTGTATCACGTTAAAATCCAACAAAATATTGCGCGCGCAACACGTAATGAAATTAAAATGTCCAACTTCCAAAAATAATATATTTTTCAAACTAATTACGTGTTTGGTGCATAGTAATTACCCAGTTATTATAATTACATCCCATTTATTATTTCTTAAAGTCCATTTTCTTGTTAAGCCTAATGCATACCTCCTAGGAAACTTTGCAGCCCAGCGGGGCGGATAACAAGTTGACCCGGATATTGTGTAGAAGTGTCGGCCCAGTTGCATTGCTGATGTTGAAAAAAGGCCTGTGTAGTACAGTACAACCTAACATGGTTACTCAGCCCACATTCAGCGACGCCGGAAAGGCCGAAACAAGGCTTCTCTACAACTTTTTGAAGTCACTGAGCTCAATTAATAACTTAAGAAAAAAGTTAGATTATAGTGGAACCTAATTAAAAGCTGTCACGAGCAAATAAATAATTCAATGGGTCACACTTGTGCGTGTGTGCACGCGCGCGCGCGCCTGTGTGTGTGTGTGTGTGTGTGTGTATGTGTGTGTGTATGAGAGAGAGAGAGACTCCCATCGATCGATGCTCGTAAATACATCTTTCAGCCATATGCATTGCTGATGCTCAGTAAAAACTTATATAGTGGACACAATCATATAGAACATCATAGCACAATGAACTTGCATACAAAAATTTCACGCAGGCGGCACAATCAGGATGGAAGCACTGGATCGCTACGGGAAGGGCTATGTTGAAACCAATGAAGTCATACATAATGGTTCATCGTCTTTATAAATGACGGGGAAATATCTTGAATGTCGTGCAAAGAAAACAGACAGACAACACAATAACTTCTGCTAGCACATTAAGTTGACATACAACCCTTTCTAAAAAAAGTTCAGGTACAAAATTAGAATAGGTCACAATCAAATGTACTGGCATATCAGTGCTTCAGACCCATAGCTCGGATTTAACTAGTACTATCTGACAAGATTCAGTTGTTACCTCAAATTAGAGCACATCCAGGCAGCCAGCCCTGCCTCTTCTCCCAAAGAAGTAGTGGCCTCCGTCGCGCGATGGAGTAGGCCCTGTGCCATCCATCGTTCTGAGCAACACGGGGAAAGTCTGACATTGACTCCTGTAATGGACGTCGTCGACGGACCCTGGCACCAGCGGCGGCGGCAGGACTTCGATTGATGGATTGACCACTTCTTCTACATGCACGAACACTCGAAACAGGTACATCCCTAACGTGGTCTGTGATGGCCTTGGTGGCGACGAATAGTACAACCCGGGTTCCTGCACCGGTATCTCAACACCAATCACGTTCGGTATGGTGGACGGCTTCTTCATCCATGCCATAACAGTCAGAGCCCAGCTGTCTGGAGGAACAAACATACTTATGAGCTCACGTCCAAGGTCGTTGATAAGCTCGTTCATGGACTCGCTGTTCCAAGCACGTCGAGGCATGCCGTGGAAGGTAAGCTTTGTTAAAAACTCAAGCTCAGAGGGTACCGAGCCCCTTCCTGGGTGCCACCGATCAAAGCTCACCAGCGCGCCATCGCAGAACAAATGCTGGGAAGATTCAAACACACGACTGCAGTCGAAAGTTGTCCGGAACCTGACGAAGAAATCAACCGGTGGCGGACAGACTTCGACGAGCAAGTCACTTATTTGGATGCCGTGCGCAATGCCAAGAGCTTTGACAAGGTCGTCCGGCGAGACGGGTGGCTGGTCGCCGTTGATGGTTACCATCAGCACTTTGCCGGCAAACTGGTCGTCAAGCGCCGCCATGCCACTGTTGAGCGACAGCACGCAGCGACCGAAGGCAGGACGAACCTCAGGATCTCCGGCTCGAAGATCCGCGTTGACCGGCGACATGATAGTGAGCTTGAGTACAGGGAGTCAGGAGGGGGATTTGGGGGAACTGGAGTAGGAATCAAGATTCCAGAGGTGGGGGAGGGGTGGGAGACAGAGTAGTTTAATGAACAAACATTATCGACAAATGGAAATGTAATGAAGAAAAGGATGTGCAAGATATCATTCAAATATATGATGCCTGGTTAAGCATGATGGCATTGCACATTTCACATATATTATGGCTGGCTAAAAGACTAAGACTGCATAATTCTCATATATTATATAGAAACAAAACAGGTGGCATTACAGAACATGTCTAAACTAAGCAGATGACATATATGCTGTCAAAAGTAGGCACTGGAAGGAAACATATGCATGATATGTCTAACATCATCATGCCAAGGTAAAGCAAACACCTTGGGGGGGGGGTAAATAGGAGTGGTCAGCGGCGTCTGAATCCGCCTCAGAACAGATATCTTCCTATGGATTGCAATCTGGAGAGGGGTAGGGAGGGTTTGCCATTGAACCCACCATGGAGTGATGTCTGCATGACATTGTATTGCCGCACAAAACCCTTCTCTTTTTCTCTACATGTTCAGCATGACTGTGTACAATATCTGACATGCATACGAAAAAAATATGGTGAAATTATGTAAGGAGAGCATACAGAAATTTAGAGTGATGGTAACAACAAGTGGATGGATCCAAAAATAATGATAGCAGGCTGATGATTGCTTTAATTTAATAAAAAGACAGATGATGATTGCTTTACTATTTGTTTCCCACCCAATATGAACAACATAACCATACCCTAGGTGAACCAGATATTAGACAGAGATACTATTCATTGCTTTCTCGATATGTGCCCCACAACTAATTTAGAACTTAAGTTTGAACATTATTTGGACCTGACTTGGAGTCCAAGAGGTGACACTACAAAAAAAAGACATATCCGTGACATTTCGGGCCGAACGAATTTTTTTTCTGTCATACATATGACACTTCTATGACGATAATTGTGACAAAACCCGGTATCATCATAGATGTGGTGGGCTCCTACTTCTATGACAAAAAATCATGATAGAAAATGGGCTTTTCGTCCTGGGCGGGCCGGAGACGCAGCTGCATGACATTCTTTGGGCCGTCCATGACGGAAAAAACCATGGTAGAAGCGAGGGGGAGGAAAATTTCGGGGAGTTGCCGGTTACAGTGGGAGGTCGGGGGCCGAGCGATGCGCGTTTCTCTCGCACACGTGCGAGGCATTGGCTCTAATGATCCTTAGCGAGGCATTGGGCTCTAACTTAACCCGAGCGATTGCACTGCAGGCTACGCGTTACTGAACCCGAGCGATCGATCGATGGCTGTTTGCTGAACCTGATGGAGCGATTCCTTTGCTACTGATGCTAACTGAAGCCGATCGATTGGATGAACAGTGAGCGTTGCGGGGGGGTTTGGATGAACAGTGAGCGGTGGCGTTGCCTCTGGATGAACAGGACCTCGTGGTGTGGAGGCCTGGATGAACAGTAGACGGTGGAGGGGTGGCCGTGGAGAGGTGGTTGAACAGGACCCCGTGGTGTGGAGGTCTGGATGAACAGTAGATGGTGGAGGGCTGGATGAACAGTAGACGGTGGTGGGCTGGATGAACAGTAGACGGTGGAGGGGTGGTTGAACAGTAGCCGGTGGAGTAGCGCGCGGTGGAGGCTGGATGAACAGGAGCCCGTGGAGGCTGGAGAAGGTCGACGGTAGCCCGTGGAGGCTGGAGGAGGTCGACGGTGGAGATGAACAGTATCCCGTGGAGTCCTGTTTTGCGGTACGCCACACCCCTCCAGATGAATAGGACCCCCGTTTCGACCGCAGGAGGTCCGTTTCGTCCGTTTTGCGGTACGCCACACCCCTCCCGATCAACAGGACCCCCGTTTCGACCGTAGGAGGTCCGTTTCCTCTGTTTTGTGGTATGCCACACCCCTCCCGATCAACAGGACCCTCGTTTTGACCGTAGGAGGTCCGTTTCCTCCGTTTTGCGGTACGCCACACCCCTCCCGATCAACATGACCCCCGTTTCGACCGTAGGAGGTCCGTTTCCTCCGTTTTGCGGTACGCCACACCCCTTCTGATCAACAGGACCCCCGTTTCGACCGTAGGAGGTCCGTTTCCTCCGTTTTGCGGTACGCCACACCCCTCCCGATCAACAGGACCCCGTTCCGAAAAAGGAGGTCCGTTTCCTCCGTTCTATGGTACGCCAGGCCTCGTTTCCATCGCCTGTTCCGTCCAAGCCCTCCCGATGAACACGACCATGCATTCCGTTCCGACCCAGCCGGTTGGCTCCCCATGAACACGACGACGACGCTGTTTCTCCGTTCTGACCCAGCCATGTTCGTATGGGCGAGTAGGCGTACGAGACCCTGCCCATATGTACGTATGTGGCCATATTTTCTTTCTTGCACCCTCGCCGCTGTACGTACGTGTACATGCTACGTGCGCGCCTCTACAACGAGACGTGCGCGCCTCTACTACGACACGTGCGCGCCTCTACATCGACCAATATGTACGTACACGTTCGCGACCAGAATGACAACGCTACGTACGCTTCGACCAGGTGGGTCCCGACTGTTAGGTACTTCCTTGCCTGTGAAGATGTAGCTGATGGGTCCCAGCAGTCAGGGGGGCGAATCATTTTTTTGCCCGGACGCACTTCCTTGCGTGCGAAGATGTAGCCGGTGGGTCCCAGCAGTCAGGGGGGCGAATCGTTTTTTTTGCCCGGACGTACTTCCTTGCGTGCGAAGATGTAGCTGGTGGGTCCCAGCAGTCAGGGGGTGAATCGTTTTGTTTTGCCCGGACGCACTTCCTTGCGTGCGAAGGTGCAGCTGGTGGGTCCCAGCAGTTAGGGGGAAATGTTTTTTTTTCGTGAAATACGGTGGCCAGTCCGGTGGTTCCCCGCTGTCAGGTGGAGGAATAATTATTTTCCACGTGATAAGGAGGGACTTCCTTGCTGCGGTCATGGACCCAGCTGTCAGCCTCTCCACATACAGTCCATGTCCGATGGAAGTCGTTCCTTGACCACGTTGACCACACCGCGCCGAGAGCACCACGTTGACCACGACAGCAAGGCTTAGGAAGGGGACGACGGGGAGCCGGGGAAGACGCGGCAGTGTAAGCCCACACGGAGAGGAGTACGAGGGTTCACTGGTTTGGCTGCGGTGTGAGGCTGTCATCGCCACAGGGCCTGGACAGCGGTGGGAATAGTAGGGGCGGTGAGGCCTCCGCGGCAGCATATCCGGCCATGGGAAGCAGGAGCATGCGGCACGACCGGCGCTGCTTTGGGCGGCTGGAGCAAGAAGACCAGAGGTTGAAGAAGCACTACGGCCGTTGGATGGACATCGTACGGTCACTGGAGCTAGAATCGTTTATATTGACTAAGTTGACAAAGCCCTCCGTCCCCGTCAACTTAGTAGGCCCACAAGTCAGCCTCCCACAAAGGTGGGTCCCAGCTAGCAGGGGGCTATTCATTTTTTTGTGCGTAATAAGGAGGCACTTCCGGTGGGTCCGAGCTGACAGCAGGGGGAACGTTTTTTTCGCGAAATAAGGTGGCCCGTCGGGTGGGTCCCAGCAGTCAGGGGCAAACGTTTTTTTCGCGAAATACTGGTGGCCCGTCCGGTGGGTCCCTGCTGTCAGGTGGAGGAATAATTATTTTCCGCGTAATAAGGAGGCACTTCCTTGCGGCTGCCGTGGACCCAGCTGTCAGCCTCTTCACGTACAGTATTCTTCCGATGGAATTCGGTCGTTGACCACATTGACCACGCCGCGCCGAGAGCACCACGGCGGTGGACGACGGCGAGGCCTAGGAAGGGGACGACGCGGAGCCGGGGAAGACACGGCAGTGGATGCCCACGCGGAGAGGAGTACGAGGGTTCACTGGTTCGGCTGCGCTGCAGTCGCCGCAGAATAACAGGGGGTGTGGGTGAGTGGAGTGGAGGGATGGCCTGGCCAGCGGTGGGAGTAGTATGGAGGCGGTGAGGCCTCCGCGGCAGCACAGCCGGCCACGGGAGGCAGGAGCAGGCGGCACGACCGGCGCTGCTTTGGGCGGCTGGAGCAAGAAGACCAGAGGTTGAAGAAGCACTACGGCCGTTGGATGGACATCGTACGGTCAGTCGAGCTAGAATCGTGCATATATTGACTAAGTTGACAAAGCCCTTCGTCCCCGTCAACTTAGTAGGCCCCGTCAACTTAGTGGACATCGTATGGGGAGTATTCTTTTTTTTGGGCGTAATAAGGAGGCACTTCCTTGCGTGCGAAGATATAGCTGGTGGGTCCGAGCTGTCAGCGGCGGTAACGTTTTTTCCGCGAAATACAGAGGCCCTTTCGGTGGGTCCCAGATGTCAGGTGGAGGAATCATTATTTTGCGCGTAATAAGGAGGCATTTCCTTGCGTGCGGCCGTGGACCCAGCTGTCAGCTTCTCCACGTACAGTCCACTTCAGATGCATGTCGGTCGTTGACCACGTTGACCACGCCACGCTGAGAGCACCAGGGCGGTGGACGACGGCGAGGCCTAGGAATGGAATGACACGGAGGCAGGGAAGACTCACCAGTTTTTTCCCACGTGGAGGGGAGTACGACTGTACGAGGGTTTACTAGTTCGTCTGCCGTCGCCGGAGAATAACAGCAGGTGTGGGACTGTGGGTGAGTAGAGGGATGGCTAGGCCCGCGATGGGAGTACGGTGGGGCGGTGAGGCCTGCGCGGCAGCACAGCCGGCCGCGTGGAGGAGGGAGCAGGCTGTCCCGCCGATGCTTGTTTGAGCGGCTGCAGCAGGAAGAGCAGAGATTGAAGAAGCACGACGGCCGCTGATTGGACATCCAAGAGTATACAGGCCATCTATGGAAAGCCTCAAATCTGTGGAAAACTGCATACAGCCCATCTGCCATTATTTCAAATAGTTTACAACCCATTTGCTAATTCTTACGGGTTTTTTTGGAGCCCATATTCTTTTTGTTAGCATTACAGCCCATATTGTGGCCACGGTTAAAAAATTATACGAAATTTTGCATATGTCGGTGCGGTCTGAACTGTTTTTAATCCCGAAATTTCGAGTCACATTCAGACTGATTTTAAAAATAAATGTATATCAATATAAAATCCAATAAATTGTCCACGCATAAAAATCAATGCAATTTAAAATCTCGAAATGACAAAAAGATATTTGAAACTAATTGCCGGTTTGATGTGTTTTAAAAATGTACAACCCATTTCTCATTACTGATAGGCCATTTTCTCGGCCAGCCGAATGAAGCTCTCCTCGTCTTGAAAGATTTGCAGCCCAACAGGCCTGATAAAGCGACTTACTTGACAAATCACAAAAAAACTGGGCTAGCCATTTTCAGAAAGAAAAAAAAACTACTGGGCTGGTCTGTGGTAAACATAAAAGAAAAGGCTGTCTAGACAGGCCAGAGTGTCCCGCACAGCCCAGTTGACACCCTGCTTCCGTCTCAAAAACAAATTAGATAAATGCCACTCCAATTATGGCGATTCATAAAAATGCCACTGCAATTTCCAAACTTTGAAAAATGCCACTGCAATTTTTGCAAACTTTGAAAAACGCCACTGCAGTTTGCAAACTTTGAAAAACGCCACTCCAGACTTCGAAAAATGCCACTAGAAATGGCATGAAATGGCATTTTTCAAAGTTTGGAAATTGCAGTGGCATTTCTCGGAGGCATTTATCAAATTAACCCAAAACAAAAATAAATGGGCGAGCTGCTGGGTCCCTGGTGTCAGCCGCTCGTTGTGCAATTCTCTCGTTTATTGACTACGTTGACAATGGCATGGGACCCAGATGTCAGAAATCCACTAGGAGGAGCCATTTTTTTATTGGCTTGAAATAAGGAGGCACTTGCTTGCGTACTGCCATGACCTTGGCGGGTCCCTGCTGTCATCCTCTCCACGTACAATCATCTCCTGATTGTGTACGCGTCAACTTGCTAGGCCCACAAGTCAGCCTCTAAACCCGTGGAGGACAAATACAACCCATTTAAAAAAATAACAGCCCATTCCATACGTTCAAACGGAAAGTTCAACATTCAGAGCAAAGTAACAGGTCTGATCCACATATAGAGTACTGAACTTCCACGTTGACAACCATCATAGCCAAGTTAACTATCTACTCCCACTAGACAAGTACTAACTTACTCTTAGCTAACTAGACGATGCCGGCCGCCATCTGTGGTACACGCTAAACGCCGGCACCGGCGTCCTGCGCCTCGCCTCGGACTTGCCAGAGGTGCGATAGGGCGCGTTGCTCGCGCGCGTTGGCCCTTTCCATGCCGGCGTGGTCCACCGAAGCTTCGGCTTCCAAGCGGGAAACCCACTTGACGAGCTGGTAGTAAAAATCGGCGTCGCGAACGCGTGCGTGCCCGACAGCCTCCAGGGCTATTTGCCGGGCGCCGGCCTCCACGTAGTCGGCCCAGTTGCGGGCGCTCTGCTCGCGACTCAGAGCGTCGGTGCGCTGCTGCTCCATGTCCCGCTGGCGGCGCAAATCGGCGATACGCTGCTCCTCCGCCAGGCGGTCGCGCTCCAACAACTCCTGCTCCTCCGCCATGCGGTCGCGCTCCAACAACTCCTCGATCTGCGCATTGCCATCTAAAGACAGATAGAATGCCTCCTCCCTCCGTCTGCCTTCCGGTGAAAAACCGAACACTAGTTCCGGCGGTGACCGCCTCCGGCGTCGCCTACCGCGGACGGGCGGGGGCATGGCGGACGTGGCGAGCGACGTCGGGCCGGTGGGGGCTTATGAGGATATGGCGAGTTGGGTCACGGTGGCACCGGAGAAGGCCGGGAAACAGTACTTATAGGGGGAAGGTAGCGCGACGGTCATCGGAATTCAATGCATAATGGCTTAGCGCGCCAGCTTGCCGTGGAAAACTAGGGAAACTGAAATTATGACTGTGCCGTCCCGTCCCGTCTGGGTCGCACGCCGGCATGGCGGTCAAACAAGTGCACTCGAATCATCTCCCTCCTTGTCAATAATGATTCCACGGATTTAAAAAGCCCGCAACAATTAAAGCGTATCTTTTTTCGTATCAGTTAGCTGCCTTAATTACGGCCGGCTGCATGCAGGCACTCAGAATCGCTCGCAGGCAGTACGCGAAGCAGCATGCAACGAGTCGCAGCCGAGGGCACGCATGCAGCCACTTAAATCGCTGGAATTAATTAGGCTTAAACTTCTGCAAGCCATTAATTATTGCCATGCCTTGGTCTTGCTACTTTGCTCACGGGACTAATAAACCCGGACGGAGGGAGTACCTTGGTTGGCGAGAGGTTTGAATTAAGCCCTGCAAACCGGAAAGGTGGTACTAGTACGTGCGTGATCCGCTATTTATTCGTGTAGGATCGAGTAGGTCGTTTCTTGAATTGAGCCCTGCAAACCGGAAAGGAGGTAGTACGTGCGTGATCCGCTATTTATCCGTGTAGGATCGATAGTGTAGCTTGTCAGTTACTTTAGAGGTAGGCATTTTTATCCTGTAGGATCGATAGTGTAGCTTGTCAGTTTCTTGAGAGGGAGGCATACTTCGCATCTTCCATCGCAAATAAAACTGCCAGGAGCGCATTTGTAGGCTAGCTAGTGATCGATCAGCAACTTGTAAACACTGAGCGAACAGAAATAAGTAACTGTTAATGCATCTCAATGATTCACAGATCATATACAAATATGTAGCTCCAAAAGCAAAGATCAGCCACTTCGGATCTTGCGTCGCAACTAAAACTAACTAGTACGATTCCCATACATAAGATCAACATGTTAATGCATCTCAATGATTCACAGATCATATACAAATATGTAGCTCCAAAAGCAAAGATCTAGAAAAAACATTTGTTCTTCCTACTAACATGGATGCTTCTATTGGCCAACATTCAGTACAGACTGAAAGACAAATTTGTTTGTGAAGTCTACAATTCCTCTTGCAAACGTAAGTGGTTTCACCAACAGCTGGAACCATGAGAATGAACCACACATGATGGAGGAACATCCACTGCAATATGATTTGGTCTTCTCTCGATCACACCGCGAGACTATTTTCGGAATACAAACTTTAACTTAGGCAAAATGATGTCCATTGTATAATCAGACCAAAGCAATGAAGCACCAACTGTTGGCCAGTAAATAGTACAGTACTACTTTTCTGCAGTCCATGAAGTGACTATCCAATCTTTGTGTCTATTTTCAAATGGCACTGCATGCAGTGACTATACTATTCTCTTGTGCAGTTCAACCAAAATTGCGGACACTTTGTTTGTTTGCCAAATAGCAACGGGCAGACATCTCTGTCTGCACAAATATCAAGCAGCTAGTAACATATCAAGCAGCTAGCAAACCACTAGTATTACTATCTAATGACAGTACAAAAAGAGTAGCAAGATAGTAGCAAACCATGTACCTTCGTAATGAACAGCTCATAGTGCCACCAATTGGATATAAAGGTTTGGAAAAAAACATGCTCCTAATGTTGAACCAGTTGGACTTTTTGTGCAGCTCCACTAAAATCGAGCATCCCTGTTTGCATAGATATTGAAAGTGTGATTACTATAAAAGTGGCACTAGTTGAAGCATAGACTCACAAATATAAGCATTCCAATTTCTTAATGGGAAAAGGTAGCAAGACTGTTTCTAACAACCTGTTTGAAGGAATAAATAAAGCAACAACGGCTGATGTCAGGAAGGCATACATAGTTTTTTCTGAAAAACTGAGCCATTCCTGACCTTTCCTCTTCTTTTAAGCAAATTTTGTGCAGTTCTACTAAAATAAAATGCCATCACCGCCTTGACAATTCAGTGACACTGTACAAAAGGAAATGACTTAACATTACATCATGATGTCAGGTATGTAGTCGACAGGCATTAGAGACAAACATACAGACCTCCTCCGATAACATAATGAACATTAATTTTAACAAAGGTGTGACTAGCTTTACCGGGATAATTTGAGTGAACTCTACACCATTCGAATACTACAAATATACACTAATCCAGTGGCTAGTGCAACAGTAGAGTAGTTAGTTTATTACAGGGTACAGTACAATGGTTTTACTGAACAGATTTCAATAAACTCTAGCACTGGAAGGTTTCTATAAGAATTAACAATACAAAATGTAAAGGTAACAAGTTTCAGCATTGGTATACTAGTGGCATTAGACAAAATGTAAAGGTAACAATACATCCACAATCAACAGCTAACCCTGAAATAATCCAGTGACATTAAATGGCATTGCTTAAATTTATCGGTGGCATTAGACTGAGAGCGGCATTAGTTATTAAATGTGGCTTCACTTTAGCAGTAGCATTGCTTGACTTGACTGCTGGCGTTATACTAACAGCAAAAAAAGTGGCAATAAGAGCATGGGAGGCCCATTCGGACAGTGGGCGCACCAGTACGATGTACCTCCACGGACGCAGAGTGGTGAGGGAGGTATGGTTGCCCAGAGCAACAAATATCCAGGCAGCATATGTGGATTACGTCCCATTTTTGTTCTCTTTAGCCACCTTTTTCCTATGTGAGGACAACAAACCGATCGACCTGGTCATTCTCTATTGCGTTGTCATGCCTTTCTACCCTTCTTCAACCAAGAGACACGAGACTCGTTCCTTAGCTACTGATTTTCCCCTTTTCAACCTAGATGCGGGTTCGATGCCTACTCTCTTGGACAGTACAGTCTCCCTTCCTTTCCTTATTCAACCCAGACATGGATTAGTCTGCATGAAGTAGGGTTTCCTTTAATAGTGCAAATTATGGTTTTCGTCTGCGTGGCGAGCAGAGCAGAGGATAGCAAATTGGGAAGATGGTGGAGTGGAAAAAGATCCACATGCAACGACGTGCCAGATGGGGCAATAGAACAAGGGTATGGTTCGAAAAGAGGTAGCATACCTGAGGGTCGGCGGGAAGTGGCTTCACTCGTGGTCGTCGTCCTCCGCACACACTACGGCAGCGAGCTTGGGGACGGAGGCCATCCAGCGCGGGCGCTAGGTCTGAGAGGACGGCCTTGTCGTCAGTGCGTGACCTCGCTCGCCGACGACGAGTGCGTCAACGCTGCACGTCCTTTTCTTCCCCGGTGGATCTGTGACCACCGGTGAGGAGGGAGAGAGGGGCCGTCTTTTTTAGATCTGGAGAGAGGGTGGTAGTGTGAGAAGCAAGTGGGCAGCCCTTGGCAAGAAAGCGCTGAAGCTCCAGCCTATATATCTTTTTTATACTACTAGTATCAACGTGTAGCGACTGGCCGTTCCAACATATCAGTGAGACGACGGCGAGTAGTAGGAGTATTTCCGAACCGACGTGTAGGCCGGGGCGCCCCTTCGTGAACCGTGGCAAACTGGCAACCGCCCACCGACTCTTCGCCTTTCCCTCTCGATTTGGAACTGCTGTCGCACGCTTTTCCTCTCCCTCCTCCATTTTCCTTCAGCCCTTCACCCTTTCTTCTGCCATTGTTCGATCATCTTCTCCATGGAGGGAACAGGACGGAAACGACCCCGTTATTCTTGCCCCGATCTGAAAGATGACGTGGTGGAGGAACTCATTGATCGGTGCGACGTCATCACCTCGGCTAGCATGGCAGGTTCGTTCAAGCCCATTCTTGACTCAACTAATAACATCATTACAAGGAACCCAAGAGTCAAGGAGCGGTTTGATCTCCCCTATCTTCTTCGCCGTGACCCTGATGACTGGCGCCGTCACGACGGAGGCCTCGCCCTGTGCAAGTTGATGCCGCTTGATAATGATACGTATGATGTTAAGATGCCATCGCTTGAGGGCAAGGCTTGGGCAGGCGCAAATGGAGATTGGGTTGTTTACATTGGGTCCAACTGCGAGTGGGAACTTGTGAATGTGTACACTCGTGACCGGGTTCCACTTCCAAAAATCTCAGCAGACTGCCCAGAGGTTGAGCACACCGGTATTGTACGCACGTTCAAATACAATCATGGTGACTGTCTTCTACGGAAGATAGCAATTTCTCGAGTTCCCAACCGCTCTTGGAATTACAACAACTATGAAGTTGTTGCTATCTTCGACAAGCTTGTTGCCGTCCTTGCTGGTTTGACTCGATGGATATTGCTCAAAAATCAGTTTCTGTACACGGATGAGTACTGTGATGCAATTGAATACGAGGGCCTTGTGTTTGCTGCCACCACTCGTGGCACTGTTTTTGCATGGAGTCGTTGTTTCGGTACGTTTGTCTTCCACCGTAATTATAATTGTTTCATCCACATGCATGCGGGTTAGCAAGTTTCCCTTTACTAATTAACCTTCTTCTTGTGTTTCCAAGGTCCTGCGAACATTCCACCACCTATACTTGAAGATTTTTATAACCAAGGGGGAGATGACGATGGTGATGATCACGAGCATGAGGACGAGCAGCGCCCATATACTATTTGGCGCCTGGCAACTAATTCCGATGGATCACCTCTTCTCGTGTGTATACAGCCCACTGATGATGTTACTGCTAAGGAAGCAGGTGTAGTCTCCCATGGTCGCACTCTCCGGACCTATTCCAACACCCGTTGCATGGTATTCGGGATGGATACTAGTGTGCTAGCGCCAACTCCTTCTCCCTGGTACAGAATTGATAGTCTTGGAGAAAACTCGCTCTTCCTTGGACAAAACTATCCAATGATGGTGAAAGGCGATCCAACTGCTGTTGACACAATGTTACTACCATTTATGAGAAGCAACTGTGTCTATACCTCGGACATTTGGGTGGTTCCCTACCCTGGTACTGATATAGTAGGCCGCTTCAGCCTGGATGATCAGTCCTGCGTTGGTCTCCAGATCGACAATGGATGGCCCGTCCCAGAGAATCACTTGTGGTTCAAAGCAAGCGTTTCCAACGCCGAGGAATGGTTGAGTTGAAGTTCATTTCATTGCTTGTTATTTGTTGTGTGGTGAAAACTTTAGTATTTATAATGTATCCTCGTTGTCGATGTGGGTTGATGACCTGTTGTATGTAATAAAATGATATGCCTGTGATAAACTTACTAAATTTATGAATGGCTTTCGAGTCGCTTCTGTGAGTGAGTGGTGCGACGAGGCAAAAAATATTTTCCGAATACATAATTGTACGTGCATTGCAACAGGTTATCGGATGAGGCCAATCAACAATAGTAGTACACTATTTGTACTAGCTTCACATGCTTCGCGCGTTGTGCGGGTGTTTTTACTGTAGCCATATTGTACTCTACTACGTAACCAGCACCTCGAATCCTCGATACTAGTAGTACTATATAGTAAGTAGTAGGAGTAGTAGGGTGGCATGGGCCAGAACAAGCATTCACGTCCAGGAGTACGGCACACGCCACCAGCACGACTTCCATCTGACACCATATTTCTTGGAGTCCGTGCTAGAGCAATCTCTTCAACCTCATCGTTTCTCTAACTCAGCCATCGCGCGGCGGGCGAGGTGGGGGTTTGCCGATAGTCGGTTTCCTTAACTGCGGTCCCACTTGTAAGGCCAACTGCAACGCACGACCCCAAACGGACCTCCGTTTTGCACGAACTCCAACGATAATTTTGACTAGAAAAGCAAGACCAAAGAAAACAAGAACCACAAGAATACATTTTACTACTCCTGTAAGTTGGATTAGTGCCTTCTCGATGCATTCATTGTTGATCTGCGGAGGCTCGATCTTGCGTGCTTCTTTCTTCTTCGAGTGTAAAGAAGTAGACGTTGCTTCCTCGCATCTAGTCTCATGTCTAGCCTCTATTCTAGTACTCCCTCCGGTCCGTTTTTCTCTGCGTCTAAGCAGCAACACGCATACCAAGTAGGAGTATCAACAAGTGCACTAATCTCATCTATAGCCTCTGTGCTAGCTAAAAGTGATAGAACATCTACTAAATTGCGCTCTATCAATATATGGATGTACTCTTCTTCCCAATACAAAAACTTGCATCCATTCTACTCCCTCCGTTGCACAATACATGCCTTCTATTTGTCAAAATATATATGTATCTAGACATGTTTTAGTATATAGGTACATCCATTTTTGGACAAATGGAAGTCAAGTATTTTGGAACGGAGGGAGTACACAATAAAATTTTTAAGTTAGCACAACTAGTCTAATCCGAGAGCACAACCGAAGATTTGGTCGGGTTCTTCCTCCTTTTGCCGACACGTGGGACATCCAGCATCCAGGTCGTGTCATGAAAGAAAATAGAGTGGTAGTTGAAGCCACGAGATGTGCATCTTGGGTTAAACTGTAAATAGAATCTTACTACTCTTGAGTAACTCCAAAAGCGGCCACCGAAGATCTTTCTTGGATTTGTTTTTCATCACCAGCACGTCGAGGTGAAAGATGTGCAGGTTCAGTGGGTCCTCTTGCGTTTTCACTGACATGTGGGGCCGCATGTGAGCAAACAGACGATGGGCTCCGCGCGTCCGCTGGCTGGCTGAGAAGAGAGATAGAGGAGGGCTGAGCACGGACTGCAGGAAATTTGTTCTACGTACCTCGATATAGGCTCGATATAGTGGGCTGGCATGGGCCATAACTAGCATTCACGTCTAGCAGTACGGCACACGCCACCAACACGAGTCCCATCCGACACCAATTTTCTTGGAGTCCGTGCTACAGCCATCTCTTCTCCCTCCTGTTTTCTCAGCCATCGCGCGGTGGGCGGGGTGGGGGTTTGCCGATAGTCGGTTTGCTCAACTGCGGTCCCACTTGTAAGTGAAAATGCAACACCGCACGCATTCCCGCTTGAGCGGCGTGCCGGACCAACCGTGTGGGGGTGCGACGCGAACACGGCAGGCTTTTCCTTTTGAACTCGTAACTTGTAAAATTTGGTTCTGCTCCATGGCGCGATCGATAGATAGAAAATAACGATTTTGCCTAGAGTAATGAGAAGTTTGGTTCTGGCGCCGTTCATGCATGGAGTACGTACGAAAATTATGAAGTTGATGCGAAAGGTAAGATAATTACTGTAGTATCATATACTACTACATGGATTTGACGGAAAGATAAAAATACATACGGATCCATCAACGACATCCTCACGCCCTAGTGCGCCGGGTCACCAACCGACGTGTGAGGAGCAGCGGCGTTGGCGGCGAGCTCAACGTGCTTCTGAACAGTGCCGTCCAAGGTTGCCCTGCGGTCCAAGAAGGCCAGCGTCCTATCGTCCTCCTCTTGCATGTAGTAGTCCTTGTGGACGATTTGCGCGTAGACGTGGGTGATTATGTCGATGGTGTCTTGCTGCGCCAGGCGCTGCGCGGCGAGCGCGACCTCGAGGTGGACATTCTCCGGCGCGACGGCGGGCAGTCGCAGGGCCACCAGTGCGTCGAAGAGGTTGTCACCATAGTGGCCGTTGAGGGTGGCGGGCATCGCAGAGCCTGGGCGCGTCGGCTGGAGGCTTACGTCAAAGTCGTCCGCGAGCTTCTTGACGACGGTGAACTTGTCGAGGAAACCGACGAGGACCTCGTCGAACAAGGAGACGAAGCTGTCGTCCAAGCGGCCCCTCGCCCTGGCGGCCTCAAGCAATACTACCTGGAGACGTTCCTCGTTGCCGGGCCGCAGGCCGGCGTCGTGGACCATCTGGCACAGCCGGCTGATGCTCGCGCTCATCGCCTCCATGGGTCAACTGATCTTGCGATTCGAGTGATCACTCTTGCCCTTGGTTAGCGTGCGTAGGTGCGTAGGATTTCGTACTACTCCTCGGCCCTCTACTGCACCTGCCTTTGGCTGTATGATAGGTGGGCCAGCCACCCCCTGGGCCCACGTGTCATTCACCCAAAGGCAGTTGCCGTAAGTCAATGAAGCTGCGTCCCCCTCCGTGCCGGTGCAGTATAGTCATCTCACCGGACCTCTAGTTGGGGCCAAACGAGAGAAGTTTGATGTTTACTGGTTTATTGGTCCCCTTTGCATTTTGCGCCAAGTTTTGACCTTTGATTTAACTAATAAAATGTTAATGCATGTAAACAAAAATGTTGTGTAAGTCACATTACGAAAACCAAATAATCCCAAAACACTTAGGCACGGTGCATTAACTCCCTCCTTGTTTCTTATTTCGTGACATATCAACCAATGAGAGATGTGGGCCGTGCATGCTTTCAATGACTTGAGACTACCAAACATGACATGCAGTGTTTAGTTCATTGCATGTAATCCTATTAGTAGTTAGCAAAAAAACATTAAGTTCTCTCGCCGATAGGAATAAAACACCATGTATTTATTTACAGAGGGAGTAGTACATTTTTTGTGACATGCATTACTACTAGATATTGCTAGTCAAATACTAAAATCCAGATGGACGTGGTAGTACTCCTAAATCCAGACGGTGGTGCTACTAGTACTAGCACTGTACTACCCGTTGGTCAAATTATTACGTGCTGCTCCTCACAGTGAAGTGACAAGACCCTGCGCCGGAGATGACACCTGAGTATAGGCGCCGTGTTCGGCATACCATAGTCAGCCTCACCGTCTGCAGTCACTATCATCATGGCTGTAGAGCTAGCCTGCTTACAACTAGCCCTGTTCGACATAATTTCCCGTGCGTAGATGCCCGTGCATTGCACGGAACACCAAGATTGGGGGTGGACGGCTCCGGCAGCGGCCATCGCGCCAGATTTTTCCACCGCCTTCTAGATGTGGTGGGGAGGAGATAAGGCTGATTGTGAGAGACAAGGAGTTGTTTGTAAATAGGGAACAAGTACGGGCATCTTTTTGCAAAAATGGAGAAGCTTGGTTTGTATGCGTCAGATCTAGATCCGACGGCTATTGGTGAAAGATGGGAGGCACAACATCATCACCAACTCAGGACCTGTTTGATTCGCAGGATTTTGAAAACGCAGGAATAGGACACGGCAATATTACAAGTTTCAAACTGATATTACAAATGTTAGGAGTAATGCTGCACCTAGGAAGAGGGAATTACTAGGAAGTTTACGTAAGAACTTTCGTTACTTTAGGTGGATGCAGCATTATCATACAAACTAAAATCCACCGCCCTGACAAGTTACTAATGGGCAAATAAGTTTTCGAGTCTCTGGCCACTTGATGTTTCAAAAACAAATTCAGCTTCTGCGGAGACTTTGTCATTTAGGCTTAGACGCTTGCGGTGATCAGCACGCCATTCATTGTTGCGCCAGAGAACGCCAAACCTCATTACCTTGAGCACACTTGCCTCCAGAACAAAGAACCTGGCCAATTTAATCTCAGATGTGCTGCCTCGGTAGTCGATCAAATCAATTTCTGTAAGATGGAGATCAAGGCATTCGATGAGATTGTTATAGTGCAGCACATTTTTCACTTTCGGGTCTTTTTTTATCTGCAAAAGAAGAGAACATATTAGAGCAGCTGGCTGCATAAGATTGTCGTGTCATCAAGAGGTACCAATATCATTCGCTCATACGATAGGGTTGGCTGGCTAGTGATATTTTTTCACTCTCTCTCTCTCTCTCTCTCTCTCTCTCTCTTTCTGTTTCCTCTCATTTAACTAGGAGCACGTGAAGAGCTTGGGCATTTGTTGCCTTCCACTATGTGGCCGATGCCATATTTCGCAAAAGTATGCCACATAATACGCATCGATGTCAAATCAAAAGATTTTGGCACCGCTCTCGCGATGTGAGAGAGTTGGCACCGCTGTGCACACAGACCCACATGTATAAACAAATCAATCAAACCAACTACACCAGCCTCTCACTCTCCCAAACAAGTGTTTTTTATTGCCTCAGTCCTCTCTCTCTCCCACGCAGTGTTTTTTCATTGCGTGAGTTAATTTGGCACCGGAGCAAAGTAGGTGATCCAGATTGGGGCACCAGGTGAGCAATGGAGGGGCATCGATGCCAAATGCATCACAAGTGAATTTGGCACATGTTTTGGCCTACATAGCCCACTTTTGTACTCCCTCCGTCCCAAAATTCTTGTCTTAAATTTGTCTAAATACGGATGTATCTAGTTACATTTTAGTGTTAGATACATCCGTATCTAAACAAATGTAAGACAAGAATTTTGGGACGGAGGGAATACTACCTCGTATTTAGTATAAAATTTTGACCATAGATTTACCTAAGAAAATGCCAATGCATGTCACTAAAAATTACACCATTTGAAATTATGTTCAAATACGAATCCAACGATATAGTTCTTAGTGACATGCATTAACATTTTGTCAGTTAAATCTATGGTCAAATTTTGATACTACAAAATTGGAAGAGTAAACCAGGACGGAGGTAGTACTTGCTCTTAGGGTAACCATAGAGTTACTGGAGTAGTCTAAGTTACTTTCCACTATGACTAGCCTAGGCTACTATAGTAGTAGTACAGCATAAAAACGATGCAGGTGATCACGTGAGAAAAAATACTAAAAACATTTCTTTCGGTGCAGTGCGTAGATGCAGTTTTGAACACTACACTTGTCATCGTAATTTGGGAAAATTACGAAAAAATTGAGCTACGTTGTGATTACCGTTTACTTATAGGAAAGAAGTTTCACCTCGATGAGTAGCTTCTCCGTGCACGGAAAGCATGTAAGGAATCCAACAACTTGATCCAGATTGGGGCCGATAGATTTTAGTGCTAAGATCTTCACTGTGCGCATGGACTGGGTCAAGCTTGTGGGAATCATTTTCTGGAAGACGGTCGTAAATACATCAAGAAGAAATTTAAAAATGTGAATTTCAAGAAGACGGAGAAGAAGATGAGTGTTGTACCTGAACGATTACGGATCCAATAAAGAGTTCGGAGAATTTGGCAGACGAGTACACCAACGCTGTCAATTTCGGCGCGTCAATGACCCTGATTTTTGTTGGACCTTCTAGATCCGATACAAGCAATCTCTCAAGGAAAGGCGCATTCTCAATGACCATAACGTGGAACAGCTGGAATGATCTCTTCCCAATTGATGTCTTGTTGCGGGGCCAGCAAGACACATAAATCCATCGGAGATTCGTCGAGGCGATGTGGAGGCTAATGAACCCGTGGATCTGCTCAAGACGAAGGTACTCGAGCGCAGTACAGCTGCGGAGCAGGTGCTCCATAGCCTTCTTCGAGATGACAACGTCGAAGAGGTCGAGCTGCTTGAGTTGAGGGAGAAGAAGGGCGGGCGCGACATTAATCTGGGGAAGATAGCAGGAGCTGAAGCTGGCGCGGCGCAGCGTTGGCGTGAGGCGGAGCGCGGACGGCGGCAGAGAGCGACATCGTCCAGCTTCAAAGCTGAGCTCCTCGAGCTGATCTAGGGCGGGGGATAAGAACCACTCGTCGAACTTGGGTTGGACCTTGCAGTTGGTACTGAACATGCGGATGTCAAGGCGTCTGGCTGGCCCAGGGTGCGATGAAAGGATCTTGGAGACTGCGGCCATGCGTTTGCAATCCCCGTCGCAGAGGCAGCTGTCGACGGTGAGGTTGAGGGGGACGCAGCGCCAGAGGGGGCGCCACCGCCGGGAGAGCAGGGCGGTCCGCACGGCAGATTTGGTGGGGAGGAGGCCGATGATGACGAGCAGCATGTCGTCGGGGAGGCTGCTGATGAAGTCCAGGCTCGCCGGATGCGGTTTTGGCTCGAGCCGCCTCCGCTTGTTGGCTGCCTCGCCGTCCATCTCAACCGGCGGCGACGCCGGTGTACACGTGTGCTGGTGTGTGTTGTGTGCTGGGTGTGCGCGAGTGCGTCCTTCTGTGCATGCCGCCGCGCAGTGGTGAATTGTGCGCGAGTGCGTCCTTCGCGCGCAAGAAGTTTGTCCTCAATGCGCCCTCAATTTACTAGCGTGCGGGGTGCTACCCCGAGTGGTTTCAACTTTGTTTACTTCACCGCGTGTCAGATGGGCCTCTAGTTTACTTATTTTCACCCACTGCCACATGGGCCAGCACACCAAGATACAGAACACGAGCTGACAACGCAGCATGTGGATTGGTTGACCGGTCAACTAAACAATATACGGAGCTATACGCTGACACAGTGAGCGTATAATCCGTCGGTATAGAGAGTTCGAGTGAGAGGGGAGGCCCGTGAGAGATAGCAGAGAGAGAGAGAAAGAGCTACTCCCTCCGTTCGATAATGTAGTTACAACATTTTTTTAAGTCAAACTTTTGAAACTTTGACCAAGTTTATAAAGAAATTACTTATATCTACAATACCAAAGATAAATGATAGTATGAAGTAAGTACATGTTGTGATGAATCTAATGATCGTTCCAGATGTAAATGTTTTTCTCCACATATACCTGGTCAAACTTTTCTGAGGTTTGACTTTTCAAAACATCCATATGCTTATGGACGTGACAGAGTCCCTAAGAGAGAGAGAGAGAGAGAGAGAGAGTGAAAAAAGTGTGTGTGCGTGTGTGAAAGAGACATGGACAACACACGATAAAAGTAGAGAAAAAGCGTGCGTGTCTTATGCAAACATATCACACATGCATCTTCGACAACGGAGGCAAGGTGAGGAGATAGTGTGTGGTTGTTTGGAACCGAGAGAGGAAGACCCCTAGCACGTGACCAAGAGGGGTCTGACAAACAAGGGAGAGAGGTCGAGAGAGACGTACGGAGAAAATGCAGACATGGGGAGGAGAGAGTGTATGTTTGTCATAGAGAGATCCCCTGGAGATCGTGATGGGACTACATGGGTGGGAGATCGAGTGACAAGGTGTGTGCGCGATAGAAGATGCCCCGAGAGATATCGAGATAGACGTATGGATGGAAGGAGACAATACGTGTGTTCCTGATGGCTAGTAAGAGATAATCATACTTAGGAGGGGGGGAGTGCTTGCGCCTATGGCCCTGTTTGGATACTCTAACTCAGTTAGAGGTTAGAGTTAGATTCATACCCTGAACTAACCCTGAACTAACTCTAAGTAAAGAGGTGTTTGGATGGCAGGGTTAGATGGAGCGCGGATACGGCGAGGCACCTTCACGGGCGGTGCGAGAGGGAGGGAGGGAGAGGACGAGAAGCTTCGAGGAAGTGGGGAGGGATCTGCTGCGGGGAGAGCGAGAGAAAAAAGTGTTTATTAGTGGTCCCGAGAAGAACTAACCCAAATAAGCACCTCTTGGATGGGTTAGTTTTTTTGGATGGGTTAGATGCATCTAACCTAAACTAACCCTCCTGTTTGGATCTTTTTGGGTTAGTTGACTCCAAACTAACCCAAACTAACTCTAACCCATGGATCCAAACAGAGCCTATGATGGAGTGAGGGATTATGGTACTTAGGGGGGTGCGTGTCACATGGAGAGAGAACAAGGGCGGAGAGTGTTGGATGGGTCTATATGTATAGCGCGAGCGAGACATGTGTATGTGTGAACCAGGGAGATATAAGGCCAGTTTGGCTTGCGTCGTGAGCATCTTTTGCGTGGCCTGGGGTTGTGGCTGGATTTCATGCACGCTTGTTTGGTTGCTACCCTGTGAAAAAGAAAGCCCGCCTGGGCTGGGTTCCCTTGCACTTTAATTAGCCTGGCTGAACTCCAGACACTGCAAGTAGCCTGGCCCAAGCGACCGATTTCGAACGCCTGGCCGTGCCTGGTCGTGCGGCCACGAGGCTAACAGCAACATGGATGGATATTAGCATTAAATAATTGATGCATGGATTGATTGATGGGACGTTGATGCTTTGCCTGGCCCAGGCATGAACCAAACGCTTCAGCACCACACAAGCCTGGCCAGGCAGAAATATTTTACATCTCACGTCCACACCAGGCAGTACCGGCCATCAAGGCATGAGGGTCAGGTCACGAACCAAACTGACCAATAAAGTTTGAGAGAGATTGAGGAGCCCCGATAAGGCTGAGTGGTGCGTCAGATAGCTGAGAGGGGGAAAGAGATATTCCATCCGCTCGATAATGCAGTGCATGTAAATTTTTTAGAAGTCAAACTTTGGAAACTTTGATCAGGTTTACGCAAATGTTATTTATATCTACAATACCAAAGATACATCATACAAAACTACATCTCATGGTGAATCTAATGGTATATGTTTGCCGTACTAGATGTAATTGTTTTTCTCCACGTACATGGTCAAACTTTGTGATGTTTGACTTTTCAATAAATCTATATGCTATGGACGGAGGAGAGTGCCTCAGTCGAGACAGATCAAGTGCGTGTGAAGGAGAATGAGTAAGTGTGCAAAAAGAGTATGTGTGTGAAAGAGAAAGTGACAACAAACGATAAATTAGAGAGAGAGTGTGTGTTTTTTCGTTTCTTATGCGAACATATCACGCATGCATCTCCGAGATGGAAAAGCGAGGCGAGGACATACACGAAGATAGCTAGTGTGTGATTGTTTGCAACGGAGAGAGACACCCCTGTAGCACATGTCCAATAGAGGTCTGGCCAACAAGGAAAAAAGGTCGAGAGGGACACATGGATGGCATGGACGCATGGGGAGGGAGAGAGGGTGTGTTTGTGATAGAGAGATCCCCTCGAGATCGTGAGGGGACTATATGGGTGGGAGATCGAGGGAGTGCGTGCGCGATAGAAAGATGCCCCGAGAGAAATCGAGATAGACCATGCACATGTTTGTGATGGAGACTAAGATTAGCTAGTCATATACATATAGGGGGGACTGCGTGTGCCTACAATTGAGTGAGAGACCATCATACTTGGCTAGCTGGGCATGAGATTGTGTGTGTGTGTGTGCGTGTGAGATGGAGAGAGAACGAGGGAGAGAGATAGAGTTTTAGATGGGCCTATCGAATGCGAGTGAGATATGCATGTGTATGTGTGACCCAGGTGATGGAGAGTTTGAGAGAGGGGGGGAAGAGCTCCGAGACGACATAGTGGTGCGTGAGAGAGTTACGGGCAAAGAGCCAAGGAATTTGTGTGCGTACGATGAGTGCACCCAAGATATCTAGCTTGGACTAGCTAGAGTATCATACATAGTGTTCGAGAGAGACCTATAGATGGTGTATATATGAATGCGAACTAGAAAGACCCCCCACACACACACAAAGAGAGAGAGAGAGAGAGGGAGAGAGAGAGATGGAGAGAAAGGGAGAGGGACCAACAAGGTTTTTGTGTCGGATGCGTGCGACAGAATTGAAGATTGTCGGCGAGAGAGTGAGAGAGAGAGAGAGAGAGAGAGAACAGGAGTCCGGGAGAGGGGGAGGTCGCGTTTTATGCATCAAAGACTGATATAAACCATGTTTCGATATAAACTTGCATTCAAATATCTAAATTGGAGAACATGTTGTCTGCAATCCACACATGAACGGATATATGCGTATATCAAACAAGTTCATTAATTTGACTTTCAACATGTTCATGGAGTACTATAATACTGTACAACATGCTACTCGATTGAGGTGTTCAATTTTGGATTTAGTTCACTATTTTGACCTACTGAACGAGCTAGTTCATTGAATCGAGATATTTCATTTTGGGTTTGATTCGCGTTTTTGAGTGGGTCAACTATTTGTCATATAGTAAATCGCTAGCAACGAGCATGTAAAAACACATTACTCCCGAGCATCATCTCTCCATCTAAAAAAGAAGTGGCAAGCTAATATTTCAAAATTTGATTCGAATCGACTTGGTAAGGTAGACGTGGATGCTCGTTCTCCCAAAATTTGAACGAACCGTTAAACATCCTCTCTGCTCGGTGGAATTCGCCCGAGCAAATAAATGGGAGACGCGAAATTACCGTCCTATGTGGGACACGCATCAATTGGCCCGTTGTACATCGAGGGTAGGTTCGTAACTTCATCCAAGCGCGCCTTCTCCTCGGCCGAAATGACATGTGCCGAATAATTCATAAACCATGGTCGGCAAAACATGCTCTCCTCGCCCGAAATAGCTCGCGCCCACTATTTCAAAAACGCTATCCTCGCCCGAAATCGCTCGCGCCCACTATAGTTCAAAACACGCCCTCCTCGCCCAAAATCGTTCCCGCCCACTATTTGGGGAGAAGCAAAGTTACTCTACTATCCCCGACCCTCAGTACACAGACCAAAGCCGAGAAGCCTATAGGCAAGGGTAGAACTGTAACTCCCCCTCACATTTCAGACAAAAGCGTCCGTAAGACATGGTTCCACTCCCCTCCCAATCCTCCCCCCGCCCGCCCCCATTCATACCTCGTGGGCGCCAAATCACCTTCTCCCCAGGAAGCTCCCTTCTCCCGAGCCGCGAAACCTCAGCCCCACCTCCATGGCGCCCCGCACCGCACCAATTTCACAGCCGCCCTCCTCCCTAATGCCGGAGACGTTATCCAATTGCCGTCGTGCACTGGGCCGTGTGCCTGTTACTCCGTGCTGCTGGTGCTGCCTCGACGACGGTCGCGTGAACCGTACTAGAGCCGACTCACCCCCGCCGTTGTTCACGGCGCCGGAGCGGCTCCAACTTCGGATCTGTCCAGAGTCCTGGCGCTGCTTCCGCGTAGCCGTCGACCGTCGCGACATCGCTCTTTCCCTACCGCCGGTCGCCAACGAACCGCGCCGGCCTCACCGACTCGGCAGGTGGACCTGCCTACTTCACCATGCCGCCAGATAGGTCGTGTGACGCCCGGGTAATTAGGCTACAGTAATCCCATGTTAATGATGCCACATCACCATAGTTACTGATGTTAATCTCGTGTTAGTTCAAAATCAATTTGAAATTCAAACTTAAAATAAAGTCAAACGGTAAACATTTTCAAATATTAAAACTAAAATGTTCAGGCGGTGCCATATTTTGCTTAAGTAAATATGGTGTAATAAACACATTTTTATAAAATGTCTAGATAATTTAAAATGATTTAAAACATAAAAGAAAATAAATAAAAGAAAATGCAAAGCAAGAAAACACACACACACACACAAACAAAGGGAAACCACCTTCCCGTGTGGGCCTTGGCCCAGTTGGCCGGGCAGTCGACCGACTTGCCGGCCCACCCCCGACACGCCCCTGGCCTACTAGACCCCTCTCCCACGAAACCCTAACCCGTAACCCCCCCCCCCCCCACTTCACCCACTCCCCCACACCTCGCTCCTCCTCTCCCCACCCCATCTGGATCGACACCGGGGCAACCGAGCCCCCGAAACCGTCAACGCCGCCGCCGCCCGGAGGGCTACCTCGCCGGACCTCCCCCCAACCCCGCTGGATCTGGATCGGCACCCGAGCCGATCCCCGGTGCCCGCGCTCGCCACCATTCACCGTCACCACGCCGGCCCCCGTCGCCGCCCGTCGCGGGAACCTCCCCGCCGGTCTACCTCCCCCTCATCGCCGGTCTGCTTCCCCTCCGGCGCCGTCGTCCCCACCGCCCTCCTCACGTCCCGTTGCCTCGACCCCTTCTCCGCGCGATGAGGCCCCGACTTCTCCTTTCTCCCCCTTGCTCCAGGCCGCGCCCTAGCCGCTCGCATGACGGCGCGGGCGCCCGCACCCCCTCACCTCTGATCGCGCCCGCGCTCCGTCGGAGCGCAGCGAGACCCGCCGCCCCATCCGTTGTTGCTTCCCCACACTGCCTCTGCTATGCTGCTGCATACGGTGCTGCCGTCGGCGTCTTTCCCCGCGCGCCCGTCGGAGCTCCGGCTCCTTCGCCCACTGAGCACACGATGTCGTGCCGGCTACCGACGTCGCCGTTCCTCGCCCGCGGCCCCCCTACTCGCCGGCCTGCGCGCGCCCGCCTCTGTTGTGGCCATTCCCACGGCCCTGGGCATGCGCCCTTGCGGTCTGGGCGCTCGCAGCGCCCCTGCACCCGCAACCCGCCTGACCGCGCGCTCGTTAGGCCCTCTGGGCAGCTAATCAGTGGGACCCGCCCCAGAAAACGATCACAAAATAAATAAATAAAATAAAATAAACTTAAATAATTAATTAATTGATTAACTTAATTAAGCTGCTTAATTAACTTAACTTTAGTTAACCTGATAGTTAACTAATTAAAATATAATTAGGTAAGTCAGAAAATGATAGGAGGGCCCACCCCCTGTTAACCAGTCAAACTTTGACCGGTCAACTGGGACCCCCTTTGGCCCACATGTCAGCCTCTAGGTACACCTATGTGTACACAGAACTGGGTACCTGTAGCATTTTAACTTCTTTTTCGAATTAAAATAATTTCAGAAACTGACTAAACTTTGAAAATTAATATTAAATAATCCGTAACTCGGATGGAAAAACTTTGTACATGAAAGTTGCTCAGAACGACGAGATGAACCCGGAAACGCAACCCGTTCGTCCACCACACCCTCCTAACCTATCGAACCTGCAACATTTCACCTCCGGTTCATCTGTCCGAAAACAAGGAACACCGGGGATACTTTCCCGGATGTTTTCCCCCTTCACCGGTATCACCTCATACCGCGTTAGAACACGTCTAGCTCTGCTTGTTGTCCTGTTATGCACTTGCTTGCTATGTATTTACTGTTTCTTTCCCCCTCTTCTCTTGGGTAGACTACGAGACCGACGCAGCTGCTGCTGCCCCGTACGACTACGGTGTTGACGACCCCTCTCTCTTGCCAGAGCAACCAGGCAAGCCCCCCCCCCTTGATCACCAGATATCGCCTATTCTCCTCTATACTGCTTGCATTAGAGTAGTGTAGCATGTTACTGCTTTCCGTTAATCCTATTCTGATGCATAGCCTGACATTGTTGCTACATCTGTTGATACCTTACCTGCAATCCTAAATACTTAGTATAGGATGCTAGTTTATCATCATTGGCCTTACATTCTTGTCAGTCTGCCTTGCTATACTATTGGGCCATGATCACTCGGGAGGTGATCACAGGTTTATACTATACATACATACATACTATATAGATGGTGACTAAAGTCGGGTCAGCTCGATGAGTACCCGCAAGTGATTCTGATGAGGGGGCTGAAAGGACAGGTGGCTCCATCCCGGTAGAGGTGGGCCTGGGTTCCCGACGGCCCCCGACTGTTACTTCGTGGTGGAGCGACAGGGCAGGTTGAGACCACCTAGGAGACAGGTGGGCCTGGCCCTGTTCGGCGTTCACGGATACTTAACATGCTTAACGAGATCTTGGTATTTGATCTGAGTCTGGCCATTTGGTCTATACGCACTAACCATCTACGTGGGAGTAGTTATGGGTATCCCGGCGTCGTGGTATCAGCCGAAGCACTTCGTGACGTCAGCGACTGAGCGGCGCGCGCCGGATTGGACTGGAACGCCACTAGGCTAGGTCTGCTTCCGGCCGCCCACGCAACATGCAGGTGTGCTCAGGGCGATGGGCCCAGACCCCTGTGCGCTTAGGTTTAGACCGGCATGCTGACCTATCTGTTGTGCCTAGGTGGGGCTGCGACGTGTTGATCTTCCGAGGCCGGGCATTACCCAGGAAAGTGTGTCCGGCCAAATGGGTTCGAGCGTGTTGGGTTATGTGGTGCACCCCTGCAGGGAAGTTAATCTATTCGAATAGCCGTGATCTTCGGTAACAGGACGACTTGGAGTTGTACCTTGACCTTATGACAACTAGAACCGGATACTTAATAAAACACACCCTTCCAAGTTCCACAGACAACCCGGTGATCACTTTTCCACAGGGCGACGAGGGGAGGATCGCCGGGTAGGATTATGCTATGCGATGCTACTTGGAGATGCTACTTGGAGGACTTCAATCTACTCTCTTCTACATGCTGCAAGACGGAGGCTGCCAGAAGCGTAGTCTTCGATAGGACTAGCTATCCCCCTCTTATTCTGGCATTCTGCAGTTCATTCCACTGATATGGCCTCCTTACACATATACCCATGCATATGTAGTGTAGTTCCTTGCTTGCGAGTACTTTGGATGAGTACTCACGGTTGCTTTCTCCCCCCTTTTTCCCCCTTTCCTTTCTTTCTCGTTGTCGCAACCAGATGCTGGAGTCCAGGAGCCAGACGCCACCGTCAACGACGACTCCTACTACATCGGAGGTGCCTACTACTACGTGCAGCCTGCTGACGACGACCAGGAGTAGTTAGGAGGATCCCAGGCAGGAGGCCTGCGCCTCTTTCGATCTGTATCCCAGTTTGTGCTAGCCTTCTTAAGGCAAACTTGTTTAACTTATGTCTGTACTCAGATATTGTTGCTTCCACTGACTCGTCTATGATCGAGCACTTGTATTCGAGCCCTCGAGGCCCCTGGCTTGTATTATGATGCTTTTATGACTTATTTATGTTTTAGAGTTGTGTTGTGATATCTTCCCGTGAGTCCCTGATTTTGATCATACACATTTGCGTGCATGATTAGTGTACGATTGAATCGGGGGCGTCACAGGTCGCACCCTCATCTCAAATCACTTTATTTAGGCGTCAGTTGTCTGAATTTTTATTTTGGGCCAATCGATTCCCAATGGGAAGCAGCACCCCTCGAGGCGGCGGAGCTCCTAGGCTGCCGGTTGGCTGGTGTCTAACATAAGGGTGCGGGGCCGCAAGTTCACCGCGGAAGCAGCGCTTAGATGGATATCTTTTAGAGTTGCGTGGGTTGAAGGTACTGCCGCCGCCGGATCTGGATGACGGGGAGTCTTTGTGGATTGGCCCGGGGGCGGCGCAACCACGGCAGTGCGGTGGGGCGGGGAGCAGGGTTTTGGCCGGGGCCACAGATGGCGGAGGCAGGCTGCACTGCCGTTGGTCGCTGGCTCTTCAGGGAAGATTCCGAACAGTGTCAGCCGGGTGGCACAAGATGGCCATCGAGCCATCCGGCGTAGATCGGACAGTAGCAAAATAAAATAAAATCATGTGACCCCAATTTAGTCTTCAGTCAACAGACGTGTGACCACTCTCGTACCTTGTTATTGTTCTCTTAGTGTATTTCTTCAGATCAAAGAGATATGTCGTTCTTAACATTATGCATTATCTGCATCTTCATACACACCGTCTTCCGACTCACCGCAGCTGCTCCAACAAGCATACACCAGAAGGGAGCTACAGTCCCCACTCAACAGTTCCCTGCATCGAATGCGCGTGCCCGACATGGACAGCCACAACAACTGCAGGGCCATCGACAAGTCAGCACATGATGCTCACTCCTATGGATGGCAACCAGATAGGTTGTACCCTCATCTTACTTGTGAGCAACATTTATGGCTTTGTTATTCATCTAAGCACGGAAAATAGATCATCACATTTCACTGTATATTCATGCTGATCTCTTACGGGTCTTGTTCAGGAGTTCACGTTGTTCCATAGTTCAGCTAAGATACTTGTTCTTTAGGTAACGTTGTTCCATAGTTATCATCCATCAACAAATGCTATCCCACAGGCTGGTGATTATAGTATTATACCACTTCTAGTATTACCTATGTTGTTCTTTAATACTTTTGTGTGCCATCTAGTTAATCTCGAGTACAAACGATACATATTCTGTAGCTTTCATCTGTGTTCTCCCTTTAGTTTATGAGACCTGTTGCTGGTAGTTAACCCCAGTCCTACTATTTATGTTGTCTCCTACAGGCACTCATCTACATAAATCTAACTACTAGTTGTCTTACATGCATGTCAGATATAATTGCACACACTGATATATCCACAAGAACCTCACGGAGCAATGTAAAGGCCAATAAACTTGATGCCAATGATACCCAATATGATGGAACATGTAAAGGCAGTTCTTCAGAAGACTTGCAGAAAGATGTTGAATCCTCTTCACCCCACAAGGTCCTTGCTCTAACTTGGCCTGTGATATGGGTACAACATGCATATAATGTCCTGGAGTGTATCTACCCTGTTGCAATGCCATGTGCTTAGCATGCTGATCGTGCATGTAAATATGTCATGCCTTCCTGTTTTTTAGTACCTATTCCATTCATGATAACATGTTTTCAAATTCAAGTACTGTCATTCTACTCTATCGCAATGCCATCTGCTTAATTTGGACATCATACTTCTGAATATCTTATGCATTGTTATTCATCAGTATGTACTTCATCTGTCTGCCATACCATGTTTTTTTACATTTAAGTGTTGTTCTGGTGCTCTACAATGCCATCTTATTTTCCCAATCATACACGTGTATGTTGCCTTAGTTATTTCTGTACGTATTCCGCTAGCATATAGTTTTACATTCAACTAGTGTTTTTTTGCCGTGTTGTCCTGTCGTATCCCTAGCTCTTACACCATACTCCCTCTGTCCGGATTACATGTTGCCGAAATGGATAAAAAAGGATGCATCTAGAACTGAAATACGCCTAGACCCATCCATTTTTTTCCGGATGGAGGGAATACATGTCAATATGTCATGCCTTCCTATTCTTCAGTACCTATTCCATCTCTCTATTGTCGCATGTTTTATAATTAAAGCACCATTCTTCTATACAAGGCATGCAAAGGGAAGACGACTATGTTAGAATCTGAAGGGTTACAAACAAGGCCTTTGCAAAAGATCCAAACACCAGGAGATAATAAACCAACTCCAGTTTTTATAGATACTGCTCCAGCACAGAGAAACCCAACTCCTACTGATAATAAGCAGATTCCAGTGGCCAAAGAACTAGTCCGCTCCAGTCCAGCAAAAATATGTCAAGTCAATTCTAAGAAGCGTGTGCGTATCCTTGCATCATGAAATTTTATAGCATGCTGATCATATTTTCTACATGTTTCTTACCCATCTCTCTTTTAGAAAATAAGCTTAACAGATAGAAGAATTTCTACAATGCTATCGTTTATGAGGAAAGATTTTTGCAGGAATTCTCTATGCTCCAATGTAGATGTAAGTACCTGTTGTATATCACTATATTTTTACATCAGCATGTATTTTGTTAATCGTTGTGAATCCAACCTTTATCTGATCTAAATTTAGTTGTAGCAAAATGTATGATTAAAGGCCACAATGTTGATTTTTGTAAGGAAAACTGCCTGGTAGTTTTGCATCCTGAGCTGCATGAGTGTACTATCTCATATCAGTGGGTTTGAATACTTTGGTTCTGCAGTGGGTTTTTCAATGTTTTTTTTACTGTGTTGTCCTGTCGTATCCCTAGCTCTTACATCATAATCCCTCCGTCCGGATTAAATGTCGCAGAAATGGATAAAACTGGATGTATCTAGAACTAAAATACGCCTAGACCCGTCCATTTATTTCCGGATGGAGGGAATACATGTCAATATGTCATGGCTTTCTATTCTTCAGTACCTATTCCATCTCTGCTGTAGCATGTTTTATAACTGAATCACCATTCTTCTATATAAGGCATGCAAGGGGAAGACGGCTATGTTAGAATCTGAAGGGTTACAAACCAGGTCTTTGCAAAAGATCCAAACGCCAGGAGATAATAAACCAACTCCATTTTTCATAGATACCGCTCCAGCACAGAGAAACCCAACTCCCACTGATAATAAGCAGATTCCAGTGGACAAAGAACTAGTCCGCTCTAGTCCAGCAAAAGAATGTCAACTCCATTCTAAAAAGCGTGTGCGTATCGTCGCATCATGAAATTTTATAGCATTCTGATCATATTTTCTACATGTTTCTTACCCATCTCTCTTTTAGAAAATAAGGTTAGACGATAGAACACTTCCTCCATTGGGATCATATTCGAGGAAATATCTTGTGGGAATTCTCTGTGCTCCAATGCTGATGTAAGTACCTGTTGTATATCACTATATTACATCAACATGTATTTTGTTAATTGGTGTGAATCTAACCTTTATCTAATCTAAAATTAGTTGTAGCAAAATGTTAAAGGCGCCAATGTTGATTTTTGTAAGGAAAACTGACTGGTAGTTTTGCATACTGAGCTGCATGAATGTACTATCTCATATCATGCACATTACTGAATTGCAGTGCTTCTCTGGTTGCCCATTCATTCATTGTGTCAATGTTGCTTTCGTGCTACCTTACCTGGCTGATGATAGATGTGCCATATTGTGTTAATTTGGTGTAGGCTAGTTGCCCAAACGTTCGTTGTGTCAATGTTGCTTTCCTATTATCTGACTTGGCCAATGATAGCAATGCTAGTGTGTTAATTTTGTGCAGGCTGCTGAAGATAAGAAGACAAACTCTGAAAACAGCAAGGCAACCCCATTGTTTCTTTCCAGTAAATCTAGGACAGGTAATATGGAAATAACTCATGATTAATCTGTTTGGCTCCCGTCCTAATTTATGTTATGATGCAGTGGTCGAGAAACTCTCCACTATCAATAATACAAGCCTGCCAAAACTGCCATCTGAATCTGTCCAGTATCCTCTGTCTCGAATGCAACGGAATAAATGTATGTTTGTGAACCAATTAATGGCTGAAGCAATGATGGAAATGGTGGATGAATCAGAGGTGCAGAGTCGTGCGACACAACAACTGATCAATGTTTTCAGAGACAGTGTAGCAAAGCAGAAACAACTTGCCCACATGCTTATGGGCGTCATCTGTGCTGAGGTTGCAGATTGTGACGTTGTAGATGGTTAGGTTCTGCTCATTTATTTGCTCTGGCATCAATCTTTGATTGCCCAGTGGATGTAATTTCCTGTAATATATGCTGGATGTGCAACATTATTCCCTGTATGCCGTTCCTTTGCTTGATCGGTTTTGGTCCTGTGCATAATTGCTCGTCGTAATGGGCTCAAATTATCTAATTTGGCCTAAAGACATGTACGAACTTTAGTGGGCCCATTAAGTTAATGGGTCGTTATTAGGCCGTAAGTTAATGGTCGGCCCTCTTACCTCCTGGGTCGTTAACAGGCTGACATCGAAGCGGGCAACATGTGGCCCCAATTTATTTCATGGGTCGTTAACAGGCCGTTACTAAGTTTGGGCTACATATGGCCCAACTATACGATAGGCCTTTAGCAGGCCGAAAGAGACAGCGGGCTTGTACTGGACCATGAAGACCATGGGCCGCTAAGAGGCCGAAAGTCAGGTCGTATTGTAAATGGCCCAACTGTGTTGTGGGCCTTTAGCCGGCTGAAAGAGAAACCGGGCTGGTATTGGACCATGAAGGGCATGGGCCGTTAAAAGGCCAAAACTAAGGTCCAACTGCAAATGGCCCAACTCATTTATGGTCCGTTAACAGGCCGAAAGGCACATAGGGCCGGGAATTGGCCCAACACTTAAATGGGTCGCTAAAAGGCCAAAACTCAGGTCCGACTACAAATGGCCCAACTGATTTATGGGCCGTCAACAGGCTGAAAGTGACACCGGGCCAAAAATAGGCCCAACACTTAAATGGGCCACTAAAAGGCCGAAACTCAGGTCCGACAACAAATGGCCCATCAGATTTATGGGCCGTCAACAGGCTGAAAGACACACCGGGCCGGATATTAGCCCAACATTTAATTGGGTCGCTAAAAGCCCGAAAGATGTCCATCCTAAAAATTGGCCCATCCATTAAATGGGTCGTTAACAGGCCGAAATCTCATCGGGCCGATATTGAGCCCAAATATATAGCGGGCTGTTAACGGGCTCGAACTAACGATGGGTTGCAATGGTGTCAAATCTTTAACGGGCCGTTGACGGGCCGAATTGGCACATCTCGTATGGGTCGTGGGCTTAAATGGACCTGACACAAGTAGGCCTTATATGGGCTGGCCTGCTAATTTTTACTGGGCCGGCCTTTTCACAGGATTGGGCCTCTGTTGGGCCGTGCCACGTGTCGACGTATCATAGGCGCCTTCCGTCCAATGAGTGGATGACATCTGTCCCAATGATGAGCCGACACGTGTTTCCTCCAGCCAATGATGATTTTAAACGTGGAAAATCCCCATTGGTCGGGGCTGTTAACGGGTTATCGGATTCAAAACCCGACCCGATAGCTTAACGGTGTTCCGTTACGGTGGATGCCACATGTCGGTCACCCTTGACGAAAGCACTTCTGTGACGCGCGATTTATCGTCATGGAAGTGGACACTTCCGTGATGATAATTTTGGTAATGTCATGGAACACTTCTATGACAGCACAGGTATGACTATCTTGATTCTGTCATAAATTTGTCATGGATGTACATGCATGATAGAAAACGCGACCTACTGTGACAAACACGTATCATCATGGAAGTGTATCTTTTTGTAGTGAAAAGCTTGTCATTTACCTCTAGAACTTGAACATAAAGCATATTGGGCTATCAAAGAGCTCAACTATGACTTTAAACTTGCCAGTGAGAAGAGGTTGTTTGATATTAGCTCACTTGATGAATGGAGAGCCCAAGCCTATGAAAATGCCAAGCTATTCAAGGAAAAAGTCAAACGCTGGCATGACAAAAGGATACAAAAGTGTGAGTTTAACATAGGTGATTATCTGTTATTATTCAACTCTCGTTTAAGATTTTTTGCAGGAAAACTTCTCTCTAAATGGGAAGGTCCTTACATTATCGAGGAGGTCTATCGTTCTTGTGCCATGAAAATCAACAACTTCGAAGGCACAAGTCCGAGGGTAGTGAACGGTCAAAGAATTAAACATTATATTTTAGGTAATCCTATCAATGTTGAAACTAATATTATTGAAACCATAACCCCGGAGGAATACATAAGGGACACTTTACATAATGTTCCAGACTCCGAAAAGGAATAGGTATGTGGTACGGTAAGTAAACCGACTCCAAAACAATTCTAAAGGTAATTTTTATCAGTTTTGGAATATTTAAGAATTTTAGGAAGAAAGAAGTAGTCCGGGAAGGACACGAGGCCTCCACTAGAGTGGAGGGCGCGCCCCCCTGTCTCGTGGACACCTCGTGTGCCTCCCAGACTCCATTTTCTTGCACGTTACATATTTTGGTCAGTAAAAATTCATTATATAATCTCCCGAAAGTTTTGACCACCGTATCACACAAATATCCTCTGTTTTCGTTTTGAGCTGTTTTCTGTTATAGATCTAAGAGCATCATGGCATCTCCAAGCGCTCCCAAGGACAAGTTTTTCGAGAGGGTTATCAATCCCTATCTAGCGGAGGTGCTGCAAAACCCTCAAACCATTGAGATGCGCGAGGGGGTGCCTCACATCCGCGATGTGGAGGGACCAAAGCGTACCGGAAGCATGGAGAAAATCTCGAAGCTGTGGAGCAGCAAGTCTTCAAGTGAGAAGGGATGGTGGAGCGAGGACTCAACACCAACCAGATGATGATCATGGAGTTCACCAACAACCACAAACAAGATGCCAAAGTCATTGGGGAAACCATCTTCAAGCTTCAAGAGAAAATCGAGCACCTCCAAGCCCAGCTTTATGACCTGCAAAACCAAAACTGTGAGTATGAATATAGATTCAAGAGGATGAGTTTGGCTGCAGATTTAAGGATCCCGGAGACTCGGTCATCCTTCTATGATGGTGAGCCTATGCCTTGGAAGACGGACGACAGGCCTACATCATCAACAACTCCTACTTAACCACCTCCGAGGACATAATCATATGGGTATGTGCACTCCCCTTGGCAACTGCCAAGCTTGGGGGAGGTGCCCCAGTATCGTATCACCATCACACTCCTATCTTTACCGTTTTATTTAGTTCGATCCTTTTAGTAGTATCTTGATCTAGTAGATTGAAATTTTGATATCAAGTAGTTTTGAGTTTTGCTTTGTGATCTCTTTAGGTAATCGAGTTCGTGAGTTATCTATAATAAAGATTAGTGTTGAGTCAAGGGCTTTGCTTTCTTGCTATGATGTTGAGGAAAATAGAAAAAAGAAGAATAAAAGAGTTCATATTGATCTTATGGATGGTAATAACTTCACACATAGATAGTATGAGGCTTAAAAGTTGTTGAGAGATGATAAGCATAGTCTTGGTCATCGTTGCAATTAATAGGAAGTAATAAGGAAAGAGAGGTTTCACATATAAATATACTATCTTGGACATCTTTTATAATTGTGAGCACTCATTAAGTATGACATGCTAAAAGAGTCGAAGTTGGACAAGGAAGAAAATGTAATGGTTTATGTTTCCTCACATTAGTTAAAGTATATTGTCATTGACCTTCTGAACATGTTGAGCTTGCCTTTCCCCCTCATGCTTGCCAAATTCCTAGCACTAAGTAGAGATACTACTTGTGCTTCCAAATATCCTTAAACCTAGTTTTGCCATTAGAGTCCACCATATCTACCTATGGATTGAGTAAGATCCTTCAAGTAAGTTGTCATCGGTGCAAGCAATAAAAATTGCTCGCTAAATATGCATGACTTATTAGTGTGGAGAAAATAAGCTTTATACGATCTTGTTATGGAAGTAATAAAAGCGACGGACTTCATAATAAAGGTCCATACACAAGTGGCAATATAAAGTGATGTTCTTTCGTACTAAGATTTTGTGTATTCAACCCTAAAAGCGCATGACAACCTCTGCTTCCCTCTGCGAAGGGCCTATCTTTTACTTTATGTTTCTGCTCTATGCTTTTTACTTTATGCTTGAGTCAAGGTGATCTTCACCTTTCCCTTTTTCATTTTATCCTTTGGCAAGCTCCTCGTGTTTGAAATATCATGATACATATATCCAATTGGATGTTCGTTAGCATGGACTATTATTGTTGACATCACCTAAAGGTGAATACGTTGGGAGGCAACACAATAAGCCCCTATCTTTCTCAGTGTCCGGCTGAAACTCCATAACCACAAGTATTGTGTGAGTGTTAGCAATTGTAGAAGATTATATGATAGTTGAGTATGTGGACTTGCTGAAAATCTCTATTCTTGACTCTTTGTGATGTTACGATAAATTGCAATTGCTTCAATGACTGAGATTATAGTTTGTTAGCTTCAATGAAGTTTCTAAACCATGCTTGACATTGTGAATTGATTGTTACTTGAGCATAAGAATTCATATGACAAAATCTATATATGTTGCTGTTATAAGAATGATCATGATGCCCTCATGTCCGTATTTTATTTTTATCGACACCTCTATCTCTAAACATGTGGACATATTTTTCGATTTCGGCTTCCGCTTGAGGACAAGCGAGGTCTAAGCTTGGGGGAGTTGATACGTCCATTTTGCATCATGCTTTTATATCAATATTTAGTGCATTATGGACTGTTATTACATATTATATATCAATACTTATGGCTATTCTCTCTTATTTTGTAAGGTTTACCATGAAGAGGGGGAATGCCGGCAACTGGAATTCTGGCTGAAAAGGGATCAAACATTGGAAACCTATTCTGCACTGCTCCAAAATACCTGAGACTCCATGAAACTTATTTTTGGAATTAATAAGAATTATTGAGCGGAAGAAACACCTCAGGGGGCCCACACCCTATCCAGGAGGGTGGGCGCACGCCCACCCCTACTGGGCGCGCCCCCTGTCTCCTGGGCCCCCTGGTGGCCTCCTGGTGTGAATCTTCTGCTATAGAAGGGTTTTATCCTGGAAAAAAATTGTGGGCAAGCTTACGAGACGAAACTCCGCGGCCACGAGGCGGAACCTTGGCGGAACCAATCTAGAGCTCCGGGAGAGCTGTTCTGCCGGGGACACTTCCCTCCGGGAGGGGGAAATCATCACCATCGTCGTCACCAAGGATCCTCTCGTCGGGAGGGGGTCGATCTCCATCAACATCTTCATCAACACCATCTCCTCTCAAACCCTAGTTCATCTCTTGTATCCAATCTTTTATCCAAAACCACAAATTGGTACCTGTGGGTTGCTAGTAGTGTTGACTACTCCTTGTAGTTGATACTTATTGGTTTACTTGGTGGAAGATCATATGTTCAGATCCTTAATGCTTATTATTACACCTCTGATTATGAACATGAATATGCTTTGTGAATAGTTACGTTTGTTCCTGAGGACATGGGTGAAGTCTTGCTATTAGTAGTCATGTGAATTTGGTATTCGTTCGATATTTTGATAAGATGTATGTTGTCTTTCCTCTAGTGGTGTTATGTGAACGTCGACTACATGACACTTCACCATTATTTGGGCCTAGAGGAAGGCATTGGGAAGTAATAAGTAGATGATGGGTTTCTAGAGTGACAGAAGCTTAAACCCTAGTTTATGCATTGCTTCGTTAGGGGCTGATTTGGATCCATATGTTTCATGCTATGGTTAGGTTTACCTTAATATTTTGTTGTAGTTGTGAATGCTTGCAATAGGGGTTAATCATAAGTGGGATGCTTGTCCAAGTAAGGGTAGTACCCAAGCACCGGTCCACCCACATATCAAATTATCAATGTAACGAACGTGAATCACATGAGTGTGATGAAACTAGCTTGACGATAATTCCCATGTGTCCTCGGGAGTGCTTTTCTCATTATAAGAAATTGTCCAGGCTTGTCCTTTGCTACAAAAAGGATTGGGCCACCTTGCTGCACCTTATTTACTTTTATTATTTATTACCTGCTACAATTTATCTTATCACAAAACTATCTATTACTACAATTTCAGTGCTTGCAGAGAAAACCTTACTGAAAACCGCTTATCATTTCCTTCTGCTCCTCGTTGGGTTTGACACTCTTACTTATCGAAAGGACTACGATAGATCCCCTACACTTGTGGGTCATCACCTACCCTTGTCACAGCGTCGGAGGTAGGCTTATATAGAGTGTCATCCCTCATGAATGCTATGTTACAAGGGAGACAAAGAGAGGATAATTATTACATGCCTTACTGGTAACTACTGCTCTAACTACACTTGAAGCCTAGCGTTAAGCCCAACGAATGTTGCAGCTCCCACAATGCCTCTCCTCCTCCTGTGTTCGAATGGTGGTGGGTGAGGCCGACTGGTGGTTAGACATCCGACTGTGCTATCCTAATCCGAGTGAATATCCAGAAGCAGGCGTTCAAATATGCCTATGGTCCAGGGACCTTTAAATGATGGTGTGGAGCCCTAAGTGAGCCCTAGATGTCAGGTCCATGGCCCTACCCTTAGTAGGTGACATCATCACTGGGAGGCGCAGGCTAACGCCGCCTACAACCACCACCTCCTCCAGGAGCATCTGCAGGCGGAAGAGAAGATCGCCGCCCGCGGGTTGGTCGTGCTGTACGCGGACCTGGCGGAGCAGGAGGCGTTTCTCGAGTCCCACCGCTCTACCCGTGATATCCGCCTTGTTCGCTAGCGGTACTGCCAGCGGGTGGCGGAGGTGTCCGCCGCCGGCAACGAGTGTGATGACAAAGGGGGTGAGGTGGTGTTCGGCAAGACAGACGAGGAGGAGGAGGAGGAGGACAACGCCGAGACTGCGCCCCGCCACCACGACCACGAACAAGTCGACATGTTTGCGGGCGCCGCCGGCGAAATAGTTCATGGTGGGTTGCCGCCAGCCACTGCTCCTTCGCTCCCATCGATGCCAAGCTTGGTGGGCTCACCATCTTCGACAGATTAGTCGCTTGGAGGCAACATGGAGGCGGACAATTTTAGTTCCCGGGTCTCCGGGTGTGGAGGTTACTGATACGTCTCCAACGTATCTATAATTTTTGCTTGTTCCATCATGTTATATTATCATTCTTGGATGTTTTATATTCATTTTATAGCAATTTTATATCATTTTTTGGGACTAACCTATTGACATAGTGCACAGTGTCAGTTGTTGTTTTTTACTTGTTTTTTTACTTCGCAGAATATCTATACCAAACTGAGTCCAAACACAGCGAAACTTTTTGGAGATTTTTTCAGACAAGAAGGCACCCAGTGGGCCAAGGAAGTACCAGAGGGGAGGCCCGTGGTGGGCACAACCCACCAGAACGCGCCCAGTCTGGTTGTGCCCCCCCTCCCCACGGAGCCCCCCTGCACCGCCTCTTCACCCTATAAATTGCCCAATATTCCGGAAACCCTAGGGGAATCGACAAAACACAATTACAGTTGTCGCAAGATCCAGAACCACGAGATCCAATCAACACACCATCACGGAGGGGGTTCAACATCCTCGTTGGTGCCTCTTCGATGATGTGTGAGTAGTCCACCATAGACCTACAGGTCCATAGGCAGTAACTAGATGGCTTCCTCTCTTTTTGATTCTCAGTACAATGATCTGTTGGAGATCTATTTGCTGTAACTCTTTTTTACGGTGTGTTTGTTCGGATCCGATAACTTTGAGTTTATAATCCGATCTATATCCATGAACATTATTTGAGTCTTCTTTGATCTCTTATATGCATGATTATTTATAGCCTCATATTTCTTCTTCGAATCTTTGGTTTAGTTTCGCCAACTAAATCGATTTTTCTTGCCATGGTGTGATGGGTTCGATCTTGTCGTATTCTTTCTCGATGACAGAAGGGGCAGCAACACGCGCATGTATCGTTGTTGTTAAGGATAACAAGATGGGTGCTATTCCTACATGAATAGATCTCGTCTACATCATGTCATCGTTCTTATTGCATTACTCCTTTTCTCCATGAACTTAATACACTAGATGCATGCTGGACAACTGTCGATGTGTGGAGTAATAGTAGTAGATGCAGGAAGGAGTCGGTCTACAAATCTTGGAAGTGATGCCTATATATTGATCATTACCTTGGATATCATCATAATTATTCGAACTTCTATCAATTGCCCAACAGTAATTTGTTTACCCACCATATGTTATTTTCTCGAGAGAAGCCACTAGTGAAATCTACGGGCCCCGTGTCTATTCTTTATCAAATTTGCTTTTAGATCTATTTTTATTCATTTTTATTTTTAGATCTATTATTCCAGAAACCCCAAAATACCTTACTACACTTTTTTATACTTGTTTTATTTCACGTTATATCAAGAGCTATTTATCCAATCTATCACAAATATTTTTCCGTCAACTTGCCAATTTCTAGCGCCGTTACCTAGGAGGGATCGACAAACCCTCTGACGTGTTGGGTTGCAAGAATTTTGTTCTTTGTGTGCAGTACCCTAACAAAACTAACTCGATACATGATAAATCTCATCCAACCCATCACCGTCCAGCAAGCCTACAATGGAATTACTCACGCACGGCGGTGAGCATCATGAAATTGGTGATGGAGGATGGTCGATGATGATGACAACGTCAATTTCCCCTCTCCGAAGCCCCGAACAAACTCCAAATCTGGTCTCTCGATGAAGAACAGGAGGCGGCGGCGGCTCCGTATCGTAAAACACGGTGAATCCTTCTCAATGAATGTTTCCTCCCCGAAAGTGAAAATGTGGAGTTGGAGTTGAGGTCGGTGGAGGTCTAGGGGACCCACAAGGCAAGGGGTGCGCCCTAAGGGGGTGGGCGCGACCTCCACCATTGTGGATAGCAGGTGGGTCCCTCTCAGTTAATTCTTTCAATAATATTTTTATTAATTCCAAAAATATTCTCTTTGGATTCATAGGTCATATCGAGAACTTTTATTTCTGCACAAAAATAACATGATGGCAATTCTGCTGAAAACAGCATCAGTCCGGGTTAGTTCCATTCAACTCATGCAAATTAGAGTCCAAAACAAGGGCAAATGAGTTTGGAAAAGTAGAAACGATGGAGATGTATCAGGTGCCGATGCTGGGGAGACATCATCAACATCTATCAGGTTCCTAATCACAAATCTCATCTCCTTGCAATTTAAATTATTTGCCATTTGCCTCTTGTTTTCATCTCCCACACTTCACAAAAAAAATATTGTTTTATTCGCGCTCTTTTTCGTTCACCTTTTTCTCGTTAGATCTATTTTTTTCTGTTTGCAATCTTGTTTGCGTAGTCACGATGTCTCAAGAAAGTACTATGATGTTCCTTACCCAAATATTTGCTTGAAATTGAGAAAAGTACTAAGGAATATATGACTACACAATTTGAGCACAATAAATACTTTACTGAAGAAGTTAAGGAACACTATGTTCTTCTAGATGCTATAACAAAACAACTCAATGATATTAGTAGTGAAGTTTGTAATCTTCAATCCAAGTATGGCCATGTTGAAAATTTTCTAGGCAAAATATCCGATGCACAAGCTACCCTAGTAAATCAAATAGCCAATTTCTTTATATGATAAAAATGATGAAGATCTTAAAGTAATTGGTGTTTCTTCTATAGATTCCTTGTTTAGTAAAATTAAAATTGATGATAAAGGGACTGAAGAAGGGTCAACTATGGCTATAGGGTGTCCTGATAATTCGGAGGGTGAAAATCTTGATGAAAAAACTGATAAAAGTGGGTTTGGAGAGGTCAAAATTTTAAACAGTGATGTACCCACTCTTTTGGATTACAAAGACTTTAATTATGATAATCGCTCTTTGATTGAATGTATTTCTTTGTTGCTCTTTTGGAATGGTAAAGATTTTACTCCCCCACCACCAACAAACACATGCACGGCTGGTCCGAAACAACGGGTACCGTCCAACTAACAACAATCCAAGGGAAGTTTTGTTTGAAGTTATATTTTGATTTGATTTGAGCATGGAACCGGGCATCCCAATTACCAGCCATTTTCTCGAGAATGACGAGCGGGGTCCACTCATTGTGAGAATAAACCACCTATCATGGAAGATACAGACAGCCCCTAGTCGCTACATGAGCGATTCGGGCATACAAAACAGATTTTAATTTGAAGGTTTAGAGTTTGGCACATGCAAATTACTTGGAACGGCAGTTAAATACTGCATATAGGTAGGTATGGTGGACTCATATGGAACAACTTTGGGTTTACGGAAGTGGATGCACAAGCAGTATTCCCGCTTAGTACAAGTGAAGGCTAGAAAAAGACTGGGGAGCGACCAACTACAGAGCGACAACGGTCATAAACATGCATTGAGATTGACCAACACTGAGTGCAAGCATGAGTAGGATATCAATCACCATTAACATAAATATCATGGAGGCTATGCTCATTTTATTTCAACTACATGCGTGAACATGTGCCAAGTCAAGCCACCTGAATCATTCAAAGGAGGATACCATCCTATCAAACTACATCACAACCATTTTAAAAGCATGTTGGCACGCAACGTAAACCATTATATACACCTAGCTAATTAAGCATGGCATGAGTAACTATCATCTCTAATTGTCATTGCAAACATGTTTCGTTCGTAATAGGCTGAATCAAGAACGATGAACTAATCATATTTACGAAAACAAGATTGGTCGACTCCATAGCAGCTTTTCCTAATCTCAATCATTTCATCATATATCGTCATTATTGCCTTTCACATGCACGACCGAACGGTGTGAATAATAATAATAGTGCACGTGCATTGGACTAAGCTGGAATCTGCAAACATTTATTCAACGGAGAAGACAAGGTAATATGGGCTCTTTGTTAGATCAACAATAATGCATATGAGAGCCACTCATCATTTTCATCATGGTCTTCTCCTCTCAACCCCCAAAGAAAAGAAAAAGAATTTCAAAGAAACACACTGAAATGTTTTTGGAGTTTTTTTTTCTGAAGAAAGTAAAACAAGAACGAGAAAAACTAATTAGAATAGAAAGCTCCCAACAAGCACAAATAAGAACGAGAAATATTTTTTGGTTTATCTTTAATAGTACTACTACATAAACATGGAAAGGAAACTAAACAGAAGCTAACTATTTTTTTTTGGTTTTTCTCAAAGTTTTTCAAACACACAAAAACAAAGCAGGAAAAAGAAATTAAACTAGCATGGATAATACAATGAAAAAGTATGAACACCGACAACTGGAGTGAATGTGTGAACACGAATGTAATGCCGGTGAGAAATACGTAGTCACCCAAGCTTAGGCTTTTGGCCTAAGTTGGTCTAGGGCTACCGCTGGTCGGGGGATATCCAAAGTTGTTGTCGGGGTTGTACTGAGATGCAGCAGCTACTACTTGAAGGGCTGAAGCATGGAGGCGAGCAGCCTCCACCGCTCTCTCATACTCGTTTGCCTCCTCTCTAGTTCTAAAAGATTTCCCTTTTACCTGAAAGTAAAAGAAGGCAGGAGTAGGAAGGTTAATATGGACAACACACTGTCTATCAAAGATTAGTCGGTATAGGATGGACTGTTCGTTCCTTACAAGAAACTGATAGCGTACCAAAGCATTATAATAAGGAAACAGGTAGTAGTTAAATTCCATTCTCCTTTATTGGTACCCCAAGATAATTAGCTAGACGAGTGGCATAAATTCCACCAAAGAAATCTCTGTCCTTAGCATTAAGATGTAACCTCCTTGCAATAATAGCCCCCATTATATCGCTTATCACCCAACACTTCACACTTGAGGACACTAAGGTCTGATGCACAAAGGTGGCTATGATCATGTTTACCATTAATGCATCTACCTATGAAGAGAGCAAAATAATGTATGGCAGGAAAATGAATACTCCCCATGGTAGCTGGAGTGATATCTCTAGTTTCTCCCATAGTGATACTAGGAAGGAAATCATTATAATCAGTTTTGCGAGGCTCACTAAGAATGCCCCATTGTGGGCTTTTGCATGCATCACTAAAATCTTCTAGGTCCATGGTATAAGATTTATCATAAAGATCAAATAGGACAGTATGAGTATTATGCTGGGATGTAAATTTAAATCTTCGCATAAATGAATCAGTGAGGCGATGGTATTGTCGGCGCTTATCTAACAAGAAGTCCTCAAGGCCAGCATTTTGTACTTATGTGTCAAACTCATCCTTGAAACCTGGATGCCCCATGAATTCATCCAACGGCCATTCGCAAGGCCGTACTGGAGGTTCTCTTGGTGGTTCAAGGTCTAGCCCATGTATCGCGAGCCTTGGGGCTTGCTTCCTTGAGGAACCACCTTGATATATCTTCCTAAACATTTTTCTTCCTCCAAAAATTTTCTGAAATTTTTAGTGACTCAAAATAAAAGTGAACCAAACTCAACAAGATTGATAGCAACTACTCCTTCAAGTGCCTAGAAGCTATATCATGCATCAAAACTACCTTGGACCATATAAATTTGACATGCAAGCTCAAGAACAAGGTCACCTAAGCAGCAAAAAATTGCAATTAATAAAGCACTAGAACAAAAACTAATTGGACCATTGGAGGAGTCACATACCAAAGAACAATCCCCCAAAACAGTTTTGCAAATGGAGCTTTGCACAAGGAGATCGAAAATAGCAGCAAGATGAGCAAGAACATGGGTTTGAACAACAAGATGATTTTTTCTAGAGGAAGACGAAGTGGATAGGTGCTGGAATAAGTGAGGGGGGCCCACGTGGGACCCACAAGGAAGGGGCCCGCCCTCCACCCTTGCGGTTCACTGGTGCAGCCTCCTGGTGCAATCTCAGTGCCAGAAATTTTAAAATGTTCCATAAAAAAATCATACTATATTTTCAGGGCATTTGGAGAACTTTTATTTTCGGGACATTTTTTATTGCACGGATAATTCAGAAAACAGACAGATAATACAATGTTTGCTCTATTGAAACTAAATAACAGAAAGTAGAAAGTAGGTACGGAAGGTTGTGCTTTCTAAATTCATCCATCTCATGCTCATCAAAAGGAATCCATTAACAAGGTTGATCAAGTCTTATTAACAAACTTCTTCGAATAACATGAAACCGGAGAATTTTCGAATAACACTAGGTTACCTCAACGGGGATATGCATGTCCCCAACAATAAGAATATCATATTTCTTTTTGACAGTAGGAAGAGGGAATTCAAAACCTCCAATAGTAATAGTTGAAATTTTTCCAATAGAATTGATAATATGAACATAGGTTGTTTCTTCGGAAAGTGTACCGTATGCTCATTACCATTAACATGAAAAGTGACATTGCCTTTGTTGCAATCAATAATAGCCCCTGCAGTACTCAAGAAGGGTCTACCAAGGATGATCGACATACAGTCGTCCTTGGGAATATCAAGAATAACAAAGTCCGTTAAAATAGTAACGTTTGCAACCACAACAGGCACATCCTGACAAGTACCGATGGGTATACCCGTTGATTTATCAGCCATTTGCAAAGTGATTTCAGTAGGTGTCAACTTATTCAAATCAAGTCTACGATAAAAATAGAAGGCATAATACTAACACCGGCTCCCAAATCACATAAAGCAGTTTTAACATAGTTTCTTTTAATGGAGCATGGTATAGTTGGTATTCCTCGATCTCCAAGTTTCTTTGGTATTCCACCCTTAAAAGTATAATTACCCAGCATGGTGGAAATTTCAGCTTCCAGTATCTTTCTTTTATTTGTAACAATATCTTTCATATACTTAGCATAAGGAGACATTTTCAGAATATCAGTTAAGCGCATACGCAAAAAGACAGGTCTAAGCATTTCACAAAAGCGCTAAAAATCTTCATCATCTTTTTTCTTGGATGGCTTAGGAGGAAAGGGCATGGGTTTCTGAACCCATGGTTCTCTTTCTTTACCACGCTTCTGTCGGTGTACTAGAATAGGGGTACCCTAGTACCCCGAACTTGTGCACGGGCAGTTGCAGCGCCCCGCGGCCAGGGCTTGCCGGGTGACTGCCAAGATCCTCCTTGGCTCCTTTGGAGCCATTCAAGAACAAGATATTTAAGCTCAAGAGACAAGGCCCCGGCAAGAGGAGCTTGCCGGGAAGGCCAACCGAGGCACCTCAAGGCTCGGCGAGCGACAAGCTTCCGGGCCCGTCAAGACAACGGTCGCGGCAAGGCGCTTGCCGCGGCAAGCGGCCACTCTGCGACCACGCTCCAGCGCATCCACCAACGTGTCACCCTGGGGGCCTCTCTAGGCACGCGTGGCGGAAGGCTGTGCAGCCAGCGGTAAGCGGTGGCATGCGACGCTGACAAGATCGCCATCGTGGCGAACGGTGGCGCCTCTAACGGTCCTTTTCTGCACTGTTTAGGCGACACAGACGGGCATTTAATGCCCTTGTCCCCTGCCGTCAGGGTTAGGTAGAGTACACTGTACAAGCAACTATACCAACTACCTCTCTTTTTACATTTGTACCCTTCTCTGCGTTGCCACCTGTCGGTGACCCCTTTAACGTATAAAAGGAGGTCCATGCGCAACGTAGAGGGGGTTCGACTCTTTCATAAGCCAGAAAAACACTTAGCTCGCTCGAGAGCAAGAAGATAATAGAATCAGACAAGCAGCAGTAGGAGTGTTATCTCTCCGGAGAGCTCCGAATCTGGGCAAACTGCTCGTGTGCTCCGCCTCGATCTGCTCTTCGTGCGATCTCCGCCCCCCGCCGAACCGAAAGGGGCTCCGGTCCCATAGGTGTTCGTGGATCAGTTTCCCCCGACATCTTTGGCGCGCCAGGTAGGGGGCGTCGAGATTGCTTGAACCTGATCCGGCGTTCACACGAGCTAGATCATCGTTTTCTTCATCAACATGCCACCGAAGAAGAAGACTTCGGAGGCAGCTGCTCCATCTGCGTCGATCTCACCGCCACCGGAGCAAACGGGTGGTGGGGTTGACGCTGGTGGAAGAACAGACGTCGGCAAAGATGCTCACGGTGCTGCCAGGCCCAAGGACAAGGCCGCACAAACCTTGGTGTCTTCGCATCCGCCGCGTCCCTCTCAGGAGACGCAGGACCGACAGCGTCATGGTATTCGCAGTACCATACGCTTGTTGGACCAAGATCAAGCTGGTGGGTCTCGGGACGCTCAAGACCAGCATGCACGCCAACATGCTGGCACGAGTGAAGTACGGTCGCCCGGACTGGGTGCTGCTCCTTCTAACATAGTTAGAAGTCCAAGCATATCCTGCTCCTCGCACTATTCGCCACTACCGCCCACCACTCCAGCAGAAGCTTTAGCGCGAGCTCAGCTGCTCCTAGATTATCCTCCTGCGGAAGACAAGCTCTACCAATGGAGGGCCACCATTCAGAGTCTCATCGGCTTCGCCAACGGCGACACTCCACGGCAGCCGAGCACGTCGCTGCCGCGGCAGGGTTGCCAGGCGCGAGCCGACGGCGACAAAACTGGTGATGGTGCAACCACCCTGCACTCTCCACCCCGAAGGCCAAGATCGCCGACTCGCCGGATCCACCTCGAGAGTGACTCCACCGCATCGTCGGATCCACGAGTTCGTCGTGATCAGCGCCAAGTTCTCCACGAACGACAACAAGAAGACGCTCGTACTCGTATCGAGCGCCGAAGTGACGTGCGACGTCAATCCGACAAGCGCGCTGGGCCCTCTGTTGACATGCACGCGCCCGGTGAACCAGGAAACTTGCCGTACGCGGTAGGTTGCCCTGCGTTCACTCGTGAGCTGCGGCAGGTCCAGTGGCCCAGCACGAAGAACTTCAAGCCAGATGTGCCAGAGAAGTACGACGGCAAGACACATCCGTCGGAGTTCCTCAGCATCTACACCATTGCGGTGCAGGCTGCCGGGGGGCGAGACGACAAGATCCTTGCCAACTACTTCCCGCTGGTGCTTAAACCCAACGTCAGATCCTGGCTCATGCACTTGTCGGACAACTCCATATCCTCCTGGGCTGACCTGTGCCATCAGTTTGTCGGCGCCTTCATAGGCCGCCACAAACCTCCTGGCCAAGAGAGTGACCTTCACCTGCTCGCCCAGAAGGAAGGAGAATCCCTGCGCAAGTACATACAGAGATTCAGCAACGTACAGCACAACATCCCAAACATCCACCCTGCCGCGGTAATCAGCGCGTTCCATCAGAACGTGCGGAACCGCAGGATGCGGGAGGAGATGGCGATGTGCAAGATCAGGGACGTCAGTGAGCTATATGCCCTGGCCGACAAGTGTGCACGTGCTGAGGAAGGGAGGAGACTCCCCGGAGAGAATATAGGAGCAGGAGGATCTGACAGTGAGGATACCGCCCCGGCATGGAGAAACCGGCGGCGGAATAACCGAAGGAAGAAAGGTAAAGAGGTGCTAGTTGTCGAGCAGTCCGGCAACGGAGGTGGCGCCAACAAAGCCAAAACTGGTAGCTCCGGCAAGGAGACTGCCGCGGAGGTTGTGGCGGCTGCCGACAAGCAGGACGGCACCAACAAGCAGTACTGCAAGATCCACCGCACCAAGGGTCATGATCTCCAGAGCTGCAAGAAAGTCGAGCAGCTTGTTGAGCAGCAGAAAGCTGAATACGAGCGGCGCGACAAGGAGAAGGCCCAAGAGGGTGTTGGAGGGTCCGGCAAGAAGCGTCCCGGCCGGGGAGGACGCCGCGGCAAGGCCAAGCAGCGGCAAGGAGACAGGCCTCCCCGCGGCCGCGACAAGGATGAAGACGACGACGACGAAGACATGGATGATGACGAGACCGACGAGCAGGAGTTCCAGAAGGCCACAGAGGTCCTATGCATTGACGGTGGTGCTTCTCTGCATACTTTGCACCGACAGCTCAAGCAGTGGGTGCGGGAAGTCAATGCAGCAGAACCACCCATCGAGTCGCGGAAGCCTCTGAAATGGTCCGGCACGCCTATCATCTATGATATTGAGGACCATCCTGATCGCATAACTGCGGTCGGGTGCTTGCCGATGTTGGTTTCACCAACTATCCGCAACCTCAAGGTCACCAAGATGTTAGTTGATGGCGGGGCCGGCTTGAACCTGATCTCCTCCGCAGTGCTCCAGAAACTCCAGATCCCTGACAGCGAGCATGAAGAGACTGGCACATTCCAAGGAATCAACCCGGGAAGGAGCAAGCCAAAGGGAAAGATCACGTTGCCGGTAACATTTGGCAGCGAGCTGAACTTCAGGACTGAGAGGGTCACTTTTGACATTGCTGATTTTCCATTGCCCTACAATGGGATACTTGGCCGTCCAGCGCTCGCCAAGTTTATGGCAGCCTCTCACTATGCCTACAACGTTCTGAAGATGCCAGGCCCGATAAATGTCATCTCTGTCCCTGGCGACAAGAAAGATGCCCTTATCTGCGCCGACAAGATCTACCGGGAAGCAGCAGCCGCCGCTGATCGCAAGTCACTTGCCGCTGAAGCTCCCGGGGGGAAGAAGAAGACCAAGTCCGGCAGGAGTTCTGATGCCCACTCCGGCAAGCGCACCTCTTCGGAGTGCTGCGCTACCGTCGAGGACGCACCATCGAGCTCCACCGGCAAGTGTAAGAAGGCAATGGCAGCTCCACCAGAGACCAAGAAGGTGCCCGCCAAGGAGGACGGCACTGGTGGTACCTTCACCATCAGTGCCACGCTCGACCCTAAATAGGAAAGCGCGCTCGTTTCTTTCCTGCGGGCGAATGTCGACGTGTTTGCGTGGCAACCGTCTGACATCCCCGGTGTTCCCAGGAAAGTAATTGGGCACCACCTTGCCGTCTGTCCTCATGCGCGGCCCGTCAAGCAAAAAGTCAGGAAGCAGGCAGTGGAATGCCAAGAGTTCATTGCAGAAGAGATCAAGAAGTTGGAAGCAGCAGGCCTTGTCAGAGGAGTGCTCCATCCTACGTGGTTGGCCAATCCTGTTGTCGTGCGCAAGGCCAACGGGAAATGGAGGCTTTGTATCGATTTCACCGACATCAATAAAGCTTGTCCCAAAGACCCATTTCCCTTGCCGCGCATCGACCAGATTGTTGACTCCACAGCCGGGTGTGACTTGCTTTCATTTCTTGATGCATACTCAGGATACCATCAGATCTTCATGGCAGAAGAGGATGAGGAGAAAACCGCGTTCATTACCCCATGTGGCACATACTGCTTTCTACGGATGCCCTTTGATTTGAAGAACGTTGGTTCGACATTTGCAAGGGTAGTCCATCACGCTTTTGAGCCACAAATGCACAGAAATGTGGAAGCTTACATGGATGACATAGTGGTCAAGAGCAAGGACAGGGCAACCCTGATTCAAGATTTAGATGAGACATTTGCAAATCTGCGCAAGATCAACCTCAAGCTGAACCCCGAGAAGTGTGTGTTTGGAGTCCCCTCCGGCAAGCTTCTCGGGTTCTTCGTGTCTCAAAGGGGAATTGAAGCAAATCCCGACAAGATCAAGGCCATCGAGCAGATTGAACGTCCAAAGCGCGTCAAGGATGTGCGAAGGCTTGCCGGTTGCGTGGCTGCTCTCAGCAGGTTCATCTCTAGATCTGCTGAGCGCGCCCTGCCATTCTTCAAAATTTTGAAGAAGGCAGGTCCAATGAAATGGACTCCGGAAGCGGAGGCTGCGCTGCAGGACTTGAAGAGATACCTGTCCTCCGCTCCAACACTTGTCGCACCTAGGCCACAAGAGAAGTTGCTGCTGTATATAGCGGCAACCAATCAAGTGGTTAGTGTTGCGTTAGTGGCGGAGAGGGAGGCAGATGATGAGCCAGCAACCACGGCAGATGCATCCAGCGACAAGCAGGGGGCTTCACCGACAAGCTCTGGTCCGGCAAGCTTCGGTCCCGACAAAGATGGATCTGCGCAGACACATAAGGAGGTGCAGAAGAGAATGGTGCAGCGCCCAGTTTACTTTGTCAGTTCCCTTTTGCAGGGGGCTAGGTCAAGGTACTCCGGTGTGCAGAAGTTGCTTTTCGGCCTTCTCATGGCGTCGAGAAAGCTGCGCCATTACTTCCAGGAACATGAGATCACAGTTGTCACTCGCTTTCCGTTGAAGAGGATACTGCAAAATCCAGAAGCGACAGGCAGGATTGTCGAGTGGGCACTGGAACTGTCAAGCTTTGGCCTCAAGTTTGAAAGCACTTCAACTATCCAAAGTAGAGCATTGGCAGAGTTTATAGCAGAGTGGACGCCAACACCAGATGAGAAAATTCCAGAGACGAGCATCCCCGTCGAGGAGGCAAGCAAAGAGTGGCTGATGTACTTTGATGGTGCCTTGTCACTGCAAGGCGCCGATGCAGGCGTGCTGCTTGTCGCGCCCACCGGAGAGCACCTCAAGTACGTAGTCCAGATGCACTTTCCCAAGGAGCAAGCAACGAACAATACTGCAGAGTATGAAGGCTTGCTTGCCGGTCTCAGGAATCGCGGCAGACCTTGGGATTAAGAAACTCATTGTCAGGGGAGACTCACAGCTTGTCGTCCGCCAAGGTAAACAAGAGTTACCAGAGTCCATTGATGGAAGCTTATGTTGATGAAGTGAGAAAGTTAGAAGAGCATTTTGATGGCCTACAGATGGAACATGTTCCAAGAGCTCAGAATGACATTGCTGATGGCCTATCGAAGTGCGCTGCACTAAAGTTACCTGTGGAACCAGGGATCTTTGTGCTCAAGCTGACTCAGCCATCCGTAGCACCATCAACTGGACAGAGCAAGAAGAGAAAGTTGATTTCTGGTGACTACTTTCCGGCAGAGCTTCCCGAAGCCGCCGCCAAGAAGGTCACCAAGATCAACACCAAAGATGCTGAGGAGCAGTCTGCTCCGGCAAGTCTTAGTGCTTGTTCCGTCAGAGCAGACGCTCCCGACAAGTTTTGCTCTGGCAAGCTTACCGGGGGACATCAAGCTCCGGCTTGAGCCGCAGGTTCTCGCCGTAGAAGCGGATGTTCCCGCAGCAGCAGATGTGCCTTTAGTCCTTGTTGTCGAGCCACAAGCTCCAGCATGGGCACAGCAAATTGTCCGTTTCCTTCAGACAGGAGAACTTCCCGAAGAGCAAGAAGAAGCGGAAAAAGTAGCCCAGCAGTCAAGTATGTACCAGTTTGTCGGTAACATACTGTACAGAAGAAGACTCAACGGCGTGAAATTGAAGTGTATTTGCCGGGAAGACGGACAAAAGCTGTTGGCAGAGATACATGGAGGCATATGTGGTCACCACATTGGCGCAAGAGCACTTGCCGGCAAAGCTTTCCGGCAAGGTTTCTTTTGGCCGACAGCCCTCCAGGATGCAACTGCACAAGTAACCAAGTGTGAAGCGTGCCAGTTCCATTCCAAGCAGATTCACCAGCCAGCTCAAGCTCTCCAGACGATCCCTTTATCCTGGCCATTTTCGGTCTGGGGGCTCGATATCCTCGGCCCCTTCCCCCGAGCTGTCGGGGGCTTTGAGTACTTGTACGTTGCAATCGACAAGTTCACAAAGTGGCCGGAAGTGGAACCAGTGAGGAAGGTGACAGCACAGTCAGCAGTCAAGTTCTTCAGGTCGATTGTTTGCCGTTTCGGGATCCCTAACAGGATCATCACCGACAACGGCACGCAATTCACGAGCCGCACCTTCATGCAGTACGTCCAAGATCTTGGCGCCAAGGTCTGCTTCGCTTCTGTTGCTCATCCGAGAAGCAACGGTCAAGCGGAGAGGGCAAACGCTGAAGTGCTGCGCGGGCTCAAGACCAGGACTTTCGACAGGCTGCACAAGTGCGGAAGAAACTGGATCGAGGAGCTGCCGGTGGCTCTTTGGTCGATCAGAACGACGCCAAATCGAGCCACTGGACAGACACCTTTCGCTCTAGTCTATGGAGCAGAGGCAGTTCTCCCCACGGAACTCGTATACGGGTCACCTCGAGTGCTCGCTTATGATGAGCTTGAGCAAGAGCAGCTGCGACAAGATGACGCGCTGCTCCTTGAGGAGGATCGTCTTCAGGCTGCGGTACGAGCTGCTCGATACCAGCAAGCTTTGCGCCGCTACCATAGCCGCAAAGTTAATGCCAGAAGCTTCGAGGAAGGCGACCTTGTTCTTCGGCGCGTTCAATCCGCCAAGAATTCCAACAAGTTGACGCCGAAGTGGGAAGGCCCTTACCGGGTGAAACGAGTCACTAGGCCTGGCGCTGTCCGCCTTGAGACCGAAGATGGCATTCCGGTGAGCAACTCCTGGAACATTGAGCATCTTCGTAAGTTTTACCCGTAGGGCGCGGTTGCCGGAACCTGTTCCGGCAACCACCTTTTGTACAAGTCTTGCCGCTGTTGCATGTAATCCTTTGTACAAAGCCGGGCGTAGATCCCGAGCATCCGTAAAGCTCATGTGCTTCGCACATCTTGTCACTTTCATGCTTTTTACTTTACATTTGCATGCTTTGTCTGACACCTTTGTGCAGCACCAATCCCGGTAAGCAATAACGAGCCGAAAGGCCCCATATCATTATTTTCTCTTCTTTCTTTTTCTCAACAAAGGAAAAGAAGGTTTCCTCGCACACAAGTTTGCCGGGGGGGAAGGAGAAGATGATGGTATGGACCAGGCGTCGTTCAAGGAAGATTTGCCTTGCATTTGCCTTGCCGAGAAGCAAATGACAGAAAAGCTAAGTTGCCAAAGTCTGAGCAATTAGTTTTAGTTTTTAAGTTATCTTCCTCGAACGACCGTGCTTTGTATGGAAAACCTGTGCGCGGAGGAACCAGCTCATAACTAGATGCGCCCTTACTTTGTTTCGAGTCCGCTCAACAACTTAAGTGTGCTGCAACTAGTCAGGACAAGGTTTCTTGTCGGGGCGGCACCGCCAGCAGGCTGCTGATGTTCCGCACTCAGCGCTCGCGGCTCGGGTGCCTGCGCCGACAAGTTCCCTAAAAGCGTAGGGTAAAAACATACAAAGCAAAGGATCTAGTAAAGGAAGTAACATAGCAATTGATATCCAAGATAAAGTTATATTACAAGATAACTTGTCGCAGCTCTAACAGACTGTTTTCATAACATGATTAGCAGCGACAAGGGAATACAAGATAAAACGGGCGGCCTAGTCTACACGATCGCCCTCGACCCTCTTGATCCCGCTCACCTTGTCCACAATGGGTGCGACAAGGGCCTTGAGCGCTTCCACGTCGGCATCCGGCGGCAAGGACTTGAGGACGTTGGTGAAGTTGAGGCCTGGGTTGCGGAAAGCCACCTTCATCAGCACCTTCTGAAGAGCGCCGGCACAAATCTTGCGCGACTCGTCGGCCAGCTGCTTTGGGATCTTCTCCCGAAGCCGCTGGAGAGCTGTCGCCACGCCCTTGAAGAATAGGCTGAGCTTGGCGCTGGGTTGGAGATGCCCGTCGGAAGAGTACCCGAGGTCTTCCATCCCCAGCTGCGCCAGCTCCCCGTCGATGACTGCGGCGATGTTCACCAGACCCTCGGTCCAGTGCTCCACAGTCTCCTTGAATGCATTCTGGGTGACGGCGATGCTCGCCAGCAGCGCCTCGTCGGCCTTGACCTTCTCCGACAAAGTCTTCTCCCGCTCCTTGGCGCCGTCCAGCGTCTGAGTTAGCGTGGTCAGCTTCAGCTTGAGATCCGTGTTGGAGTCCTTGGCGGCGCTGAGCTCCCTGCTCCTCTCAGCGAGAAGACCCTGCAGCTCACCATGAGCAGCAGCATCCTTCTCGCGCTCGCGCTGGAGCGCGGCAAGCTCCTCGCCGCTCTTCTGGATGTTCGCCTCCAGCTGCGCCACCCTCGCCTCCAGCTCCTTCTTGGCGGCCTCTGCAGTTGCGGCAGCATCCCTTGCTTCCTTGAGAGTCCCGCCAAGTTTTTCCTCGCGCGCGACGAGCTCCTCCTCGTAGCTGTCAAGATAGGCCTTCCGCTGCACCAACTCGCCTTCTCGCGCGGACTGCTTCTCGGCAGCGAGCCTTTGTTCCTCCTCAACTTCGGCCTTCTCAAGAAGGAAGGTCGTACGCTCCTCTGCGAGTCTCTCCCGCTCCTGTGCCAGGGACCGGAGAGCTTCCTGGTTGATGCTCCGGAGCTCCTCTACGCGCTTCTCCATATCCACTCCCGCCTTCGCGACAAGTGCTTCCCGGGAAGCCAGCTTGGCTTGTCGGGCGTGGTATAGTGACAGCAGCTTCCGCAGCAGCTGCTCCTCCTCAGGCTCGCCACTGCTGCTTGGCGCGTCGACCAAGGACAGCCCAGCGGAGGCGAGCAGCTCCTCATCCAAAGTCTCTCCTTCGACTGGCACCCTGGAGCTCGACGCCCAGGGGAGCTTGATGAAGATGCCATCGCCGGCCTTCAAGTAGGCGCCGGGCTGAGGCTCTTCGAAGCCTGGCTCCGCAGCGGCGGCGGAGGGATCGGCGGTCGGTGCAGCGCCTGACGCTCCTACGGCCTCAGGGCCGTCAGTGCGATCGCCTGACCCCTCGCCAGCTTCTGCGCCGGCAGCCTTGGCGGCCTCCTCGTCGGCGAGCTCATCAGCACCGGCCCTTTCTTCGCTAACGGCGGCGTCGACGTTGCTGCCACGCGCGCCTTCCTCGCCGGCGTCCTCAGTCTACATTGGCTCGGCAGCAGATGGATCTGAGGAGCGAAGAAGGGGGAAGAATGGAAAGGAGTCAAGCAAATATGCAAAATAAAGTCAGAAGAACAGAAATCCAAGGGCAAGTTTTTAGGCAAGCGGATTACCTGTGATGGGATCTGCAGTCACGGTCTCAGCCGCCGGAGGATCGCTGACGTCTTCCCTTGCCGGAGAGTTCTCCCTTGCCGGAGAGCGCTCCCTTGCCGGGGATTCCACCCTTGGCGGCGTAGTCGAAGCAGACGGCGCTTTGGGGATGGCTTCCGGGCCCTCCTGGTGAGGCTCCTCTGCTCCTGCACAAGTCCAACAATCAAGATATCAGTAAGAGAAAAGAGCAACCATGCACACCTGACGGCGGGGAGTAAATTATAAACTTACGCTGGGGGCTGCGCTGGGGGCTGCTCTGCGGAGTAGTGGCCAGGTCCGGCAAGGTGGGCTCAGGCACGCCCCCTGCTGACACGGTAGGATCATCTTCGATGACGATCACCGCGGCCTTGGCTCTCTTCGCCGCTCTTTGAGCCAGCGTCCTGAAAAGGAATAAGTTCAGATCGAAGCAAGTCAGGAACAAGAATTGAAGAACTACGAAGACGGCAAGAAAAGCTTACTCTTCTTCTTCGTCATCGGAGCTGAGCGCGGAGAGGTCGAAGTCCGGCTCGCCTCCGGTGCGACGAGGCGGAGGAGTGGGCTCCCTTGTCCGCTTGGCGGGAGCGGCAGCGGTGGACCGGGAAGGTCCCGCTCCAGTTGTCGCAGCGGCGGGAGGCGCTCCCGCGGCGACGGTGCTTGCCACGGTGGAGCGTGTCGCGTGGCTCGGCGGCTGTTGCCCCGTCTGGCGCCCCGCTGCGTCACCGGTCCTGCGGAGACGCCTTCTTGGTGCAGCCGGGGGCTCCACTTGCGGCAGGCTGTCTGAAGGCTCTGGCTCTTCCTCGCCGGGCTCGCTCGGCTCGGCTTCGGGGCCGGCAAGATCTACCTCGCCGGCGAACTCCTCGTGCTCGGCAAGGCTTGCCGCCTCCGCTGCCTCTGCCTCCGCCTCGGTGAACCCGAACTCGCCCGCGGCAGCTGCTGCCGCAGCCTCTTCCGCCCTAGTGGCGATGCGCTGCAGCTCCTCGTCGGTGGTGTCACGGGTGAGGCTCCTCTGCTCGTCGGCGCGGATCGGCACTTCCTCCAAACTATCGAAGAACACCCGCACGACGTCATCCGCCGGCTCTTGCCAAGTTGGGGTGATTCCGTGAGAGTCGCACAACGGCATCATCGCGCGGATCCGGTCAAGCGACGAATTGTTGCACAGCGGAACGACGCCCCTCGGCAACAGGAACGGGTGCTGGGGGTCGCGTTTGAAGAGCTCCAGGAGCATTGCATCCAGCTCCAAGACGGTGAAATTGAAGTTGAGGCCCGGGTGCAGCCTCATGATGTCCGCCGAGTTCTTGAACTCCCAGGCAGGCCTCCCTCTCTCCTGCAGGGGGGCGATGCGGCGGCGAAGGAAGTCTGCACCGACAGCGCCTACAGTGAGCCCGGCAAGCCTAAGGCGGAGGATTCTGGTGACGGCGATCCTCAGCCTGTCATCTTCCGGGGCCACATTGCTCCAATCATTGCCGCATACTATTGGGGCTTGGCGCACGGCGGTGAACGACTGCGGGTTCTCCTCAACAATCCAACACCACTCCGCTCTCCACTCCTCCCATTTGCTGCGAAGCTCACCCTCCAGACACGCCTCCTTCTTGCCGACTCTCGAGATCCAGGCGATTCCTCCGGCAAGCGGCTCTCCTCTCTCGACCCGAGGCATGAAGAAATGGCGGAAAAGGTCTACATTGGGGTGGACTCCGACAAAGTTTTCGCACAAATGTGCGAAAACTGCCATCGTAAGGACAGCGTTGGGGGTGAAGTCTAGGAGGCGGAGGCCGTACGTATTCATGATGTCACAGAAGAACTCCGAGAAGGGCGGGCAGAGCCCGCACTAGAAGAAAAGTGCGAAGAACGGGTACCCAGTTGGAGCCAGCTTCGATGCGGTGGCCGGGAGTACCCTTGTGCGCGGGTGCGCACGCGTCTCCGTCGACCAGAAAAGGTAGTAGTATTCCCTCAGCTCCTTGGCGCCGAGCTGAGGGGGGAAGATGGCCCGCTCCTTCCGCAGCGCCGCGAGCCGCTGCGCCTCGGCTGACTTCACGCCCTTCCCCTTGTCGGCCTTCGGGGCCATGGCGGAGGTGGTGGGAGGGGGTCGGCGGCATGGTGGTGCTGGTGGCGACGGGGGGCGGAGCGCTGCTCTCTTTCGGCCTTTGAGAAGAAGGGGGGGAGCGGCGGAGATTCTTGAGGAGAAAGCAACAAATGGCGAAGTGGGGAAACTGCCCATGTTTCCCCTGGACAGGGCGGGCGTTTCGCCCTTCCAAATAAAGAATCCACCCACGATCTCTCCCACGACGCCGCGTTCGACGCGTGCCGTTAGGGAGGGCGCGGTGGATACGGGGTGAGTAACAGCAAAATCCAGGCCGCATGTGCCCGTGCCCTGTTTTGGGCCTGGCCCAATAGCGCTCGGCACCGTGTATGGCCCAAGCCCGGGGGCTCCTTTCGGTGTACTAGAATAGGGGTACCCAAGTACCCCGAACTTGTGCGCGGGCAGTTGCAGCGCCCCGCGGCAAGGGCTTGCCGGGTGACTGCCAAGATCCTCCTTGGCTCCTTTGGAGCCATTCAAGAACAAGATATTTAAGCTCAAGAGACAAGGCCCCGGCAAGAGGAGCTTGCCGGGAAGGCCAACCAAGGCACCTCAAGGCTCGGCGAGCGACAAGCTTCCGGGGCCGTCAAGACAAAGGCCGCGGCAAGGCGCTTGCCGCGGCAAGCGGCCACTCTGCGACCACGCTCCAGTGCATCCACCAACGTGTCACCCTGGGGGCCTCTCCAGGCACGCGTGGCGGAAGGCTGTGCAGCCAGCGGTAAGCGGTGGCATGCAACGCTGACAAGATCGCCATCATGGCGAACGGTGGTGCCTCTAACGGTTCTTTTCTGCACTGTTTAGGCGACACAGACGGGCATTTAATGCCCTTGTCCCCTGCCGTCAGGGTTAGGTAGAGTACACTGTACAAGCAACTGTACCAACTACCTCTCTTTTTACATTTGTACCCTTCTCTGTGTTGCCACCTGTCGGTGACCCCTTTAACGTATAAAAGGAGGCTCATGCGCAACGTAGAGGGGGTTCGACTCTTTCATAAGCCAGAAAAACACTTAGCTCGCTCGAGAGCAAGAAGATAATAGAATCAGACAAGCAGCAGTAGGAGTGTTATCTCTCCGGAGAGCTCCGAAGCTGGGTAAACTGCTCGTGTGCTCTGCCTCGATCTGCTCTTCGTGCGATCTCCGCCCCCCGCCGAACCGAAATCTTCTTAGCAACAAAGTCTCTCTTATTATAACATTGATTCTTTGATTGTGGGTTATCAAGATCAACAACATGTTCAATCTCTACATCATTATTATTACTAGGTTGAGCATCAACATACATTATCACTAGGTTCGTGTTCATCACCAGATTGTGTCTCAGCATCAGAAATAGAAATATCATTTGGATTCTCAGGTGTGTCTATAACAGGTTCACTAGAAGCATGCAAAGTCCTATGAGTTTTCTTTTTCTTTTTATTACTAGGACTACGTGCATCAGTATTAATTCTCTGAGAATATTTCTCAACTCTCTTAGGATGGTCCTCAGGATTCAAAGGTTCCTGGGTCATTTTACCACCTCTAGTCATAACCCTAATATCATTATCATTGTTCTTACTATTCAACTCATTGAGCAAATCATCATGTGCCTTAAGCACTCGTTCTACTTGAGTTTTAACCATGGAAGCATGCTTACTAACAATTTTAAGATCACAAACAGTTCTACTCATATAATCACCCAAGCACTCAAGCATGTAACCATTACGTTTCAACTGTCTACTAACATAAGCATTGAAATTTTCTAGCAGACTTATTATGAGGAATATCACCTTCATCAAATCTATAGAGAGAATTTACCTATACTACCTATATTGCGTTATCAATACCATGTATTTCTTCAATAGGTGGTAAATTCTTAACATCTTCTACTTTAATACCCTTTTCTTTCATAGATTTCTTTGCCTCTTGCATATCTTCAGGACTGAGAAATAGAATACCTCTTTTCTTCGGAGTTGGCTTAGGAGTTGGTTCAGGAAGTGTCCAATCATTATCATTACTCAATATATTATTCAATAGCAATTCATCCTACTCAACAGTTTGTTCCCTGAAAACACAACCATCACAACTATCTAGGTGGTCCCTAGAAGCATCGATTAGTCCACTATAAAAGATATCAAGTATTTCATTTTACTTGAGAGGATGATCAGGCAAAGCATTAATAAATTGGAGAAGCCTCCCCCAAGCTTCTGGGAGACACTCTTCTTCAATTTTCCCAAAGATAAATATTTCCTATAAGGCAGCTTGTTTCTTATGAGCAGGAAAATATTTTGCAGAGAAGTAGTAAATCATATCCATGGGATTACGCACATAACCAGGAACAAGAGAATTAAACCATAACTTAGCATCACCCTTTAACAAGAAATGAAAGAATTTAAGAATATAGTGATAGCGAATTTTTTCCTCATGAGCATATAGGGTGGCTATATCATTCAATTTAGTAAGATGTGCCACAACAGTTTCAGATTCGTAACCATGGAAAGGATCAGATTCAACCAAAGTACTTAACTCAGGATCGACAGAGAATTCATAATCCTTATCATTAACACAGATAGGTGAAGTGGCAAACTTAGTATATTATTGCATTCTAGCATTCAAAGATTTCTCTTTCCACTTGCATAATAATTTCTTAAGATCATCTCTATCCTTACAAGCAAGAAAGTACCTGGCTACCTCTCCATCCATAACATAACCCTCGGGCTAACAGGAAGTTCATATCTAGGAGAACTAGGTCTATCATGTGTTTCAAAGTTTCCAGTTTCAATGATTTCATCAATTTCAGGGATATCATCATCTTCAGCATATTCAATAGTTCTAACTCTAGCAACATGTTCATCAAGTAATTCATCGAGTGGCACAGTTTTATCAAGCAAAGTAGTAGAATCATAAGCATTATTCATAACAGAATTAGCATCATCAATAACATGCGACGTATCAGAATTAGTAGCAGGTGTAGGTGTCACAAGCTTACTCAAAACAGAAGGTGAATCAAGTCCAGAGATAGATGGCAGTTCCTTACCTCCTCTCATAGTAGAGGGAAGAATCTTGGTTCTAGTATCTTTCAAATTCCTCATAGTGATCAACAGATATAAATCCCAAGTGGCTAAGAGAATAGAGCTATGCTCCCCGGCAACAACGCCAGTAAAAGATCTTGACACCCACAAGTATAGGGGATCACAACCGTTTTCGAGGGTAGAGTATTCAACCCAAATCTATTGATTCAACACAAGGGGAGCTAAAGAATATTCTTGGGTATTAGTAGCTGAGTTGTGAATTCAACCACACCTGAAAGACTTAATATCTCCAACAAAGTATTTAGTAGCAAAGTAGTATGGAAGTAACGGTAACGGTGGCAAAAGTAATAGTAGCAGTTTTGTAGCAATCATAACAGTGGCAATGGAAAAGTAACTAAGCAAAGATCAATATGTGAAAAGCTCGTATGCAATGGATCAATGATGGATAATTTTGTCGGATGGCATTCATCATGCAACAGTTATAACCTAGGGTGACACAAAAATAGCTCCAATTCATCAATATAATGTAGGCATGTATTCAGTATATAGTCATACGTGCTTATGGAAAATAACTTGCATGACATCTTTTGTCCTACCCTCCCGTGGTAGCGGGGTCCTAATGGAAACTAAGGGATATTAAGGCCTCCTTTAAATAGAGAACCGAAACAAAGCATTAGCACTTGGTGAATACATGAACTCCTCAAACTATGGTAATCACCTGAAAGAATCCTAATTATTGTCACATTGGGGTATGCGGATCATAACTCATAATAGGTGTCTACAACTTGCAAGATCGGATCAAGAACTCACATATATTCATGAAAACATAATAGGTTCAGATCTGAAATCATGGCACTCGGGCCCTAGTGACAAGCATTAAGCATAGCAAAGTCATAGCAACATCAGTCTCAGAACATAGTGGATACTAGGGATCAAAACCCTAACAAAACTAACTCGATTACATGATAACTCATCCAACCCATCACCGTCCAACAATCTTATGATGGAATTACTCATGCACGATGGTGAGCATCATGAAATTGGCAATGGAGGATGGTTGATGATGACGACGGCGTCGATTTCCCCTCTCTGGAGCCCCGAACGGACTCCAGATCTGGTCTCCCGAGGAAGAACAGGAGGCGGTGGCGGCTCCTTGCCGTAAAATGTGATGAATCCTTCTCTCTAATTTTTCTCCCCGAAAGTGAATATATGGAGTTGGAGTTGAGGCCGTTGGAGGTACAGGGGACCCACAAGGCAGGGGGCGCGCCCTAGGGGGGTGGGCGCAGCCTCCACCCTTATGGACAGCAACCCTTGGTTGATTCTTTCACCAACATTTTTTATTAATTCCAAAAATATTCTACGTGGATTTTCAGGTCATTTTGAGAACTTTTATTTCTGCACAAAAATAACATCATGGCAATTCTGCTGAAACAACGTCAGTCTGGGTTAGTTCCATTCAACTCATCCAAATTAGTGTCCGAAACAAGATCAAAAGAGTTTGGAAAAGTAGATACGATGGGGATGAATCAGGCGCGTTGCCGGGGAGACATCATCAACATCTATCAGGGTTCTAATCACAAATCTCATCTCCTTGCAATTTACATTATTTGCCATTTGCCTCTTGTTTTCATCTTCCCCACTTCACAAAAATTTAACATTTTATTCGCCCTCTTTTTCGTTCGCCTTTTTCTCGTCAGATCTATTTTTTTTTCTGTTTGGAATCTTGTTTGCATAGTCACGATGTCTCGATGAAAGTACTATGAGGTTCCTTACCCAAATATTTTGCTTAAAATTGAGAAAAGTACTAAGGAATATATGACTACAGAATTTGAGCACAATAAATACTTTACTCAAGAAGTTAAGGAACACTCTATTGTGTGATACGTCTCCAACGTATCTACTTTTCCTAACGCTCTTCCTCTTGTTTTGGACTCTAATTTGCATGATTGGAATGAAACAAACCCCGGACTGACCCTGTTTTTAGCAGAACTACCATGGTGTTGTTTTTGTGCAGAAATAAAAGTTCTCAGAATGGAACGAAAATTTGCGAGGATTTTTATATCAATAAAGAGAATTTCTAGAGCCAAGAGATACCTGACGGGGGCACCTTGGTGGGAACAACCCACCAGGGTGCGCCTGCTCCCCCAGGAGCATCCAGGTGGGTGCTGCCCACCTGGTGGCCCCGCTCACCTTGAAACCGACGCTATAAAATCACATTATTCCAGAAAAAATCAGGGAGAAAGAATTATCGCGTTTCACAAGATGGAGCTGCCGCCCTCTCTTGTTCTTCATCGGGAGGCCAGATATGGAGTCCGTTTGGGGCTCCGGAGAGGGGGATCTTCGATCTTCGTCATCACCAACACATCTCCATCGGCAATTTCATGATGCTCCCCACTGGGAGTGAGTAATTCCTTCGTAGGCTCGCTGGTCGGTGAGGAATTGGATGAGATTCATCATGTAATCGAGCTAGTTTTGTAAGGGCCTGATCCATAGTATCCACTATGTTCTGAGATCGATGTTGCTATGACTTTGCCATGCTTAATGCTTGTCACTTTGGGCCCGGGTGCCATGATTTCAGATCTGAACCGTTTATGTTACCACCATCATATCCATGTTCTAGATCTGATCTTGCAAGTTATAGTCACCTACTACGTGTTATGATCCAGTAACCCCGCAGTGACAATAGTCGGGACAACTCATGGTGATGACCGTAGTTTGAGGAGTTCATGTATTCACCGTGTGTTAATGCTTTGTTCCGGTTCTCTGTTAAAAGGAGGCCTTAATAGCCCTTAGTTTCCAATAGGACCCCGCTGCCATGGGAGTGTAGGACAAAAGATGTCATGCAAGTTCTTTCCATAAGCACATATGACTATTTTCGGAATACATGCCTACATTATATTTATGAACTGGAGCTAGTGTCGTATCGCCCTAGGTTATAACTGTCTAATGATGAATATCATCCAACGAGTTGCCGATCCAATGCTCACGAATTTTCCTTATATTGTTCTTGCTAAGTTACTACTTTTGCTACTGCTGTCGTTACTGCTAAAATATCACTGCTATCACTGTTACAGTTACTGTTGCTACTGCTGCTATCATCAAAACTATCATACAAATGTGCTACTAATCACTTTGCTGCAGATAATTAATCTCCAGGTGTGTTTGAATTGACAACTCAGCTGCTAATACCTTCAAATATTCTTTGGCTCCCCTTGTGTCGAATCTATAAATTTGGGTTGAATACTCTACCCTCGAAAACTGTTATGATCCCATGTGGGTTATCATTGTGCTAGATGCTATAACAAAACAACTCAATGATATTGGTAGAGAATTTTGTAATCTTCAATCCAAGTATGGCCATGCTAAAAAATTGCGAGGCAAAATATCTGATGCACAAGCTACCCTAGTAAATCAAATGGCCGCTAAGCCAATTTCTTTAGAAAATAAAAATGATGAAGAGCTTAAAGTAATTGGTGTTTATTCTATTGATTCCTTGTTTAGTAAAATTAAAATTGATAATAAAGGGACTGAAGAAGGGTCAACTATGGCTAGAGGGCGTCCTGATAATTCGAAGGGTGAAAATCTTGATGAAAAAACAGATAAAAGTGGGTTTGGAGAGGTCAAAACTTTAACTAGTGATGTACCCACTCTTTTGGATTACAAAGACTTTAATTATGATAGTTGCTCTTTGATTGAATGTATTTCTTTGTTGCAATCCATGATAAATTCACGCCGTGCTTATTAACAAAACAAAGCTTTTACTAAACATATTGTTGATGCCATGATGAAAGCTTTTGAAGAAAAGTTGGAATTAGAGATTTCAATTCCTAGAAAATTACATGATGAATGGGAACCTACCATTAAATTCAAGATTAAAAATTATGAGTGCTTTGCTTTATGTGATTTGGGTGCTAGTGTTTCCACAATTCCGAGATTTCTATGTGATGTGCTTGGTCTTACCAATATTGAAGAATGTTCTTTAAATTTGCACTTGGCGGACTTCACTATTAAAAAGCCTTTGGGAAGAAATAATGATGTTCTTAATCTTGCAAATAGGAGTTATGGGCCCATAGATTTTATTGTTCTTGATATTGATTGCAATCCTTATTGTCAAATTATACTTGGTAGACCATTTTTACGCACTATATATGTCGTGATTGGTATGAAAAAAGAAATATTTAATTTCAATTCCCAATAAGAAAGGGTGTGGAACACTTCCCTAGAACAAGAATTAGGCCACCATATGAATCAATCATAAGGCCAACCTATGGATTAAAGCTAAAGATGACAATACTTGAATCTATGAATTATGCCTAGCTAGGGGCATAAAACAATAGCGCTTGTTGGGAGGCAACCCAATGAATAAAATTTATTTTTTCCTTTTTATTTCTGTTCTTGAGTGTTTGCACAATTACGATAATGTTAGGATTGTGTATTTTATGTTTAATTATTGTTTGTGCCAAGTAAAGCCTTTGGGATCATGTTTGGTGGTAGTTGATGTGATCTTTTTGAAAAATGAAAACTTTTGCGTCCAGTAGGAGAATTTTGTAAAATCACAGGAGCAACAAAAAATTCTGATTTTTTTACACAAGATTGATATACAAATTTCCTACGTTGACCTAAGTTTTTAGAATTTTTGGAGTTGCATAAGTATGGTTATAGCACATATTACTATAGATTGTTTTGTTTTTGACAGATTCTGTTTTCGTTGCATTGTGTGCTGATTTTTAAGAATCTATGGATTGTATCGGGGGGTATAAGCCATGGTAAAGTTGGCATACCGTAGGTATAATGCAATAGTAAAATATGAATGGGTTTGCAACAGTACTTAGAGTGGTGATTTGCTTTATTATACTAACGGATCTCACGAAGGTTTTGTTAAGTTTTGTGTGATTGAAGTTTTCAAGTTTTGGGTGAGACCACGATTGATAAAGGAATAAGGAACGAAAAGAGCCTAAGCTTGGGGATGCAAACCATGGCACCCCAAGATGATATTCAAGGAGAACCAAGCAACTAAGCTTGGGGATGCCCCGGAAGGCATCCCCTCTTTCTTCTAACAACCATCGGTATTTTACTTGAAGCTATATTTTTATTCGTCACATATCATGAGTTTTGCTTGGAGCGTCTTGTATTATATGAGTCTTTGCTTGTTTTTCTTTTCATTTACTCGCAAGTATCCTTGCTTGACACACCTATTTGAGAGAGCCAAAATTATGCTATGATTTGTTATAATTGTTCTATATGCTTCACTTCAAAATTTTGAGCCATGGAATTGCTCTAGTACTTCACTTATATCTTTTTGAGCACGGTATGCTTTAATATTTTTGAATAAATGCTCTCATGCTTCACTTAGATTTATTTGAGACTTGGTAAATTTTTGAAGAAACTCTCTCATGCTCCACTTATATTATTTTGAGAGATGAAAATCTTTATGCTCATGTTCTTCACTTAAATTTATTTTGAGCTTGTCAAAAGCAATTGCAACATATGAAACTACTCCCAAAGTATTAGATATTCCAGTGGGATATAATAAAACTTTCGTGAAGATCATTGGACAAAATAAACTTGATTCCTTGTAATAGTTTTGAGATATGATGATAGTGATATGTGAGTCATGTTGGTGAGTAATTATGCTTTAGTAAGAATATTGGTGTTAAGCTTTATGATTCCCTATGAAAGCACGAAAGTCACTAGTTATGCAATGAAATTACATCCTACTTTTGGTGCATTATTCGGTGTTAGTTATGCTTAATGCTCGCTTATGTGAATTTTCGTTTCTTGGTTAGTTGCTTCTCAATCTTTTGCTAGCCTCCACTTGTACTAAGTAAAAATACTACTTGTGCATCCAAAATCTATAAACCAAGTTTTGCTATATGAGTCCACCATACCTACCTATATGCGGTATTCTCGTGCCGTTCTAAGAAAATTTGTATGTGTCATCTCTAATTTTCAAAATAAATTTCCTTTTTGTGTGCTCGTACCGCTCATGAAGCGGCAGGGGGTGGCCAGTATTTTCCATGTTAGATGTGTTATTATCAAGATGAGTGTGTATTCACTTGTCATTGCATGAGAGTACGGAGGTAATAGGGATGTCCAATCTCAAAATGAAAAAGAAATTTACTATATGTTATCAAATAATAAATTCCTTGGAAAGTGTTGGTATGGAAGGCACTCGTGGATATGGATAGCCATGGATTGTGAAAGAATTATGGAAAAAGGAATAAACTTTATTTTTTGTTTGGGAACCTCCAATGATATATCTAGCATGGAAAGTGTTGGGAATTACTCGGTCATTTTTTTTGACAGGAAAAATATGCCTCTTAAAAAAAATCTATCTCTCAATTTTTTAGCTTTAAGCTCTAGCACCTCTACAAATACCCACTTCCCTCCGCGAAGGGCCTATCCATTTACCTTATGCAATTTTTATTTTATTTTAGTCTCCATCTTCTCTTATAAAGCACCGACTAAGGGGCACTATGATCATACTTGAGCATTGGATGTAGTTAATATGCGAGTGTGTTTCATGAATAGATCAATGATTGAGCATGATGGGCTAGGGATAACTATTTTAGCGTTGATATTTTGAAAGACATGGCTGCTTGTTGATATGCTTGAGTATTGAAATCTTCGTGTCAAAACTAGACTAATGCTTTGAACCATATAAAAGTCAAAATGTCCATGCTGCAAAAGAAAAGAATATGCGATGAACATGTTAGGCAGCATTCCACATCCAAAAATCCGTTTTTATCATTTACCTACTCGAGAAAGAGTAGGAATTAAGCTTGGGGATGCTGAAATGTCTCCAACATATCTATAATTTTTGCTTCTTCCATGCTGTTATATTATCATTCTTGGATATTTTATATTCATTTTATCGCAACTTTATATTATTTTTTGGGACTAACCTATTGGCATAGTGCCCAGATGTTTTTTGCTTGTTTTTTTACTTTGCAGAATATCAGTACCAAACGGAGTCCAAAAGCAGCAAAACTTTTTGGAGATTTTTTTCTTGACGAGAAGACACCAAGTGGGCCAAAGAAGTACCGGAGGGGAGGCCCATGGTGGGCACAACCCCCCTGGGCGTGAGCCTAGGCACGCCCAGGGGGGTTGTGCCCCCCACGAAGCCCCCTGCATCGCCTCTTCGCCCTATAAATTCCCAAATATTCCAAAAACCCTAGGAGAGTCGACACAACACAATTCCAGCCGCCGCAAGTTCCAGAACCACGAGATCCAATCAAGACACTATCACGGAGGGGTTCATCATCCTCATTGGTACCTCTCTGTTGATGCGTAAGTAGTCCACCATAGACCTACAGGTATGTAGGCAGTAGCTAGATGGCTTCCTCTCTCTTTTTGATTATCAATACAATGGTCTATTGGAGATCTATTTGATGTAACTGTTTTTTGCAGTGTGTTTGTTTGGATCTGATGAACTCTGAGTTTATGATAAGATTTATATCCATGAATATTATTTGAGTCTTCTTTGATCTCTAATATGCATAATTATTTATGCCTCGTATTTCTTCTTCGAATCTTTGCTTTAGCTAGGCCAACTAGATCGATTTTTCTTGCCATGGGAAGAGGTGCTTTGTGATGGGTTCGATCTTGCGGTGTTCTTTCTCAGTGACAGAAGGGGCAGCTAGACACGCATGTATCGTTGCTATTAAGGATAACAAGATGGGGGTTATTCCTACATGAATAGATCTCGTCTACATCATGTCATCGTTCTTATTGCATTACTCCGTTTCTCCATGAACTTAATACACTAGATGAATGTTGGATAGCGGTCGATGTGTGGAGTAATAGTAGTAGATGCAGGAAGGAGTCGGTCTACTAATCTTGGAAGTGATGCCTATATATTGATCATTGCCTGGGATATCGTCATAATTATTCGATCTTCTATCAATTGCCCAACAGTAATTTGTTTACCGACCGTATGTTACTTTCTCAAGAGAAGCCACTAGTGAAATCTACAGCCCCGGGCCTATTCTTTATCATATTTGCTTTGACATCTATTTTTATTCATTTTTATTTTCAGAAGTAACATTCCAAAAACCCAAAAATACCTTGCTGCACTTTTCTTATTACTTATTTTATTTCATGTTTTATTGAGAGCTATTTATCCAATCTATCACAAATATTCTTCTGTCAACTTGCCAATTTTTGGCGCCGTTACCTAGGAGGGATTGACAACCCCTCTTACGTGTTGGGTTGCAAGTATTTGTTCTTTGTGTGTAGGTACCATTTACATTGTGTTGCTTGGTTCTCCTACTGGAATTATACCTTGGTTTCATAACTAAGGGAAATACCTACCGTAGTTTCGTTGCATCATCGCTTCCGCTTTGGGGAAATACCGATGTGGTTTCAAGCCGCATCAGTTACGGAGGCGGAGTTGGAGAGCGCCGATGCACAACTGGAGATGGTAAAGCTTCAGTTCTCGGGGATGATGGCCGGGCACGGGGACATGACATCGGCAATCATTTAGATTAGATATTAATTATACTCTAGAGCCTGACTAGCACTACTTTGATGTAGTTGTAATGAAATCCATCATGTTTATATGAAATCCATTATGTTTACAGGAAATACGACATGTTTATGAAATTCGGTCGAGTTTGTATGAAATCCAGACTTGTTTGAATCGATTTCATCCGATTGGTTCGGGTTATTGTGAAAATGTATGTGACTACGGTTGGATGGCTACCTCTCGCATCCGGTTCCGCTGAGTGGTCCCCCCTGTTCGTGGACGGTTGCATGAGTATTTTTGCGGGTTGGCGTTGAAGATGCCTTTATCACACCGATTTGTGGCCTCCGGCTGTAGATTCTAAGGTAAGAGGTAAGGCCAACTCAAATGCACGACCTCAAATGGTCCGGCCGCATCAGTTTGGGGTTAAATAGACAGAAATGGCCGCCCAACGCGCGGGAGAAAATGGACCATTGTCCGTTTTTGGTCCGCTTTCGACCCATTCCCAACCGAACTTTGTGTCGCGTTTGCGGCAGAACAGACATCCATGGACGGCACATAGCGCATGCCCATGTCCTCCCCTTGCCCGTGTTGGGGAACGTTGCATGGGAAACAAAAAAATCTCCTACACTCACCAAGATCCAATCTAGGAGATGGCCATCTATGAGAGGAGAGATTGGATCTACATACCCTTGTAGATCACTAAGCGGGAGCGTTGAGAAATGTGGTTGATGTCGTCGAACGTCTTCGCGATCCAATCATGATCCGTCCCGCGAACTCCCGATCCAAGTGTCAAACGGACGACACCTCCACGTTCAACACACGTACGACTAGATGACGCCTTCACCTCCTCGATCCAGTGAGCAATTGTGATGTAGTAGCTCGAGTCATCCGGCAGCATGACGTCGTGATGGTGGTGGTGGTGGCGGAATCTCAGTAGAGCTTTGCTAAGCACTGTGGAGAGGAAGAGCGATGCGAGGGAGAGGACAGGCAGCGCCATGGCGTGGAGATGTGCTTTGGGGTACGGTTGCCCTCTCTCTACCTCTCTATATATAGGGGAAGGGAGGAGGGGTTGCGCCCCTAGGGTTCCCTCTATGGGGGCGGCGCCCATGGCAGATGGGATCTCCCCTAGGGTGACTTGCCCCCCAAGCCAGGAGGTGGGAAGCCCTAGGGGGCGCCCCAACCCTCCTGGTTACGTGAGATGAGGTGAGGGGGCGCTCAGCCTCTTAGTGGGCTGGTTTGCCCCCTCCCCTTGGCCCATGAGGCCCCCCAACACTTGTCGCCCCCCGCCTCGAAACCCCTTTCATTGACGCTGGTCATCACCCGGTACCCCCTGAACAATTCCGGACTCCAATACCCTTCGTCCAATATATCGATCTTCATCTCTGGACCATTTCGGAGTTCCTCGTCACGTCCGGTATCTCATCCGGGACTCCTAACAACCTTTGGTAACCACCAAAATGACTCAACTATACTTATATCGTCACCAAACATTCAGTGTATAGACCCTGCGGGTTCGAGAACTATGCAGACACGATCGAGACACATCTACAGTCAATAACGAATAGTGGAAATTGGATGCCCATATTGGTTCCCACATATTCTACGAAGATCTTATCGGTCGAACCTCGATGTCAAGGATTAGCTAATCCCGTATATAGTTCCCTTTGTCGATCGGTTTGTTACTTGCCCGAGATTCGTTCGTCGGTATCTCCATACCTAGTTCAATCTCGTTACCAGCAAGTCACTTACTCGTTCTGTAATACAAGATCACGTGGCTAACCCATTTGTCACATTGCTTGCAAGCTTCTTGTGATGTTGTATTAACGTGTGGGCCCTGAGATACTTCTCCGTCATACATGAGTGACAAATCCCAGTCTTGATCCATGCCAACTCAACAGACACCCTCGGAGATACCTGTAGAGCACCTTTAAAGTCACCCAGTTACGTTGTGACGTTTGGTACACACAAGATACTCCTCCGGTGTCAGTGAGTTGCATGATCTCATGGTCATGGGAACATATACTTTGACATGCAGAAAACGATAGCAATAAACTTGATACAATCATATGCTACGTTTATAGTTTGGGTCTTGTCCATCACATCATTCTCCCAATGATGTGATCCTGTTATCAAATGACAACTCATGTCTATGAACAGGAAACCATAGCCATCTTTGATCAACGAGCTAGTCTGGTAGAGGCTTATTGGGGACATATTGTTGTCTATGTATCCGCACATGTATTTGAGTTTCCAAATAATACAATTCTAGCATGGATAATAAACAATTATCATGAACAGAAAAATATGATAATAACTAATTTATTATTGCCTCTAGGCCATATTTCCAACAGCCCGGCCGTCAGGGACACATGCACCCATTTTTCTATTCCATCCCCCCCCCCCCCCTCTCTAGCAGCGGCCCCCGCCCCACTCCCCTTTCGTCCCTAGCCGTCACCGTCATTTTTCTCGGCCGTGCGCGGTCCAGCACGACCGCGAGACCGCCCCCTTCCCTTGTCGCAACCCCCTTTTTCTCGATGCCCCGAGCTGTCCAACCCCGGCCGCCAGATTTCAGCGCATTCGGCGGCTGGATTTGGAGCAGGATCCGGCCGGATTGAGCTCACCCGACTGCTGGAGGCCGGATAGAGCGCAATTTAATAAATGTTCGTGCACTTGTTGCTAGAGTAGAGGCTAGAGATGAGACTAAATGTGAAGAAGCAACGCCTACTTCTTCAGATTCGAAGAAGAAATAATCATGCAAGATCGAGACTCCGCGGATCAACAATGAATGCATCGAGAAGACACTAATCCAACTTACAGGAGCAGTTACGGAAGTTGGGTATCTTCTAAATTGTCTTCTTGTGGTTCTTGTTTTGTTTGGTCTTATTATTTTTGTCAAAATTTGATGATGTACTCCAATGTATTAAAAATTCGATGATAAAAATAATAAGAAATGTGTTGCAAAAGTTGTATGCGGACGAGATGCGGGTGAAATGCGGCCGCGCATTGGACACGGGGCTGGCGCATCCACAAATCCGGGCAGACGCGGTCTCATTGTCATTTCCAAACGGATGAAAAGCGGAGCAAACAGACGTCGGTTTGAGGTCATGCGTTAAAGTTCGCCTAAGAGAGGGTCAAGAGCATAGAGAAGTGGAAGATAGTTGAGGAGGGAGGACGTGGGTGGTGCATCTAGCGAGCGTGGGAAAGCAACGCAGGTTTTTGGACTTTGGGGGCGCCCGTCCACGACAAAAGGCGTTGGGGAGGCTGTCCTTTGTCCCCGTCCATCGGCTCTCTTGTCTTGTACCCCGGGCAAGCCCACGCCGTGCATTGCACGTAGCCAAGCAGCCGAGGGATTTCTCTGAAAGGGTGCACCATCCCCCTTCTATTCCCCTCCCTCAAACGCTAGACTAGGAGTACTGTGGTAATAATAAAAAATCTTTTTTTTATTTTTTTTAGAAAAGGAGGATGACCCCCGGCCTCTGCATCTGGGCGATACATACGGCCACTTTATTAATTATTCTCACAAGACCTTACAAAGTAATACAATGGTAAGACTAAAGCCGCCATCTAAGCAACTCTATCCAGTTGATGAAGGGGCGCAGATAGCCTGGGCCTAATACCAAACAGACATCGCAGCCAAACCTAACATCTAAGACCTGAGGTCCCATCCAGGACGCCTGCCGGGCATGGGTCTCACCGGTCCAGCGTGCACTCAGAGGCCGCCGCCGCCAACTGCCACCGCTCCATCTTCAGAACTATACTGACGCATCAACCTTGCTCGGTCCAGCTATCGTTGACGCCACCACGGCGCCCAACGACATCTCCTCCCTGCGCGCAAACAGCTCAGCACCTCGCGGTCGCCACTGATACACATTAGCACCATGCTGCCAAGTACCACCAGCCGACACAACTTGAAGTCTTTGGAAGATCTGTCGTGCGTAGCACCTGCCGACCAGGCATGACAAAGCGTAGCACCTGTCGGTCAGGCATGACTTGACATCTCCACCGAAGCTCCGCAAGATGAAGCCGCTCCACCTCCAGCCTCTCTGAACGGGACGGGAGCACCCCAGAAATTCACGGCGAAGAGTTGGGCACCACAATCACCACGAGAGCCGGTCCAGCCGACCACCATGGCGAAGCGACACCACTAAAGAGAGAACCGCCGCCATCAGGAACGCCAAGAACGCGCTGCAACTGTCCCACCTCCCCGCGGACCCAAAGCGGCGCCTTCAAGAAGGTGACGGAGCCGGGCACCGCCGCCGCCCAACCAAAGTTGTGGGATTTCACCCGGGTGCAAGGGAAGGACGAGGGAGAGGGAGCTGGATCTCGAAGCCGCCTTCAAGAAGGAAACGACGCTTAGAGCGCCGCCGGCATCGTGGCCGCCGCAGCCGGCCAAGAAGTTACTCCGATTCAGAGCTCCCAACCCCACATCCGCGCAGTCCGCCACCGGATCCGGTCGGACTGACGAGGAGGAAGCAGCAGCACGGGGACGTCGTCTTCAGATCTGGCGAGGAGAGCAGCAGGGGAACCCTCCATGCAGCGCCCGCATCCACCGCCAACTCGCCGCCCCGCGCGGCCGAGTAGACGCCGCCCTCAACTCCGGCGAGCGCCGCCCGCCGCCAGGACGCCGCCGCCCTCACCAGCAGAGGCCGCCGCCTCAAATCCTAGGTCCGAGCCCGAGCGGCGTCGCCACCACGTCCACGTAAGCCAGACCGGCGACCACGTACTAGCTAGAAAGCTTTTCTCTACGGTTACCTGTAGCTAGCTACGAAGCCCATGCTTTCGTGCTCGCAGTTTCTTCCTGTCATTGTGCATGGCTTGGCTTGGCTGGCTTTACAAGTTGGAAATAGGATTAAAAAAAAATGCCTGCTCTTCTCTTCCGGTTGCGTCGTCATGGCAGTCTGCTTTCGTGTGATTGTTCGTTGTCATGGTGTTTGCTCTTCTTGGTGCGTGCAGGCCCGAAGGAAGCCGCTGGCCATAGCATTTGCTCTCCTAGCTACTCTGGTCCTACTACGAGTAGTGCTGCCACCGCTAAATGTAGTAGGCGGTGCCTTTTGGCGCACCCAATAAATGTAGTCGCAGGAGCCTTGGCGTGACGTGGTGGGAAGGTGGAATAATAAAGCCCGCGTGTCCTCGTTAGGCTGGTTGTAATGGGAGTATCATATATTAGTATCATGCATATGATACTGATACTACCTTCCTAATGCATAGTATCATATATTAGTATCATGTAGTACTTTATTTATTGTCATGCATGACACAAAGTAGTATAGCATTTAATATGATACGGTATCATGATATGATACTACACCCTCTTTTTCTTCATTTAATGCTACGACACCTCATTAAAATTGCCTAATTGACATGCATGATACTAGTTATGATACTACATTACAACCAGCCTTATTCGTCCGCACCCCGCAACGCGACGACGACGACGCAACAAAACAAAACACTAGACACTACACACCACGTCGCGTCGTCCTCTCCTGCCGTGCTGCTGCTTCGCTGCTGGCTCCTTTGTGGGCGCATTGAAAAACTAGCTAAAACCCACTCGCTACCGGCTGAAAAACGAAGCAAACAAGAGGATGAACCTCTTGTGTGCACTGTGTATGTGTGTGTACGTGACACTTGTCACCGTGAAAGTGAATCTTTTGGTATACGGAAATGTGGGGCGGCGCATGGCTACTAGCTGAGCATGCAAACAGCCGCCCACCCGGCCCCTTGTGCGTCAATGCTCATCGGTGGTACGCAGAAAATGCGTGTGAAACCAACCAAGCGAGCAAGCAAAGCTCCCTCCCCATGTTTTGTTCGACAGCGAGCAAAATCGACGCCCGATTAGAAGTGTCAAAAAAATTCTAGACGAAAGATGTCATCACACGCGACGAACCTACAGCTACAGTTTACTCGCAGAAAATGTAAAGTTGTACTAGTACCAATCCACAGCTTAGCAAGCAAAGGAAGGGACACGTAGATGAGGAGGGGAGGCAGAGTGCGGTGTGGCCCAGCGAGCAGGTTAATGCGCGCTCGTCGCCTAGCGCGTTGGCGCGGGGCGCTTTGTCCGGTGGCGGTGGCGCCACCCACCCTCGCCGCCTGCTATTAGAAGACGAGACGACAACAAGCTTTGGTTTCGTGTGTCTTTTGGCGGGGCGACGACGAGAACGGCCCATGATGCATGCCAGCCAGGGGAATGCATATCTACGACCAGTTCGCGTAGCGTAGGTGTGCTTATCCGTGATGATCTATATGCATTGTCACGTGCCGAGTTGTTTATTGTTTTCTGCTGCGTATGCGTATAGTTATGCGTTGTTCTCATCCGGCTTGCCTAATTAGTGGGGCGGTTTCTACAAAGACAGCTGTCCACATGCATTACACGTACTATGCACAGTGTGGACACGTATCTAAGTGTGCGTCATGAGTCATGCATCCATGCATGCAAGTTTCCGGGAAAGAGGTGATACACATGCAGTCTACTACCACGCCTCCAGAAACTTGCTTCAGCACCGTAGAAACACGCCGGATAAACCAGACCGACCGACCGACACAACCGACGAGCGCTACGAGGACAAAAAACACGTCAAAGCCGGAAGCTACGTACAGTACGTCGATTCAGCTACTAGGAGCTTCATGCATGGCGCAGTGCATACGTTCACGACTCGTCACGCTTCCGCTCTCCTGTCGTTTCCCCCGCCCGGACGAACACTGGGTTGCGTTGTCTGTTTGGCGAGTTAGTGGATACGGACTGGATTGTCGCATGTGCATGCCATCGATTTTTTCTACGGTTTGAGCGGCCACGCCCAGTTGTTCACCGGTGCTGGCTGCGGTGATTGATAGTCCTGTAGTACTATCACTTGCATTGATCAGGCCATGAAGACGTGAAAGGTGGCGCGGTTTTAATAAGATCGGCGAGTTGCACGCGATAGAACGTCCATGTGATCGACCATGTGGCGTTGTTTTCTCGTCAGCAAGCAATTCTTGTTCTCACAAGCAGTACTACTCCAAACGTGCCATTGAATGCTGCCCGCATGAACTTGTCATGATCCGTGTGTCCGGTCAAAGCAACACTAGCTTTTTTTTTTCCCGACAAACAAAGCAACACTAGCTGGGATACCCCAAACATGCCCATGCATCAAGTCACAGTGGGCTTGTAAACCGTAAAGAGCCGAATCAGTTTGGTCGTCTTGCCCATGAAATTCAACGTACTTCGGTACTCTCAATGAGGTGCATTTTCAACGCAAAAGAAAGAAAGAAAAGAAAGTCAAATATGTGTGTTCACCTGGTTAAACAATGCTTCTTAGAACGGACAGAAGACTGATATGGGCTACAACAACGCGGATCCTCTGTCAAATGACAACACCAAATGTTGGTGGACACATTTAAACGTGTCTGCGCACAGCAGGCAGGGCACCCGCCATTCCAACCCTAAGGACCACAAGTCTGCTCGCTCAATTTTTTTCCCGGGTCCGAAGTAGATAACACAAATATTTAATTATTAGAAACGAACCAAAACTAGCATGCAACGGAACTACTCCCTACGGTCCTTTCTATTCTGCATATTAGATTTGTGTCAAGTCAAACTTTACAAAGTTTGATAAAATTTATATTAAAAAATACCAACATCTATGATATCAAATATATATACAATGAAACTACATTTCGTACTGAATCTAATAATGTAGATTTAGCATTATCAATATTGATACTTTTTTTATATAAATTTGGTCAAAGTAGAGATACTTTGACTTCGGACAAAATTTATATGCGGACTAAAAAGGACAGGAGGGAGTATATCACAATTCTCCTAACTAGTCAAGGTATCAGATGGTTACCTCATAGGAGTGGCGTTTGAGGCCTTCAACACCTCTGTTGTTGTCCGCGCCAACATCCAAGCCGTCCTCGTTCGTTCTTTAGGACGTGGTCGTCGATATGTGCTGCGAGAGTGGGGTCTCTCCTCCTATGCAGCCGTGTTGGGTATCCAGAAGTGCGTTATGGGATTCCAATCCGAGATTCTTCGAGGGCAGGATGCTCCTGCGCGGCCTCTAGCTCACAATGGCAATCTTCCTCGTTGGAGATGAGGGTGGCCTCCTCCTCTGCTTGCTCCTCGTCAAACGTCTGCACACGATATGAGCAGACCCTAGTTTTGGAGTTGCGCGCTAGCGACAACTTCTCGGTGTCGGACTCCTTGGTCATCGTGACAGCGGGAGGTGTGATTGTGTGCAGTGGCCGGTAGATTTGTGGGAGAGGATGTGCTTTGTCCGGGTAGAGTGTCTGCCTCTCGTATCCGAGTCCGCAGCTGGATAGTGTGCTCGATTTGGAGTACGATGTTTGGAGATGTCCTAGTAAAACGAAAAATCCATCAAAGCCGGAAGCTACATAGATTCAGATAGTACGAGCTTCATGCATGGCGTAGTAGCTACGTTAGCAACTCGTCACGCCTCCACTCTTTTTTCCTTTCCTCCGCTCGGACGACAACGCAGAGACACTGGGTTGTTTGGCGATGTTTTGGAGGATTCGGATTGGACTGTTGCATGTGCAGGCGGTCGATTTTTCTACGGTTTGACCACCGGTCGTGGGCGGCTGGTTCTATCGTCAGCAACCAGTTCTCTTTTATCCTGCCAGTGCCAAGTTCTCCCAACGTGGAGTGTCACGAACTTCCTTAACTTCACAATATGCCACTCGCATGACCTTGTCATGACGCGTGTGATCAATAAAAACACGTACTACAAAAAATATATGTATATACCCCATGCACCGAGTCATTTCCCACTTGAGCCTTGTAATAACCCGTAGAAAATCAAAGTAATTCTGTCGTCTTGCCCGTAAAGGTCAACGTCGATCGTTAATTCCAATGTGGTTCATTTTCGACGGAAAAGCCGGACTAGACTAATATATGCGTGTTCAACTGGTTAGCAAATGGTTGTGCAGACGGAAGCTGATTACTGAGCTATCATGGCCATGTCTGCTTCGCCGGAAACAAAAAGGAGATCAAACACATGGTACTACATTTTATAGAGCCGGACGTATCATATTCATACGGTCATACCGCGAAGGCGACAGCCATGCCGTGGTATAGTCATCACAAGCATAAACAACACGGGATGGGTCACAGGACTGGGTACTGAGGAGGACAAATCCAACAAATCTGATTTTCCTTTTATATGAACAGAACAAATCTGAATCTAACACACTAATAGATAGTAAAAAGCAATCCTTATGTTACGAGCGATATCGACGCAATGGCCACTATCGCACAAGCCAAATTTTGCTATCACGAGTCGACGTCGTGTGGGTCATCAGCCACCGACCAGCCTAGCTAGTTGGCATGCTATACACACAGAACTGGACATGATCGAGCTCTTCTCAAGATCTGCTTGTGATGCACCATCTTTCTTGTTTTCTGTGTGATCTCGAACGAGAAAAGCCGACACATTTGTTAGCTTTGGTATTGCTGGCTTAGAAAATACCGAGCCATGCATCAGAGCTGCACTTTTTTTTGAACCGGGCATAACCCCTTTCCATTACTTTGACATAACGGAAATACAAGGTTTTTTCCACACTGCAGATACTAAGAAAACAGAAAAGGGGAAGCGAGTTCAACGCATCCTTGGGAAACGCACTGTAAGCACTCGTCATCGAGTAGCTTACCGTGGGGCGAAAACCCAAGGACACCCAAACATGAACTAGACCTAAACAGAGATATCCAGCGAGGTTTAATGGCATCATAAGGCCTTATACAATGGAAGGTGCTTAGGGGAGGTGCTTAGAGAAATAAACCAGGCTTTTCTTAAGCACCGGTGCTTATTTGTACAGGATAGATGCTTAACTAAGCGTCTCTCCGGTAGAAATAGGCACCGGTGCTTCAGAAAAAAACCGGTTTATTTTTCTAAGCATCTCTCTAAGCACCTCCCATTGTACAAGGCCTAAAGGGCTCGCGCAGGAGCAGACTGATAGGCTCACACAGGAGCAGCATGACTAGAGACCAAAACCAAGGCGCAGGACCAAGACGAAACATGACCCAGCTCAGGCAGCCAACTTTTCCCTCCTTCAATCTTGAGTCCTCTCGCCCGACGCTGCGCAAATCCTCATCATGTTTGATGTGCTGTCTCTTAGCATTTTGGCACCTCTCTCCATCGCCTCCCGGTCCGCTCCAGTCATCATTCCTGCCCAATAAGATATGAAGCCACATGCAGAGTAAATCACAGCAAAAGGAGTCTTTAACTTTTTTTTGTTCAAAGGTAGCTTGGTTTCGGCAATTCCATATAGCCCAGCATACGTCTGCAAGCACGAAAGTGTAGAACTTTTCCCCATCAGGAAGGAAGACATAGCACCACGAAAAATATTGCCAGATATTATCCGGACAAGTGTCCGTGCCCAAAACACAACCCACCGTCCTCCAGATCACCCTGGCCACAAGGCACGTAAAGAACAGATGTTTTGAGGTATCTCTGCTCCAACAGAAGGAACATTTGGGGTTGCCAGCCCATCATCTTCTACTCATGACATCTCTAGTCAAGATGGCATCCTGGAAGGTTTGCCACATGAAAATTTGTATTTTCAAAGGGTTCTTCGCCTGCCAGATCCACCTATAGTTGCATCCTGCGATGTTTCTCTCCAGATAGTCATAAACCGACCTGGTTGTGAATTTTCTCTTTTTGCCTAGGGTCCAAACCACTTGATCAGGTTCCTCCGGCAACACCCAGGAGTTAACAGTGATATTAAGTTCATTCCACTGATCCAACAGAGCTGAATGAAGTTGTCTCCGGAAGAAGTCATCCCCCACTCCATTTCTGAACTTTTCCACCGTAATCTCTTGCTGATTACAAGTGCTATACAACATAGGGTACTTCTGCTCCATAGGGAGCTCATCATGCAAGGGATCTTTCCACACCCTGGCAAGGTTGCCCGAATTCAAAACTACTTTACGACCGGCCAAATAGTAATCTTTTACTTTCATAATGGCCTTCCAGGTGGGGGAATCACTGAATCTGCTTTTGACCGAAGTTACCGTATCTTTTTTTAGGTATTTCGCTCGGATCACTTCTTGCCACAGCCCCTGCTGTGTTTCTAGCTTCCACCACTACTTGGTGAGGAGGCTGATGTTCTGCTTTCGGAGGTCTTTCACCCCCAGTCCCCCCTTGTTTTTAGATCTACATATTCTGGACCATTTTACCAGGTGATATCTCTTGCGACCCTCATGTTCTTGCCAGAAGAAGCGTTTACGGTGCTTGTCCAGTTTTTCGATGACCATCTTAGGCAGCAAAAACATGGACATATAATAGAAGATGATGCTGGTAAGAGAGGAATTTACAAGGATAAGCCTCCCTCCTGACGAGGCCGCATTGCCTATCCAGGACTCGCAGCAGTGCAGGAATCTTTCATCAGCAAAGTTCCAGTGCAGGCTACGAAGGGTCGAATAGCTGACTGGTACGCCCAAGTATTTCATCGGGAAGTGACCAATCTGACAATTAAACAGGTCTGCATAGAAGGTTAGAGTATCATCATCCCCTCCGACACATAGGATTTCACTTTTGAGGAAATTAATCTTGAGCCCTGACATGAGTTCAAATATATAAAGCAACAACTTCAGATTGATAGCAGCTTTCTTGTCATGTTCCAGGCAAATGACAGTGTCATCTGCATATTGGAGGATGGCTACCCCATCTATAATAAGGTCCGAAGCTAATCCAGTAAGGAGTTTTTCTTTCTGTGCATTGCAAATCATTTTTGATAGTGCCTCGACGGCCAGGTTAAAGAGAAAAGGAGAGTGGGGGTCGCCTTGGCGTACCCCCTTGTGGCTTTGAAAGTAGGGGCCTTTTTCATTGTTCAGTTTGACACTGACAGTGCCATTATATATAATTTTTTTGATCCAGCCACACCAAGTTGTACCAAAGCCTCGATCTCGATGACACTCTAGAAGGAATTCCCAATCGATTTTGTCATAAGCTTTTTCAAAGTCTAACTTCAGTACCACGCCAACTCTTTTTTTCTGGTGTGTATGGTGCAAAACTTCATGCAACGTAAGAATACCATCCATGATATTCCTGTGCTTAATGAAAGCATTCTGGTGTTTACTAATCAACTTATCAACAAAGATCGCCACTCGGTTATCCAGGACTTTGGTGATAAGTTTATAGGGACATCTTAGCAGACAAATGGGACGGTACTGTTGTATTTTCTTTGCCCCTTTCATCTTTGGAATAAGCGTAATAACCCCATAGTTCAGGCGAGCTATGTCAAGATTGTTTGAATGGAAAGCTTCAAACAGGCGCATAATGTCACTCTTGACAAAGTCCCAACAATGCATATAGAACTCTGCTGGAATGTTATCAGACCCTGGTGCACGATTGCACCCCATCCCAAACAGTGCTTTTTTCACTTCCTCTTCTGTGAATTCACTTGTGAGTAGGATATTGTCATCCTCATTAAGCTTTTCTTCTTCGGACCAGGTTTCAGGAGATAAGTGGAACATGTTGCCCCTCGTCGGGCCAAACAATTCCTTATAATAAGTGGTTACATGTTCTAGTAAGTTTTCCGTGCCCTCAATAGTCACCTCCCCCGCTGTGAACGAGTGGATAGTATTTTTCCTCTTCCTACCATTAGCAATCCTGTGATAGAAAGTTGTGTTACTATCTCCTTTGAGCAGCCATCGCTCGTTTGAATGTTGTAACCAGAACAACTCTTCCATAACAAGGATGTCGCTTAACTCCGCACACAAGGAGGTCCTATCTTCATACATTTCTGGGTCAAGGGGGCCACTTTCTTCTAACCTCTCAATCCTCTCTAGTTCATCTTTAATTTGCTTCTTTCTTTTTCTTGCATGTCCAAAGGAATGAGCTCCCCATCCCTTGAAGTATTTTTTGATCTGTTTGAGTTTAATATTCAATATATCGATGGGATCCTCAGACTCCACAGACTATTCCCATATCTTCTTAGCCTTGATATAAAATTCATCATTCTTTAGCCAGCTCAGCTCAAATCTAAACTCCCAATTGTGTGAAGGGCTAGTTTTCATAGGTTCCGTGTTCAGAAGCAAAGGGTTTTAATCTGAGGTGTCTCTCACCAAGTTCCGAATAGAAACCAAGGGGAATAAATCCTCCCATTTAAATCTCATAAGGATTGTGTCCAGTTTTTCCAAAGTAGGGTGTTTCTGTTTATTGGACCATGTATATTTCCCCCCTCCCATATGAATTTCTCTTAAATTCAAGGACTGAATAACAGCGTTAAACTTGTCTGTGTACTGGGAATGAGTCATGTTCTTGTTTTTCTCTTCCCTGTAACGTAAAATATTGAAGTCACCGCCCACTATATAGGGGACATTGATCTGGGAACAAGTAGTGACTAGATCATTCAAGAATTCATCTTTCCTATCATCTTGAGCAGCCCCATAGAGAAGTACAAGAGCCCAGACACATTTGTTTTTAATATCATAGATATTAGCTTGGAGAAGGAAGCTACCAAGAACCCAGGAAATGATATCATGGTTTCTTTCTTGACACCACAAAGGATGCCACCTGTCTTGCCAATAGAGGGGGTCCAATTCCAATTATATCTATCCAAGGGGTCCACCTTCCTTAAGAATTTAGGGGAGAATTTTTTCTTCATAGTTTCTTGCAGACCTATGAAGTCTAGGGAATGATCTCTAATTAGGTTAGAGAAGCAGGTAGTCATTCCTCTTTTTCCTGCTCCTCTGCAATTCCAAAACATACCATTCATTTAATCACATTGTTTTTCCCTCTTCTGGTAATCCTACTAGGAGGCAGAGCAGGATTACCCTCTATCTTCACTAAGGAAACAACATTTTTTTGACTTCTGGTCACAGGTTTGGATATCACCACGTTAACTTTCCTATCCCTCTTCTTCCTGGATTTAACAACAGTAAAGTTTTCTTCCTCTATATCATTTTCATCACCCCACCTCAAGTTCAAGGGGGTTTTATCCCCTTTGGCATTAGTTAGGATCATAGGGATCTCAACATTATTATTATCCTCTTTCTTTTCCTCCTGAGGCTCTATAATACGACATTTCCCAAGTTCTCCCAAAACATCAATGAACGTAAAATCAGTGTCAGGAATTCAACACCATCTTGCTTGAATTTATCAGACGGGCACGTGCGTGATCAGCAATAGACCAACTCAATTGGTGCCACGATCGGCTACCAACCAAGTAGAACTTTCTGTGGCATATCGAGCTAACTAGGGCATCTTCAACGCCGACCCTCAAACCGACCACATACGTCCGGACCATGAAAGTCGTCCATCCTCGGCTTGTACCAGTACGTATGGCTGTCCAGACGCATTTTCTCGCGTGAATCGGAGACAAACTGCGTCCGTCCGTTGTCACGCCCGCGTCTAACCACCCTGGCCCACCCAAACCCCTTTACTCGCACGCGCGCACTTCCCGCCCGAAACAATCAGTATCGCTTCAAAATATCAGTGTCGCATTCATACCCGGGTAGAGCGGACACGACGTCTCACTGGTGTCGGCATTGAAGTGACGTGTCGGCTGAGAGAACACCGACCACGCCGCTTCCCCGCGTAGGTGACTACTCCGCGTTCAAACAACACGGCGGACATGTCTGTCTGTCCATCTGCCGCCCGCATTAATGACACGCGGTTGACGAGGCGGCTGCTCCGGCACCACCCATCCGTCCCTCTGCCGCCCATCATTGTTATATAAATTGTTGCCATGGCCATAACCGCAGTTATCCGCCTCTGAGCCCTTTCGCCTCTCCGCACCTCTCCCACCATGGCTTCCTCGTGCTTCAAAGCTCTCTGGGATGGGCTAATGCCGGAGCAGAAGAAGGACATGGCCGCCATTGTGCCGGCTGGTAGGACCGCAGGTAGTCGGAGGACGACGATGTCCCAATGGAGGAAGCGGCCAACGATAAGCTAACGCCACCCCTCCTCGTCGCGCCACCCTCGCTGGTAGTGAACATCGTATTGGTCCATATGGCGTACTCCACCTTTGCCGACGACGGGGTTGTTCACTCGGGAATCATCTTCATAGGTAATTTATGAACTTCCCCATCATTAAGAGCAAATAGAGGGCACACAATGTTAGACATATCAACATATATGGTTATGAACAAAACAAGATGAAAGAATACAAAACATCTCACCATGATTCTTTTTGATAGAAACAAAGTGAGATATCACAATGCCACTCATATTAAGTGGCAGAAATAAAATTCGCCATGACTTTTTCTTAAAAGGTGAACATATTGAGTGGCAGAAAATTGACATAACGAAAACGAATCAACGTTTCACCAAAGCGCCGGCACTCATTATTGAATCCCTGCAAATAAAATAGTACATGTACAACAAGCGGACGGATAACATTGCCACTTTCTGTTGTGATGCAAAAAATAAAGAAATCAAAGAACATTGACACTGTCCATTGCATTCTAAAAACAATTATCTAGACGAGAAACCTTCCTAAAGCATACCTAAAGCCTAGATTTAAAACAAAATCAAAGGGGTTTCCTCCATCCCAACTTTTATTAAAGCCAAGGCAAAACAGCATCTCAAGACGTAAGTACGTCTTATAGGTTTCGGTTTGCTGTTTGCAGCAACTGCAAAGTAGATGAAGAATATTACATCCATCACACAGGTAGATGAAACCCTGAAGCTTAATTTAATCTAGGAAAAAGTAGAGGCAGACCCTAACCCTACCTAATGAATGCCAATCTATAATGTATCTAGAGCAACGGTGGATAGGAGGGGAGATAGTATACCGTGGGCGACCGCCGTAGCGGCGGACGCAATGCTGGACAGAAGTACAGAGGGACGATGTGGTCATGGTGACAGACGGTGTGGAAGGCAGCTCCGGCGGCGGTCGCAGTGGCGGATGATGTGGAAGGAGCCTCCGGCTGATCAGAGTGACGGCAATGGGATTCGGCACGAGGAAGGTAAGAGGAGAGGAACTGATAAGACAACCAAAAATGGATGTGGGCCGTGTTGGGCGGGCGCGTATGGCGTAAGTTTGTGGACAGAGCAATGGCGGGCGGGCACAGGGGCCCGCGACTGGAAGTCTTTTCAAAAAAATTCTTATTTGGCGCGGCTTTCCGAAACTTAGTTGTGGCGATCGTGATATGGTGCCCACTACTGGTTTGTCATAAGCCAGTGGCGAGCACTAGGGAGGGCCTGCCTTAGTGCTCGCCACTGCACTTTCCATACCACAGGCTAAATTGGAAGAGTTTTCATGTGACAGGTGTTAATTGATGCCTGCCACCGGAATGGATGTAGTTGTGGCGGGTCTGTTCTGTTACCCGCCACTCAATTGAGGCCACATATAGCCGTTTCCCAGAAGTGGGAATGCGTGGTGTCGGATGCTGATTCGGCGATGTGATGAAGCAGTGCTGACGAGCGGTGAAGTTGGGCAGGAGCCAAGGGGACGCGGATAGGGGCGATGTCAATGGCAGGGCAAATCGTGGTGGCGGCAGTCAGGGGTTGCGCCGACGTGAGTGGGAAATTTCACAGACGCGCATGGCCGTTCTCGTTTTTCAGCAGCAACATTCCTGCCGTAAATAGCCAACCGGAGGTGCCCTGTTTTTGGGCTTCCTAAAACTATTTTGACCCGTTGAAGTTTTTGGCAGCTGTTGGAGACGTTTGTATCCTCCAAGAGAATGAAAAGACAGTGCTCCTCTATAATAAGGCAATTGTTGGATATGTTTTGTGAAAGAGGATTTCGGGCACGCAAGTGCGGGACACATAGGTATGTGGTGTCCACCTTTTGTTTTGGCTTCCGGTTTTTAAACTTTTATATCTTTTCATCACAAATTTGAAATTAAGTTCTGTATTCATATTTGTGTTTCTCGTGACCAACACTTTCAAATAAGATTCATTTAGAATATATTTTGAGGACTTCTTTAAGAATATGTTTGTGAAACAAAGGGTTTTAGGGTTTGTGGCACACCTCCAACGTCGGGTGGCCTTTGTATTATATAGAGGGTACATCATCGTGTACAAATACAGTTACAACTGTAATACATGTAGGCCCAGTATATACAGAGTCTAACACCCTCCCTCAATCTCAACCGTGCTCAGAAGAATTTACTAGGTTTATATTGCGTCGACAGCCTTCAAACTGAGGAAGAGGCAGTGGCTTGGTGAAGATGTCAGCAAGTTGATCCTTTGAAGAGATGAACTTGATAAGAGGCAGCTTCTGGGCAACACGTTCTCTGACAAAGTGGTAGTCAACTTTGATGTGTTTTGTTCGGGCATGGAATACAGGATTTGAAGACAGATACGTAGCACCGATATTATCACACCAAAGAATGGGAGGTTGCTCCTGAGAGATCCTCAACTCTCGAAGCAAGGACTGTATCCAAATCAACTCAGCTATAGCATTTGCAACCGCTTTGTAATCAGCCTCAGTACTACTGCGAGACACTGTTGCTTGTTTACGAGCACTCCAGGCGATCAAGTTAGCACCAAGAAACACTGCATAGCCCCCCGTTGATCGCCGGTCATCCGGATTTCCAGCCCAGTCTACATCAGAGAATGCGGAAAGAGCTCCAGATGTCGCTGGTTGCAGATGCAAGCCATAAGAAGAAGTCAACTGAATATACCGTAAAATACGCTTGACAGCAGTCCAATGAGAATCTCGAGGTGCATGCAGAAACTGCAGACACGGTTAACAACATAAGAGATATCCGGACGAGTGATAGTCAAGTACTGCAGACCACCAACAATACTGCGATACTCAGTGGCCTCATCAGCAGGAAGAAGTGAACCATCGAGAGCAGACAGTTTGCCAGTAGAGGACATATGTGTAGTAGCAGTCTTACACTTGAGCATACCGGCACATCGAAGGACATCAAGAGAATACTTCTGCTGGGTCAGTGTCAAACCAGAAGCAGAGTACGAGACCTCCAGACCGAGAAAATAGTGCAGCTTCCCAAGATCCTTAACCGTAAAATCAGCACGTAAGGAAGAAACCAAGCGATCCGCAGCGAACACCGAAGAGCTGACAAGAATGATATCATCAACGTAGATTAGCAGGTACATAGTAACTATAGGACGCTGGAGAAGAAACAGCGAGGTGTCAGCCGTAGATGGAACAAAACCATGTGCCCGAAGAGTGGTTCCAAGACGTGCATGCCATGCACGTGGGGCCTGCTTCAGACCATAGAGCGCCTTAACAAGGCGGCACAGATGCTGCGGACGAGCTGGATCAACAAAACCAGGTGGCTGACGCATATAGACCTCCACCTCGAGTACACCATGCAGAAAGGCATTCTGAACATCAAGTTGACGAAGAGACCATCCCCGAGTAACAACCAGTGAGAGCAGAAGGCGAATGGTAGTTGGTTTAACCACAGGACTGAAGGTATCCTCATAATCAAGACCCTAGCGTTATTTGAATCCTTTAGCAACCAGGCGAGCCTTATATCGCTCAATAGAACCATCAGCATGTCGCTTGACATTAAAAACCCACTTGGAATCAATAACATTGACACCCGTCCTGGGGGGGACTAAGCACCACGTACCATTCTGAAGAAGAGCCTGGTATTCTTTTTCCATAGCAAGACGCCAGTGAGGAATGCTCATGGCTGCCTGAAAATGCCTTGGTTCAACAGTAGGATCTGCCTGTGCCTGCGCCATACAAGTCGCGAGCAAGGCAATAGTACCGTTCATGCGCTTCTTCGGTTGAACCACACCACTCTTGCTGCGTGTATGAGGACGTTGGGCAGTAGCGGGGGCCGGTGGTTGAGAAGGCGCCAGTGTCAACGGCAAAGAAACCACAGCCTCCGAAGAAGCCAATGGCGAGGCAGTTGGTGAAGACGTGGACGATGGCGATGTTGCAGAAGTCGGCGAGGCCAGCATAGGCGAGGCCGGCCGAGATGTAGTGGGCCGGTCAGGCGAGGCCAGACTAGGCAACGGTGGCGTAGCGGGCTGAACATGCAAGGGCGGTCTAGGTGAGGCCGGCTCAGGCGAGCCGGTTCAGGCGGGGCCGGCGTGGATGTAGCCGGTGGAGGAGTCCCAGGCCCAGGCCCAGGCGAGGCCGTCCGTGGGGCCAGGGCACGGCCAGCTGGCGGGCAAGCTACATGGGGCATGCAGGTGGCCGGCTATCGTCGTGCGGAGTCGTGGAGGAGGGAGGCACCGGTTCCTCCTCGTCCAAAAGTTGCAAGCGTGCACCCCTTCTAATACCTGCGCCATGGTTAGACAACAAATGGGGCGAATGTGCAACATCTAAAAATTGACCAGGCAAGGTACTGGATTGGTGCACAGGCGGTGTGGAGGTGGCAGTAGATGCGGGTAGAGCAGAAAAGGGAAAACATGTTCATCAATGACAACATCGCTGGAAATATACACAGGATTAGACGGAACATGAAGACATTTATACCCTTTGTGAACAAAACTATACCCAAGGAAGACACATCATTTTGATCTAAACTCAAGATTGCGATTGTTATAAGGGCGAAGGTGTGGCCAACATGCACACCCAAACACCTTAAGAAACGTGTACTCGGGAGTTTGACCAAGCAAGAGTTCAAGTGAAGTTTTCATATGAAGGAGTCGCGAAGGGAGCCTATTTATAAAAAAACAGGCTGTAGTGAAAGGATCACTCCAAAAACGAAATGGAACAGATGCATGGGCTAGAGCAAGGTTAAGCCAGTTTCAACAATATGACGATGCTTACGTTCAGCCGAACCATTCTGCTGATGTATGTGTGAACAGGACACACGATGAGCAATCCCAAGTTTTTCGAAGAAAGTGCTAAGATTGTGGTACTCACCCCCCCCCCAATCCGACTGCACATGAATGGTTTTACGGTTGAGAAGACGCTCAACGTGTGCTTGAAACTTAAGAAACACATCAAAAACATCAGACTTGCGTTTAAGAAGATATAACCAAGTAAACCGACTATAAGCATCAATGAAACTGACATAATATTCATGACCACTAACGGACAGCTGGGCAGGGCCCCATACATCTGAAAAAACAAGCTCAAGAGGAGTTTTGACTATGTGGTTGGAAACAGAAAAAGGCAACTGATGACTCTTGCCTTGCTGACAGGCATCACAGACAGCATCATCATTATTTCTAGACTTTGACGGTAGCTCATGACGATGGAGAACATGGCAAACAATGGGTAGCGCAGGATGACCAAGGCATGAGTGCCACAATGCAGGAGACACACAAACCCCGCTGAAGACTTGAAGATCAGCAGCGGCAGCATGCATGGCAGTGGGCGCATCCAGAGTATACAAGCCTCGGCGGAAACGACCTCTAAGAAGTATGTCCCTCGTAGCTCGGTCCTTAACAAGAAGATGAAACGGGTGAAACTCACAAAAGGCATTATTATCCTGAGTAAGTCTAGGAACAGAGAGTAAATTACGAGTAACAGAGGGAACACGAAGAACATTTTTAAGATGCAAATTCCTAGAGGTGTTCGTGAGAAGTGATGCCTGACCAATATGAGAGATGCGCATACCTGCCCCATCTGCCATTGAGCTTGCCCAGTTCATTCGTCACGTGGGTTTTCGCTCCAGTATCCATGTACCAGGAAGGATCAACATGATATGAAGGTGTATATCCCTCCTGCACCATAAGAACTTGACGATCATTGCCCTTGCCGTTGTTGCCGAGACCGAGGAAGTCGGTCTTGTAGCGACGATGACAGCGAGAGGCAACGTGACCTGGTAGGCCACAGAGTTGACACGGCTGGGGCGCTCCACACGCAGCACAACATGCACGAGGACGGCATTGATAGTGACCACAGAGGAGCCAGGGCGCGACGGCGGCTGCTGACCCGAGGACGTACCACCACCGGGTTTGCGCCCCCCCCCCCAGCCGAGGAAGCAGAAAGGCCGCGGCCACCTCCTTTGCCACGGTACGCGACTTTGACAGAGGGGTCCACGGGAGTGTCCGGGCGGCGTGCGTTGAGCCGTTGCTCCGTTGAGAGGAGACGGCTGTAGAGATCCCGAGGACGGATAGGAACCTTGCGTTCATTGATAACCTCTGCCAGCGAGTCGTAATCACTATCCAGGAACGCGAGGATGTAGGAGGTGAACTCGGTGTCACGAAGAGGCTCGCCAATGGAAGCAAGAGTGTCAGCCAGCTTTTTGATTTTGTTGTAGAAGACAGTCACCGAACCGTTGTCCTTGCGAGTGTCAGCAAGCTTCGCGCGGATGGACATGCTCTGCGCAGTAGACTGTGATGAAAAACTCGACTCCAGGATGTTCCACACCTCATGAGATGTCGCGGCAAAGAGAACCAGCTCGGAAACACCCTCGCCCAGGGAGGATTGGATTGCCGAGAGGATGGCTTGGTCCTGAGCAATCGACGCTTGAAACATCGGATGATGCGGCGATGGACACGGCAAGGTACAGTCGACGAAACCCTCCAAGTAGTGGATGCGAAGCAGAGGGAGCACTTGCGCGCGCCAGTAAAGGTAGTTGTCCGGCTTGAGCTTGACCGGGAGAAGGTGCGAGAACAGGAACGGTGGCGAGGAGAACGCAGCCAAAGCACCTTCAAGATCCATATAGGGCGGCGGCGCGGACGGAGGCTGGTGTGGAGCGCCATATGCCGCAGCGCCGTAGGACGGCGGTGCACCATACACTATCGGCGGGACATACGGCGAAGGAGCCGCGGGGGCGCCGGACCGAGGATAGGCGCCGTGTGGAGGGCGCGGCGCGGGTGAGGAGCCGTATGGGACACCGTACAGAGGAAGACCACCATAGCCGACGTAGGCCGCGTGAGGGGCGTCGGTAACAGAAGGACCCGCTGCGGTGTAGGCGACAGCAGCAGGGTCGGACACAGCCGGGCGCATCATCGGATGCGGGGCGGCTGAGGGCGGCGGCGCAGGTACCAGCGGGTACGAGGCGGCCGGAAGAAGGGTAGATGCAGAGGGCGACGACGAGTGGCCGGCGCACTGGTGGCCTGCAGATTGTGTTGTCAGGGGGCCGAGCGAATCCGCCGTCTTGTAGGGCGCAGCCCCTCCATAGAGGAGAGCCGCGAGCGACGGCGGAAGGAACGCGTGGTTCGCGGCGACAGGGCGGAGACCCGCACCAGCGGCGGCAGTCGATGCGGCGGCGAGGGACGCTGCAAGGGCAGCGGCGGTGTCGGCGGGCGGATGCGTCATGACGGCGGCGACTGGCGGCGGGGGTGTAGCGAAGACTTAGGTTAGATCGGTAGGCGTGATACCATGTGAAACAACGGGTTTTAGGGTTTGTGGCACACCTCCAACGTGGGGTGGCCTTTGTATTATATAGAGGGTACATCATCGTGGACAAATACAGTTACAACTATAATACATGTAGGCCCAGTATATACAGAGTCTAAAAATGTTAAATTTCAATTTTTGTGTCTACAATTGACTTTTAAAAAAAAAAATCCGTTGGTTAAAAGCCGGCTGTTTTAGATGCAAAAACCGTCAGTTTCAACATTGAAACTAAAAACTTGTGCTCTCGTGCGCGATCGAACTACTGCGTGGCAAAACGAACGGGCGGCAGGACTTGGCATGTGCGTGCCCCTGCACTCGCGTGCCTCTGTGAATTTCCGGATGTTCTGTTCTAGTGTAGTTCGAAAGTGGCAAGGCAGATATACTAGAAGGGTGCCCTGAAAAAAAAAAGATATACTAGAAGGGAAATACTAGGCGGAGGAGGACGTGGGTGGTGTATCTAGCGAATGAAGGAAAGCAACGCAGGGTTTTGGACTTCGGGGGCGCGACAAAAGGCATGGGGCGGCTGTCCTTTGTCCCCATTGCCATCCATGGTGCTCTCCTGTCTTGTACCCCGGGCAAGCCCACGCCGCGCCTTGGCGTGGAGCTAGACGGCCGGGGAATTTCTCTGAAAGAGTGCACCCTCCCGCTTCTATTCTCCTTCCTTGAACACTAGTAGTAGTATGGTAATAAAATATCTAGAAGTAGTGGAGTAGTTTAGCGAAGAGCTAGGTAGAGACGGGACACTACCACCACGCCAGATCGGTGACCACGTAGCTAGAAAGCTTTCTGTACCGTTACCTGTAGCTAAGAAGCCCATGCTTTCGTGCTCGCAATTTCTTCCGGTTGCGTCATGGCAATCTGTTTTCGTATGATCGTTCGTTGTCATGGTTTTTACTCTTCTTGGTGCGTGCAGGCCTGAAGGAAACCGCTGGCCATAGCATTTGCCCCTGCTACTCTGGTACTACAAGGACGCACCGTGGTGCCACCCAGTGGCGGAGCTAGCGAAGAATGGTTGAGAGGACAAATGGTGAAATATAATTTTTTTAGGGGCCAAATACTGTATTTTTCTTAATTTGTACCACCCAAAATGAGTTTCTTCACATGAAATCCACAGGGGGGGGGGGGGGGGGGGCAATGGCCCCTGCAGCAATACAAGTAGCTCCGCCAGTGGTGCCACCGCTAATAATAGGCGGTAGCTTTTGGCGCACCCAATAAATGTAGTGGCAGGAGCCTTGTCTTGACGTGGCGGGAAGGTGGAATAATAAAGCGCGCATGTCCTCGTTATTCGTCCGCACCCCGCAACGCGACGACGACGCTGCAACAAAACAAAAGCAACACGCAGCGCTACACTACACCACGTCCAGTCGTCCTGTCCACCCTCCTGGCTGCGCTTTGAAAAACTGGCTAGCAAACAAGAGGATGAACCTCCGAGGCCTACTGTGCCTCTGCCTGTGTACGTGATGCACGTCATCGGGAGCACAAGTGATTCTTTTACAGTAGTATACGGAAATGAGGGGCGGTGCATGGCTGCTAGCTGGGCATGCAATGCAAACGGTACTCCACCCGGCCCCTTGTGCGTTAACGCTTTGCTGCTGGTAGTATGCAGAAAATGCGTGTGAAAGCGTACAAGCAAGCAAAGCTCCCTCGCTTTGTTTGTTCGGCAGAGTTAAGAGAAAAATCTACGGCCGATTGACTGTCAAAATTTTGAAAACTGCAGTGGTCGTACTACGGCCAGCCCGTCCCAGAAAATAAAAACAAATCCACAGATGAGCGGGAACACGTGGCGAGGGAATGGGGGAGGCAGAGTTTGGTGCGGACCAGGGAGCGAGCAGATTAATGGGTGTCGTCGCCTAGCGTTTTGGCACCGGGTGGTTTGTCCGGTGGCGATGGCGGTGGCGGTGGCGCCACCCACCCTCGCCGCCTCCTATTAAAACACGAGACGGCAACAAGTTTACGGAGGCGCTTTGGTTTCGTTTCGTGTGTCTTTTGGCGGGGGCGACGACGAAAACGGCCCATCATACATATCTACGACCAGTTTTGCGTAGCCGTGCTTATCCGTGATGATCTTTCTGCATTCTCACGTGGTAAATTGTTTATTGTTTTCTGCTGCGTATAGGTACGTTGTTCTCATCCCAGCTTAATTAGTGGGGGCGGTTTCTGCGAAAACCAGCTGTCCACATGCAAACGTACTCTGCACAGTGGTGACACGTATCTAAGCGTGCGTACGTGAGTCATGCATCTATGCAAATCCCCGGGAAAAAGGTGATATATATGCGGTCTACCACGCTTCCAGAAAGCTGCTGGTACGAGTACGAGTGAGCACCGTGGAAAACACCGGATAAATAAGACCGACCGACACAACCGACGAGCGCTACCAGGACAAAAAATCCGTCAAAGCCGGAAGCTACGTACGTAGATTCAGCTGTAGAGGAGCTTCATGCATGGCGCAGTGCCTACGCTCGCGACTCGTCACGCTTCCGCTCTCCTTTCGTTTCCTCCGCCCGGACAACAGAGCGGAGAACACTGGGTTGTCTGTTTGGCCATGTTTGGGGGGATTCGGACAATTGTTGCATGTGCTGCAGGCGGTCGATTTTTCTACGGTTTGACATAATAGTCATACTACTACTACCATGCGCATTCGGGCGGTTGTGACTAGCTATGTTCAACGGTGCTAGCTGCAGTGATCTATGGTACTACTATCAATTGCATTGAATCGGCCGTGAAGGCGTGAAAGGTGGCGCAGTTTAATAGGATGGACAGGTTGCACGCGATGGCACCTAGCACGTTCATTTGATTGATCATGTGGTGTTGTTTTCTCGTCAGCAATGAGTTTTTTTTTATCCCGACAAGTAGTCCAAACGTGGAGTGTCACCAACTTCCTTAACTACCGGTCAAAGCACATACACAAAATATGGCACTGGCATGACCCTGTCACGACCGGTCAAAGCACATACACAAAATATCCATACCCCGTGCACCGAGCAGTTCCCACTTGGGCCTTGTAAATCAAACCAATTTCGTCGTCTTGCCTTGCCCGTAGAGTTCAACGTCGATCGTTATTCTCAACGAGGTGGTGCAATTTCAACGCAACAAACAGACTAGTACATATGCGTGTTCAACTGGTTAACAAATGGTTCTGCGGACGGAAGCTGATTACTGAGCTATCAGTCGCCATGTCTGCTTCGCCGGAAACAAAAAGGAGATCAAGATATACACATTTTATAGAGCCGGCCGTATCATATTAGGACTGTGAATGCGACAACATGGCTTGGTAAAGTCGTCGCATGCATAAACTACACGTACGGGACAAGTCACAGGCCGGGGTACTGATGGGGAGAGTCGAGGGCAGGGTTTCAATCATCACATTTTTTGCCTCGATCGATGTCTACAAGCAGCCTGTTAATTAATTAAGATTTTAATCCAAGAATCTGATTTTTTTTGTACGAGCACAACAAATCTGACTCTAGCACAAGGACAGATAACATCCTCCAAGGAGTCAATGAAATACGTTGCGAGCGATATTCACGCAATGGCCACTTTCGCACAAACCAAATTTCGCTACCACCGTGTGGGTCATCAGCCACTCATCAGCCTAGCTAGTAGTCTGAAGATCTTGTGATGCAGAATCCTGGTTGTTTTCTCTGAGATCTCCAGTGAGAAACGCGACACCTGCATCCAACGACACCAGCCATCCAATGACGGCCCGACACGTGTGTGATCTGCGGTAGACCAACTTAAAAGGCTTATCGTGATGGGTGCCACAATCGGCTACAAACCGAATAGAAATTATTCGGAAACCGGGCCACCCACAGGGTGACGGCGGCCGCGTGCAAAGCGCACGGGCTGGCCCTTCCGGTTTCCCCCACTTCAGGTTAAGTGGGTATTTATCCCTTAACCCCTATTTCTATATAAAGTAACAAAAAGCTATCATTGTAACCCCTGATATTTGATTAATAAAGCTGGTCTTCTCCATACTTTCCTGTGTCATTTACTTTCATGTGTTCGACTACTTCGTCTACGATGCTCGCCATTGCTCCGCAATCTCGGACCGGACTTGCTGACGGAGTTGCGGAACACGTTATCAGCACGCTTCGCTCCATCAACTCTCCGTCAAGCCTGCGTCAAGCCTGCATCATGCAGGCTTTCGTCGATCCCGCGGAGGTGTAAGATCCGAACTCCACTTTTGCAAAAAAAATGGATTCCTCTCGTTACTGCGATTCCGTTTTTGCGATTAGTTTATTTTTCGGATCAATCTACCAATGGTGTGGATTTTCCTCCCAAGAACCGAGCTGACGAATACGTCGCCCCCTAATGTCGATGTTCTTGGATTAAGAGGGACTTGTTGACTGCACTGTATGGGAGTCGGTACAGATCGTAACCCAGATGGTCACGGTACCGCCGCAAAAGCACCTGCTGTGCCACGCGCCATCGAAGTTCCCGATGAACTCGACGAAGATTTTGACATCCCGAAGGCCTATTGCCGCGTCCTGCTGACGACGTCCCGTGATGGCCGCCGCCGCCGCGTGCGACGCCTGCCCCGCTGGCCGGCTCGTTGCCCCGTGCGACGCCCGCCCCGCTGGCCGGTTGTCGCCGCGCCGCGCTGGCTGCCGCACCCGTCCCCGCTGCACACTCGCCCCACCGTGTGCGCTGCTGGCCGTGGCTCCACTGGCCGTAGTTGCCGTCGCCGCACGCCGTAGATCGGCCCCGATGGTCGCCGCCCGGCTGCAGGCCGCCGCCAAGCGCGCGCTGGCCTGGCCGTGGCCGCGCCGCGCCGCGCCCCGCTGGCCGCGCCATGCTACCTCTTGAGCATGCGTTGGTTTTCCCTTGAAGAGGAAAGGGTGATGCAGCAAAGTAGCGTATGTAGTTCCCTCAGTTTTGAGAACCAAGGTATCAATCCAGTAGGAGGCTCCTAAAAAGTCCCACACACCTACACAAACAAACAAGAACCTCGCAACCAACACGATAAAGGGGTTGTCAATCCCTTCACGGTAAATTATGAAAGTGAGATCTGATAGAGATAATATGATAAGATAAATATTCTTGGTATTTTTATGATATAGATTGGAAAGTAAAAGATGCAAATAAAAGTAGATGGAAAACTTGTATAATAAAAGATAGACCCGGGGGCCATAGGTTTCACTATAGGCTTTTCTCAAGATAGCATAATTATTACGGTGGGCGAACAAATTACTATCGAGCAATTGATAGAAAAGTGCATAGTTATGAGATTATCTAGGCATGATCATGTATATAGGCATCACGTCCGCAACAAGTAGACCGACTCCTGCCTGCATCTACTACTATTACTCCACACATCGACCGACTCCTGCCTGCATCTAGACTATTAAGTTCATAAGAACAGAGTAACGTATTAAGCAAGATGACATGATGTAGAGGGATAAACTCATGCAATATGATACAAACCCCATCTTTTTATCCTCGATTGCAACAATACAATACGTGCCTTGCTGCCCCTACTGTCACTGGGAAAGGACACCGCAAGATTGAACCCAAAGCTAAGCACTTCTCCCATGGCAAGAAAGATCAATCTAGTAGGCCAAACCAAACTGATAATTCGAAGAGACATGCAAAGATAACCAATGATACATAAAAGAATTCAGAGGAGATTCAAATATTTCTCATAGATAAACTTGATCATAAACCCATAATTCATCGGATCTCGACAAACACACTACAAAAAGAGTTATATCGAATAGATCTCCAAGAAGAGGAAGAAGAACTTTGTATTGAGATTCAAAGAGAGAGAAGAAGCCATCTAGCTAATAACTATGGACCCGAAGGTCTGTGTTAAACTACTCACAACTCATCGGAGAGGCCTTGGTGGTGATGGAGAGGCCGTCTGTGGTCGATTCCCCCTCCGGCGTAGCGTTGGTGAAGGCTCCAAGATGGGATCTCGCGGATACACAAGGTTGCGGCGGTGGAAATAATTTCGTGTGGTGCTCCTGAATGTTTACGTGGTACGTAGATATATATAGGTGAAGGAAATCGGTCAGGAGAGCCATGAGGGGCCCACGAGGCAGGGGGCGCGCCCACCCTTACTGGGCGCGCCGGCCACTCTCGTGGCCGCCTCGGCTGCTTCTTGACGTCCACTCCAAGTCTCCTGGAGTGCGTTTGTTCCAAAAAGATCGCTCCCGAAGGTTTCATTCCGTTTGTACTCCGTTTGATATTCCTTTCCTTTGATATACTGAAATAGGCAAAAAAAACAGCAATTCGGGCTGGGCCTCCGGTTAGTAGGTTAGTACCAAAAATGATATAGAAGTGTAAAGTAAAGCCCATAAACATCCAAAACAGGTAATATAATAGCATGAATACTTAAAAAATTATAGATACATTGGAGACATATGAAGCATCCCCAAAGCTTAATTCCTGCTCGTCCTCGAGTAGGTAAATGATAAAAACAGAATTTTCGATGTGAAATGCTACCTAGAATAATTCTCAATGTAATTTTTTTATTATGGCATGATTGTTCAGATCCAAATTATTCAAGATAAAAGCTTATAAAACATAAAAATAGTAATACTTCGAAGCATACTAGCGAATAATCATGTCTTATCAAAATAACATAGCCAAAGAAAACTCATCCCTACAAAATCATATAGTTAGGCCATGCTTCATCTCTATCACACAAAATACTCCCCTTTTTCATAACCCCGATGACGAGCCAAGCAATTGGTTCATACTTTTTAACGCGCTTCAGCCTTTTCAATTCTTACGCAATACATGAGCGCAAGCCATGGACATAGCAATATGTGTGGTATATGGTGGTGGTTATGAAGACAAAGAGGGAGAAGATAGTCTCACATCAACTAGGCGTATCAATGGGCTATGGAGATGCCCATTAATTGATATCAATGGGAGTGGTAGGGATTGCCATGCAACGGATGCACTGGAGCTATAAATATATGAAAGCTCAACAAAAAAAACTAAGTGGGTGTGCATCCAACTTGCTTGCTCACGAAGACCTAGGGCGTTTTGAGGAAGCCCATCATTGGAATATACAAGCTAAGTTCTATAATGAAAATTTCCCACTAGTGAAAGTGACAACATAAGAGACTCTCTATCAGGAAGATAATGGTGCTACATAGAGCATTGTCCCTTCTCTCTTTTTCTGTCATCATTTTTTTGGTGGGCTTCTTTGGCCTCTTTTTTTATGGGCTTCTTTGGCCTCTTTTATTTTTATAAAGTCCGAAGTCTTATCTCGACTTGTGGGGAATCATAGTCTTCATCATCCTTTCCTCACTTGGGACAACGCTCTAATAATGAAGATCATCACACTTTTATTGATTTACAACTCAAGAATTACAACTCAATACTTAGAACAAAATATGACTCTATGTGAATGCCTCCGGCGGTGTACTGGGATATGCAATGAATCAAGAGTGACATGTATGAAATTATGAAGGTGGCCTTGCCACAAATACGATGTCAACTACTTGATCATGCAAAGAGCACTATGACAATGATGATGTGTGTCGTAATAAACGGAACGGTGGAAAGTTGCATGGCAATATATCTCGAAATGGATATGAAAATGCCATAATAGGTAGGTATGGTGGCTGTTTTGAGGAAGGTAAATAATGGGTTCATGATACCGGCGAAAGTTGCGCGACATAATAGAGGCTAGCAAAGTGGAAGGGTAAGTGTGCATATATCCATGGACTCACATTAGTCATAAAGAACTCATATACATATTGCAAAAATCCATTAGCCCTCGAAGCAAAGTAGTACTACGCATGCCCCTAGAGGGATAGATTGGTAGGAAAATACCATCGCTCGTCCCCGGCTGCCACTCATAAGGAAAGCACTCAAAGAGCACCCCATGCAACAAATTTGTCACACAACTTTTACCATACGTGCATGCTACGGGACTTGCCAACTTTAACATAAGTATTTTTCAATTTCGTAATTACCCAACTAGTATGACTCTAACATTATTACCTTTATATCTCAAAACAATTATCAAGCATCAAATTGATCATAGTTTTTAATGCACTTTCTATGATAGTTTTTATTATACCCAACTTGGATGCTCATCATTCTAGGACCAAATTTATAACCATAGCAAATACCATGCTGTTCTAAAATACTCTCAAAATAATATAAGTGAAGCATGAGAGATCAACAATTTCTTGAAAATAAAGCCACCACCGTGCTCTAGAAAATATAAGTGAAGCACGTAGAGCAAAACTATCTAGCTCAAAAGATATAAGTGAAGCACATAGACTATTCTAATAATTTTTAAATTATGTGGGTCTCTCCCAAAAGGTGTGTACAGCAAGGATGATTGTGGTAAATGAAAAAGCAAAAACTCATATCATACAAGACTCTCCAAGCAAAACACATATCATGTGGTAAATAAAAATATAGCTCCAAGTAAAGTTACAGATAAATGAAGAGAAAGAGGGGATGCCTTCCGGGCATCCCCAAGCTTAGGCTTTTGGTTGTCCTTGAATATCTTGGGGTGCCATGGCCATCCCCAAGCTTAGTATTTTTCCACTCCTTATTCCATAGTCCATGAAATATTTACCCGAAACTTGAAAACTTCACAACACAAAACTCAACAGGAAATCTTATAAGCTCCGTTAGTGCAAGAAAGAAAAACCACCACATAAGATACTGTAATGAACTCATTCTTTATTTATATTGGTGTTAAACCTACTGTATTCCAACTTCTCTATGGTTCATACCCCCGATACTAGCCATAGATTCATCAAAATAAGCAAACAACACACGAAAAACAGAATCTGTCAAAAACAGAACAGTCTGTAGCAATCTGTAACTTTCGAATACTTCTGGAATTCCAAAAATCCTACCAAAATAGGACGTCCTAGTTAATTTGTTTATTAATCTACAGCAAAATGAATCAACGCAAAAGAACGTTTCTGTGATTTATTGAATTTTTTCTCGTGCACGCAAAGTTTCTGTTTTTCAGCAGAATCAAATTAACTTTCACCCAAGGTTATCCTATAGGTTCTACTTGGCACAAACACTAATTAAAGCATGAAAACGCATCTAACCAAAGACTAAATAAATTATTTATTACTAAACAGGAACAAAAAGCAAGGAACAAAAATAAAATTGGGTTGCCTCCCAACAAACGCTATCTTTTAACGCCCCTAGCTAGGCATAAAAGCGAGAATAGATCTAAGTATTGCCATCTTTGGCATTCAATTCTTCAATAGAACACTTGTGACCCGTAGGAGTTTCTTTATTTTTGGTAATGATTAAATCCTTCGGCAAATCAAGATATTCGTTTGTGGCAAAAGGTTCCTTAATAGGAGCAATGAAATTGGAATGAACACTTATAGATTTGATATCCGCGTTTCCCTTACTAGAAGATTCGCCCTTATTTTTAGGAACATACATCAATTTAGCAATTTTTGTAGGAGGAGTTGGAGTATTTTTCATAGATGAAAAGGCATACCCTAAATTAGTAATAATATCCTCAAGTTTACCGATTCTTGTGGATCTTGATCTATCCTTTCGTTAACTATTGGTTCCTTTTCTTTAAAACTTTTCAAAATAACTCCAACCTTAGATCCATGTTAAGTAATTTGGTTGTGGATCTTTTTATCCAAATTTGCAATTAACTCGAAAGTAGCAACTTTATTTTCCATAATTTCAAGCCTTTGCATCACATGTTCTAAAGTTAAAACTGTTCCGTTAACCAAAAGAGGCGGTAGACCGAGTAAATCTGTCATGGCATTGTAAGCATCAAAAGTATGGCTACCCAAAAAATTCCCTCCGGTAATGGTATCAAGATTGTATCTATTCCAAGGGGTAATGCCTACATAAAAATTGCGAAGAAGAATGGAAGTGGATTGCTTCCTAGTAGATCTATTTTGAGCATTGCAAATTCTATGCCAAGCATCTTTTAGATTTTCTCCCTCCCTTTGTTTAAAATTAAGAACTTCATGATCGGGAGTATTAATGATGATAGGAGGACTAGCCATGATAACAAGATAAACAACTAACACGCGAGCACACAAAAAGGCAAACGAAAGAGAGAGGAGAATGGGAAAGAGAGGGCAAATAAAATGGCAAGGGTGAAGTGGGGAAGAGGAAAACGAGAGGCAAATGGCAAATAATGTAATGCGAGGGAGATGAGTTTGTGATGGGTACTTGGTATGTCTTGACTTGAGCGAAGACCTCCCCGGCAACGGCGCCAGAAATCCTTCTTGCTACCTCTTGAGCATGCATTGGTTTTTCCCTTGAAGAGGAAAGGGTGATGCAACAAAGTAGCATAAGTATTTCCCTCAGTTTTGAGAACCAAGGTATCAATCCAGTAGGAGGCTCCTCAAAAGTCCCACACACCTACACAAACAAACAAGAACCTCGCAACCAACGCGATAAAGGGGTTGTCAATCCCTTCACGGTAACTTGCGAAAGTGAGATTTGATAGAGATAATATGATAAGATAAATATTTTTGCTATTTTTATGATATAGATTGGAAAGTAAAAGGTGCAAATAAAAGTAGATGGAAAACTTGTATGATAAAAGATAGACCCAGGGGCAATAGGTTTCACTAGTGGCTTCACTCAAGATAGCATAATTATTACGGTGGGTGAAAAAATTACTGTCGAGCAATTGATAGAAAAGTGCATAGTTATGAGATTATCTAGGCATGATCATATTATAGGCATCACGTCCGCAACAAGTAGACCGACTCTTGCCTGCATCTACTACTATTACTCCACACATCGACTGACTCCTGCCTGCATCTAGAGTATTAAGTTCATAAGAACAGAGTAACACATTAAGCAAGATGACATGATGTAGAGGGATAAACTCATGCAATATGATATAAACCCCATCTTTTTATCCTCGATGGCAACAATACAATAAATGCCCTACTGCCACTCGGAAAGGACATCGCAAGGTTGAACCCAAAGCTAAGCACTTCTCCCATGGCAAGAAATATCAATCTAGTAGGCCAAACGAAACTGATAATTCGAAGAAACTTGCAAAGATAACCAATCATACATAAAAGAATTCAGAGGACATTCAAATATTTCTCATAAATAAACTTGATCATAAACCCACAATTCATCGGATCTCGACAAACACACCGCAAAAAGAGTTACATCGAATAGATCTCGAAGAAGAGGAAGGAGAACTTTGTATTGAGATTCAAAGAGAGAGAAGAAGCCATCTAGCTAATAACTATGGACCCGAAGGTCTGTGGTAAACTACTCACAACTCATCGAAGAGGCCTTGGTGGTGATGGAGAGGCCCTCCATGGTCGATTCCCCCTCCGACGGATTGCCGGCGAAGGCTCCAACATGGGATCTCACGGATAAAGAAGGTTGCGGCGGTGGAAATAATTTCTCGTGGTGCTCCTGGATGTTTTCGGGGTACGTAGATATATATACGCGAAGGAAGTCGGTCAGGGATCCACGAGGGGCCCACGAGGTAGGGGGGCACGTCCACCCTTACTGAGCACGCCGGCCACCCTCGTGGCCGCCTCAACTGCTTCTTGACGTCCAGTCCAAGTCTCCTGGATTGCGTTTGTTCCAAAAAGATCACTCCCGAAGGATTCATTCCGTTTGGACCCCGTTTGATATTCCTTTCCTTCGATATACTGAAATAGGCAAAAAAAACAACAATTCGGGCTGGGCCTCCGGTTAGTAGGTTAGTCCCAAAAATGATATAAAAGTGTAAAGTAAAGCCCATAAACATCCAAAGCAGGTAATATAATAGCATGGAACAATAAAAAATTATTGATACGTTGGAGATGTATCACGCCGCGATGCCTCGCTGGCTGCGCCGCCCCGCTGGCCGCGCAGCGCGCCAATGTGCCCCACTAGCTGCGCTAGCCCCAGCCGCACCCTGCGGGCTGCTGTGGCCCGGGCCCTTTTTCCCTCCATTAAAAAAGGGAGGGGCGTGGGGACTGGCTACACGGGCCGACGGCCCATTCTGCCCAGCAGACGAACTGGACTAAGCCAGAGAGCACACGCGCACGCATTTTTTTGCATTTCAGCCCCTGCAGTTTTCTATTTTTACGCGAATTATATTCCTGTTGTAATATTTCGTGTAGAAGCCCCTGGAACTGTCTGTTTTCGCTGAAAATGCGTATTTTGGCTTTAACATGCCTTGGAAATTCAATTTTTGGGCTATTTTTTTACGTACGAAATGCGCTTAACATGCTATATTTTGTAAACATGTTTTATTGTATGATTTTACTACTGTAGATTAATTGTTTTGCACTCTTAATTATTAAGTAAGTCATATAAGAACATGTTTATATAATGGAACGTCATTTTTATTGAATAAGTTTATCACCATCGCATTTGTGCAAAAGATTACCTGTCGTAATCTCATAATTTTTGCATAAATTGCAGATGGCTGGAATGTTCAACAAGGAGTTTGCTGAGTTGGCCCAGACAGGGCTGAACTACCTGTCATGGTCCTCGGACTGCGAGATCTTTCTCCAGGGCAAAACCCTCCTGAGGGCGATCGGTAAGGGGGTCCAGCTGGCCCCCACTGATCCCAAGTTCGAAACTGAGAATGCGTAGGCTCTGCACTTTCTCCGTCATCACCTATCACCTACTCTGAAAGATGAGTATATGGCTGAGTGCAGTAGTTCTGGCCTTTGGACCACACTTAAGCAGCGGTTTGAGCAGCTGAAGTACACTGTGAAGCCACGTGCAGAGGCAGAGTGGATCCGTCTGAGGTTTGCGGACTTCAAGATGGTTGGGGAGTACAATTTGGCTCTGCACCGGATTTGTACCACTCTTCGGTTGTGTGGTACTGAGATTACCGACACCCAGAAGATTGAGAAAACCCTATCCACTTTCCACCCCTACACGGTCCAGTCCTCACGGAACTACCGCCAGGGGAACTACACGAGGTATTCAGAGTTGATTGGCGTCCTCCAGGTGGCGGAGGCGCAGGACGAGGTTCTCAAAAAGAACTTTGTCGCGCAACCACTAGGGGGGAGTTCTCGCCAGGAGGTGAACGCTCTCAAAGTCCGCAAGCCTCAACAGAAGAAGGGGGGCCGCAAGGGCAAGAAGAAGGGCCCTCCCCCATGCCCCGGCTAAGCAGCACAAGCCGGGCAAGGGAGGGCAGAGGCCTCAGAACTGCTTCCGTTGTGGCTCAGTGGAGCATTTCTCCCGCCAGTGCCGCGCACCACCGGAGGTCGTTGAAGCATACAAGGCTCGGAAGGCGCGTGAGACGCACCTCGCCTTGGTTCAGGAGGGAGCACCACCGGCGCCCATGGCAGCACCAAAGATGATCTCTATGCCCCCTGCGCGCCCATAGAGGCGACCCCCATGGTGCCCATAGCGGCAGCTTTGGCGGTCTCAACCAACGCCCACGTCGCCATGGAGGTTGACCACATGGTCGCCTCGGCGGTGCCGCCACTAGACATTGATGCGGCCTCCAAGATGATTTCTAAGGAGGATCAGCTCACTAGTATGGAGATTGCAGCTGAAGTGAATGGCTTCTTTACCGAGTCCACATACCATACCTCTTTGGTTATCATGATTCCGTGATTTGATACAATAAATTTGAATAAATTCGATTTGGTTGTAAGCTCTATAAGAGCATAAACTTATTCTTTACTTTGGCAATTGGATGACATTTATTTTATTCATTTATTCCATTATTTATACATGATAGTATGTTATGTTCTGAAATGTGTGCATTTATTTTTAATATAGTTTCTTCCTCATTACATTAATTAGATGTCATATTTTAGAACGCGTGTGGCACGCGAATGGAGGAAACGTGCGTTGTCGATAGCGCCACCACTCATACCATTTTACGAGAAACTAAGTACTTTGAGTCCATTAAAAAATCTCCGGGAAGTATTATGACAATCGCCGGCTGCGGTTCCCACATAATTGGCTCCGGACGAGCCACTATTATACTTCCTATGGGAACAACTTTGATCATTAATGATGCGTTGTTGTACCCGGAGTCGACTCGTACTCTTTTGAGCTTTAGAGACATCCGCTCAAATGGTTTCCATATTGAGACCGGTGATGAAAACGGCAAGGAGTGCCTACTCATCACCAAGCGGGATGCAGATGGTAAACATGTTATCCAAAGGCTTCCTTTGTTTGACACAGGGCTATACTACACTAAGATAGTAGCACCGCCCGTGTACACTACCCTCAAGACCGTCTTTAGAAGATCTAAACTCTTCTGCCTCTGGCATGATAGGTTAGGCCACCCCGGACTTGGGATGATGAGAAATATAATTAACAACTCACATGGCCATAATGTTAACATGAAGAACTTCCCGAATCCCGATGATTTCGTGTCCTCCGCATGCGCTAAGGGGAAGTTAGTCATTAGACCATCGCCCCTCAAGGTGAGGGATGAAATCCCCACGTTCTTGGAGCGTATCCAAGGGGACATATGCAGTCCAATTCAGCCGCTCACGGGGCCGTTTCGGTACTTCATGGTGCTCATTGATGCTTCCTCTAAATGGTCCAATGTTTGCCTGCTGTCAACTAGTTCGGTGAAGAGATGGTAAAATAAATGTAGTATGGATAGTAGATGTTGATTTTTGTAATCTGAAATTATAAAAACAGCAAGGTAACCAATAGTAAACGGGCACAAAAATGGTGTTGCAATGCTTAAAAATGAGGCCTAGGGTCCGTACTTTCGCTAGTGCAACCTCTCAACAATGCTAACATAGTTGGATCATACGATTATCCCTCAAAGTTCAATAAAGAATCACTCCCGAGTTCCTATTAGCGGAGAACAAAAGATAGGAATTGTTTGTAGGTCATGAAACCACCTCAAAGCTATTTTTTCTGTTCGATCTATTCAAGAGTTCGTACTAAAATAAAATAAATCTATTTTTTCCGTTCGATCTATCCTAGAGTTCGTACTGGAATAACACCAAAGCAAATTCATATACATAATACTCAATCCACACAAAGAACTATAAATAGGCCACAAAGTTTCCGTCGGAGAAAAACATGCATCAAGGATTACCCCAATATCAGCGCGGGAATCCGCAAGTTGAATACCATAACACATATCAAGTGAATCAATAAGATACCTCATTGTCACCTCAAGTATTCATATTGCAAGACATATATCATGTGTTCTCATTTTTGAATATTCAATCCGACAAGACAAAACTTTGAAGGATAAAGATTCAATTCATCATAACAAGAGTATAGAGGGGAGAAACATCATATGATCCGACTATATTAAGAAAGCCCAGGATATAGATCGAGAGAGAGAGAGGGAGAGAGAGAGAGAGAGAGAGAGAGAGAGAGAGAGAGAGATCAAACACATAGCTACTGGTACAAACCCTCAGCCCCGAGGGTGGACTACTCCCTCCTCATCGTGGTGGCCGACAGGATGATGAAGATGCCACCGGAGATGATTTCCCCCTCCGGCAGGGTGCAGGAACGGGGTCTAGATTGGTTTTCGCAGATAATGAGACCTTGCAGCGGTGGAACTTCTGATCTAGGTTAACCCCGAAGGGTTTTAGAATATTTGTGAATTTATAGGGTAAAGAGGGGGTGCGGGAGGCCACTGAGGTGGGCACAACCCACCTGGGCGCGCCAGGGGGCCATGGCGCGCCCTGGTGGGTTGTGCCCCCCTCGGGGCAACTCCCAGGTGCAACTCAGGCCCATTGGGCTCCTTCTGGTCCAGAAAAAAACATCGTAAATCCTCTGACATTTGGACTTCTTCTGGTATTGATTTCATGTGATGTAAAAAACATGCAGAAAACAACAACTGGCAGTTGGCACTATGTAAATAGGTTAGTACCAAAAAATGATTTAAAATGACTTCAAAATGATTGTAAAACTTCCAAGAATGATAATATATTAGCATGAATACTTCATAAATTATAGATACGTTGGAGACGTATCAGCATCCCCAAGCTTAATTCCTACTCGTCCTCGAGTAGGTAAATGATAAAAGAAATAATTTATGAAGTGTGAATGCTAGCAACGTGCATAAGTCTGATCAATGATAATCTCAATCACTTTTTCTAGCATCATAACAACAATTCTTTCTCATAACATTTCTCATGTTATAGTGGCAACCAATTCACATGTTAAGGTTCAAACAATGAATTCTCTTGAAACTCAACAACCTATGTTCTCAGCCACCAAGTAATTGCGATTCAACTTATTCAACAGAGTCTAAGTAAGAGCTTCACATACTCAACCAGCTTATAGTCTTCTATGATTGCTAACACTCACCGCATACACATGAGAAAAACATTTCAACCAGACACATAGAAAGATAGGGGCATATAATTTTGCCTCCCAACGTATTCACCTTTGGGTGATGTCAACAATAATAACTCATGCTGCCCATATTTAGCTGGACATATGTGCCTAGATCTTTCGTCACCACATGATGCTTGCCAAAGGCAAAAAATAAAAAGGAATAGAGAGAAAAACTTTGACTCTTGCATGAAAGTAAAAACATAAAAGTAAAAGATAGGCCCTTCGCAGAGGGAAGCAGAGATTGCCATGCGCTTATTTGTTTGTATGCTCAACCCCTTAGTGTAAAAGAACGTCACGTTATATTTCCCCTTATGATAGCAACCTTTATTATGCAGTCTGTCGCTTTTATTGCTTTGACATCATAAGTTCATAAAACGCTCAATTTTCTCTTACACTAAATGATCTAACACTTTTATAAGCAATTTTTATTGCCTTATTGCACCGATGACAACTTACTTGAAGGATCTTGCTCAATCCTTAGGTAGGTATGGTAGACTATGGAAAATAAGATTTGGGTTTTAAGGGTTTTTGGATGCACAAGTAGTATCTCTACTTGGTGCAGAATTTTTGGCTAGCAAAGATAGGGGGCAAGCACCACATGTTGAAGGATCTATGAAAATATAACTTCTACGTGAATATGAGCAAACATAAATCATTACGTTGTCTTCCTTGTCCAACGTCAACAATTTTGGCTTATAATATTTTGATGGGGGCTCACAATCACAAAAGATTTCCAAGATAGTGTATTTGCATGTGAAAGATTTCCCAGATAGTGTATTGCATTCAAACAGAAACCAAAACAAAAAAATGACATTCCAAGCATAGCAAAACTCATGTGAAGAAGCAAAAACTTAGGCTCAACCAATACTAACCGATAATTGTTAAAGAAGAAAGGTGGGATGCCTAATGGGGCATCCCAAGCTTAGATGCTTGAGACTTCTTGAAATATTATCTTGGGGAGCCTTGGGCATCCCCAAGATTGAGCTTTTGTGTCTCCTTAATTCCTCTCCTATCACGGTTTTCCTAAATCTCAAAAGCTTCATCCACACGAAACTCAAAAAGAACTCGTGAGATAAGTTAGTATAAACCAATGCAAAAACCTTATCATTCTCTACTTTAGCAAATTACTAAATTTATTATTCAACATTGCATACTAAATGCCTCCGCATATTTAATACTCCTATCCTCAAATAGAATCATTAAACAAGAAAACATATGCAAACAATGCAAACATACCAGCAATCTGCCAAAACAGTACAGTCTGTAAAGAATGTAAGATTCATCATACTTACCAAACTCCAAAACTTATGATAAAAATACCACACTGTAGGAAATTTATCAGAGATTATGTTGCAAAAAATTTCAACAATTTATCATATTCTGAATTTTCTAGGAAATTTTTGCAACATCGATAAACTTTCTGTTTTGAAACAGCAACATTTATACTTGAAAAATAAGCATGGCAAAGGCTATGATTGCCACTTTTATTGAAATAAAAGATGCAAAACATTATTACTAATAACAGAAAGAAAATCCTAACCAAATAAAATGACGCTCCAAGTAAAACACATATCATGTGACGAATGAAAACATAGCTCCAAGTGAGGTTACCGATAATGTTGGAGATGAAAGAGGGGATGCCATCCGGGGTATCCCCAAGCTTAGTTGCTTGGATATTACTTGAATATTACCTTGGGGGTGCCTAGGGCATCTCCAAGCTTAGGGTCTTGTCACTCCTTATTCTCCTCATATCGATATCTCACCCAAAACTTGAAAACTTCAATCACACAAAACTTAACGGAACCTTGTGAGATAGGTTAGTATGATAAAGACCAACCGTTTAACTTTTGGTACTGTCAAAGACAAAATTCATAATTATTTCAACACAATGCCTACTGTAGAATATCATTTCTACAATTTATATTGATGAATATAAGCCATAGAAACTAGGAAACAAGCAAACTATGCATTGAAAACAGAATCTGTCAAAAACAGACCAGTCTGTAGTAATCTGTACTCAAATCATACTTATGCTACTCCAAAAATTATGAAAAACATATTACCACGTGAGAAATTTGTATATTAATCTTCTGCAAAAATAATCAACACAAAATCACTCTTCTGCTAAAAATGAGAGTTGTTTTTGTGAGTGCAAAAGTTTCTGTTTTTCAGCAAGATCAAATCAACTATCACCCAACATGATCCAAAAGGCTTTACCTGGCACTTTATTGAAACAAAAGCTATAAAACATGATTACTACAGTAGCATAATAATGTGAACACACAAAAAAACTAGGTAAAAATATTAGGTTGTCTCCCAACAAGCGCTTTTCTTTAATACCTTTTAAGCTAGGCATGATGATTTCAATGATGCTCACATAAAAGATAAGAATTGAAACATGAAGAGAGCATCATGAAGCACATGACTACGACATTTAAGTCTAACCCACTTCCTATGAATAGGGATTTTGTGAGCAAACAACTTATGGGAACAAGAATCAACTAGCATAGGAAGGCAAAAGAAGCATGACTTCAAGATTTCAACACATAGAGAGGAAACTTGATATTATTGCAATTCCTACAAGCATAAGGTCCTCGCCTATAATAATTTTCAGTAGCATCATGAATGAATTCAAAAATATAGCCATCACATAAAGCATTCTTTTCATGATCCGCATGCATAAATTTTTTATTACTCTCCACACAAGCAAATTTATTCTCATCAATAGTAGTGGGAGCAAACTCAACAAAATAACTATCATATGATTGAAAATTAAAACCATGATGATAAGTTTCATGGTTATCATTATTATTTATAGCATACATGTAATCACCATAATCATCATAGATAGGAGGCATGTTTTGATCATAACAAATTTTCTCATCAACACTTGGGGGACTAAAAATATCATCTTCATCAAACATAGTATCCCCAAGCTTATGGCTTTGCATATCATTAGCATCACGAATATTTAAAGAGTTCATACCAACAACATGGCAACCATGCTCATCATTCAAATATTTTGTGCCAAACATTTTATTGACTTCTTCTTCTAACAACTGAGCACACTTTTTGGAACCATCATTTTCAAGAAAGATATTATAAAGATGATCAATAATATGACGCAACCTCAATTCCATTTTTTGTAGTTTTCTTTTATAAACCAAACTAGTGACAAAACAAGAAACTAAAAGATTCGATTGCAAGATCCAAAGATATACCTTCAAGCACTCACCTCCCGGGCAACGGCGCCAGAAAAGAGCTTGATGTCTACTACACAACTTTATTCTTGTAGACACGTGTTGGGCCTCCAAGCGCAGAGTTTTGTAGGACAATAGCAATTTGCACTCAAGTGGATGACCTAAGGTTTATCAATCCTTGAGAGGTGTAGGATGAAGATGGTCTCTCTCAAACGACCCTGCAACCAAATACAAGAAATCTCTTGTGTCCCCAACACACCCAATACAATGGCAAGTTGTATAGGTGCACTAGTTCGGCGAAGAGATGGTAAAATAAGTGTAGTATGGTTAGTAGATGTTGGTTTTTGTAATATGAAATTATAGAAACAGCAAGGTAACCAATAGTAAATGGGCACAAAAGCGGTGTTGCAATGCTTAAAAATTAGGCCTAGGGTCCGTACTTTCGCTAGTGCAACCTCTCAACAATGCTGACATAGTGGGATCATATGATTATCCCTCAAAGTGTAATAAAGAATCACTCCCGAGTTCCTATTAGCGCAGAACAAAAGATAGGATTTGTTCTTAGGTCACGAGACCACCTCAAAGCTATTCTTTCCGTTTGATCTATTCAAGAGTTCGTACTAAAATAACACAAAGCTATTTTTTCCGTTCGATCTATCCTAGAGTTCGTACTAGAATAACACCAAAGCAAATTCATATTCATAATACTCAATCCACACAAAGAACTATAAAGATACCCCAAAGTTTTCGTCGGAGAAAAACGTGCATCAACCCCAATGAATAGATTACCCCAATATCACCGCGGGAAACCGCAAGTTGAATGCCATAACACATATCAAGTGAATCAATAAGATACCTCATTGTCACCTCAAGTACTCATATTGCAAGACATATATCATGTGTTCTCATCTTTGAATATTCAATCCGACAAGACAAAACTTTGAAGGGTAAAGATTCAATTCATCATAACAAGAGTATAGAGGGGAGAAACATCATATGATCCGACTATATTAACAAAGCCCATGATATAGATCACGAGAGAGAGAGAGAGAGAGAGAGAGATCAAACACATAGCTACTGGTACAAAACCTCAGCCCTGAGGGTGGACTACTCCCTCCTCATCATGGTGGCCGCCGTGATGATGAGTATGGCCACCGGAGATGATTCCCCCCTCCGGCAGGGTGCCGGAACGGGGTCTTGTTTGGTTTTCGCAGATACCGAGACCTTGCGGTGATGGAACATCTGATCTAGGTTAACCCCGAAGTGTTTCAGAATGTTTGTGAATTTATAGGGTAAAGAGGGGGTGCGGGAGGCCACCGAGGTGGGCACAACCCACCTGGGCGCGCCAGGGGGCCTTGGCGCACCCTGGTGGGTTATGCCCCCTTCGGGGTACCCCCCAAGTGCAGCTCAGGCCCACTGTGTTCCTTCTGGTCTAGAAAAAATCATCATAAATCGTCGTGACATTTGGACTCCTTCTGGTATTGATTTCCTGCGATGTAAAAAACATGCAGAAAACAGCAACTGGCACTTCGCACTATCTCATTAGGTTAGTACCAAAAAATGATATAAAATGACTTTAAAATGATTGTAAAACATCCAAGAATGATAATATATTAGCATGAATACTTCATAAATTATAGATATGTTGGAGACGTACCACTGCGGAAGAAGTACGTCGTCTTCGCCCCGACGGTCGACGCGCTTGCGCTCATGGATCGATATCGGTGCATGTGGGGGAGAGAGACGACGGGACATCCCGCCAGTCGCTTCATCCCTGCTTTTTGCGTCACGCCTGCTCCAGATAAATACCGTTTCTTCATTGATTACTTCTACTGCCGGCTCTGCCATCCATTTTTCATATTTCTTCAACGAAATCATGCACACCTTTGGCTTCCATCTTCTGGATTTCACGCCGAACACCATGGCGTGTATGGTTGTCTTTGCCTACCTCTACGAAGGCTTCACCGGGGTGGTCCCCAACACAGCGATCTTCTGCCACTACTTCATCCCTCACATCCAGCAAGGAGGGGCTCTCTCTGGCTGTGACACTTGGATCCCGAGGGCCCTGAGCAAGAATATGTACCCAGAGGGGACCCACAAGGAGAAGTGGGAAGAATGGCAGAGCAAGTGGTGCTGGATCGTGGAGAAGGAGCCACAACCGTTCTGTATGCCCCGGCAGACGAAATTGGTTCGCGGCAGTAACTGGGGCAACCTCGAAGCTCAAGACAAGAAGCTCACGATTGCAACCACCAGGATTCGTCGCCTCAAGGTTGACAGGCCCACGCTCGAGATGATTGGGGCCGAATTCCTCCACCGCTGCATCGCCCCTCTGCACAACAAGGGGAGGCCAGCTTGGGAGTTCCGGAACGCGGCACACAACATGAGGTTGCGCCCCGGTCTAAAGTGCAACTTCACGGTGGTGCAGCACGCGTCTCTTTGCCAAAGGCTGTTTTAGCTCAAGGCCGGCAAGACTGACAAGATCACCAGGTTGCCGGCGGGGGTTGTCCCCTTGTTCAACAACTCCACCCTGACCTCCATCATCGCCATGATGCCGGTGTTCGACGCCCATGGCCTTGATCAGACTTGGGCCGAGCCAGACACAGCGAGGGTGTAGGAATTCTTTAACAGCTTGTCGGAGAGGGCTGTCCGGGAAGAGACGCAGCTCATCCGCGACACCACCGACAAAGAGGTGGCGTATATCGCCAGCAATGCGGAAGAGGCAGCCCTTGCCGAGGAGGCCGGTAACATCGGCTCCATGGAGTACGAGGCTGATGATGAGGAGGAGTTCTATGAGTGGAAGGAGCCCACCGGAGAGCAGAGTGGCGCAGGCGCCGAGGGTTCTCTTGTTGAAGAGGCGGCCGAAGAGATGGCCGAAGAGACAACCGATGAGGAGGAGCCCCCATCCCAAAGGAAAAGGCGTGTCCTTCGGCGGGACGTTTCTGGTGAGCTAGTCCAGCAGACCTCTTCGCATGAAGAGGGCCCCGGCAAGGGAGCGGTCGGCAAGGCCGCGCAGCGTTAAGAGGTCCAGCCACTACCTGTGCGCCATCTGAGACGCACTACCGCGGTAGCAAAGGAAAAAGCGACTGCTGCTTCCACCACGACCAAGAGGCCCAGGTCTCCATCTCCCTCCCCTTTCACGGACACCATACCGGAGTCCGACTTTGACCTCACGTCCTTCAACCCGAACAGAAAGAGGAGGCCAGAAGGAGAAGATGAGTAAGTATCTTGCTTCTTTCTTCATCCCCTGATCCTCCGTTTTGGTTATTTTATCTGACTTCATCTTGTCTTCACTTGTCTCCGCAGTGACACTGCTACGTCTTGAGCTTGCGTTGGTTTTCCTTGAAGTATTTCCCTTAGTTTTTGAGAACCAAGGTATCAATCCAGTAGGAGGCTCCTCACAAGTCCCACACACCTACACAAACAAACAAAGAACTCACAACCAACGCGATAAAGGGGTTGTCAATCCCTTCACGGCCACTTGCGAAAGTGAGATCTGATAGAGATAATATGATAAGATAAATATATTTTTGGTATTTTATGATATAGATTGGAAAAGTAAAGATGCAAATAAAAGTAGATTGAAAGCTTATATGATAAAGGATAGACCTGGGGGGCATAGGTTTCACTAGTGGCTTCTCTCAAGATAGCATAAGTATGACGGTGGGTGAACAAATTATTGTCGAGCAATTGATAGAAAAGCGAATAATTATGAGATTATCTAGGCATGATCATGTATATAGGCATCACGTCCGTGACAAGTAGACCGACTCCTGCCTGCATCTACTACTGTTACTCCACACATCAATCGCTATCCAGCATGCATCTAGAGTATTAAGTTCATCAGAACAGATTATAGCTTTAAGAAAGATGACATGATGTAGAGGGATAAACTCATGCAATATGATATAAACCCCATCTTTTTATCCTCGATGGCAACAATACAATAAGTGCCTTGCTGCCCCTATTGTCACTGAGAAAGGACACCGCAAGATTGAACCCAAAGCTAAGCACTTCTCCCATGGCAACAAAGATCAATCTAGTAGGCCAAACCAAACCGATAATTCGAAGAGACTTGCAAAGATAACTTAAGCACACATAAAATAATTTAGAGGAGATAAAATATTTCTCATAGATAAACTTGATCATAAACCCACAATTCATCGGATCTCGACAAACACACCGCAAAAAGAGTTACATCGAATAGATCTCCAAGAAGAGGAAGGAGAACTTTGTATTGAGAATCAAAGATAGAGAAGAATCCATCTAGCTAATAACTATGGACCCGAAGGTCTGTGGTAAACTACTCACAACTCATCGGAGATGCTATGGTGTTGATGTAGAAGCCCTCCATGGTCGATTTCCCCTCCGGCGGAGCGCCGGCGAAGGCACCAAGATGGGATCTCGCGGATACAGAAGGTTACGGTGGTGGAAATAGCTTTTCGTGCTCACTTTTGATGGTTTCGGGGTATGTAGGTATATATAGGAGGAAGAAGTACGTCGGTGGACGCCCGAGGGGCCCACAAGACAGGGGGCGCGCCCAGTAGGGGGGCGCCCTCCACCCTCGTGGCCGCCTCGGGAGCTTCTTGACTTGCACTCCAAGTCCTCTGTATCACGTTTCTTCCAAAAAGATCACTCCCGAAGGTTTCATTCCATTTGGAGTCCGTTTGATATTCCTGTTCTTCGATATACTGAAATAGGCAAAAAAAACGGCAATACGGGCTGGGCCTCCGGTTAGTAAGTTAGTCCCAAAAATGATATAAAAGTGTAAAGTAAAGCCCATAAACATCCAAAACAGGTAATATAATAGTATGTACAATCAAAAATTATAGATACGTTGGAGACGTATCAAGCATCCCCAAGCTTAATTCCTGCTCGTCCTCGAGTAGGTAAATGATAAAAACAGAATTTTTGATGTGGAATGCTACCTAACATATTTCTCAATGTAATTTTCTTTATTGTGGCATGATTGTTCATATCCAAATGATTCAAGATAAAATATTATAAAACATAAAAATAATAATACTTCGAAGCATACTAACAAATAATCATGTCCTATTAAAATAGCAAAGCCAAAGAAAGCTTATCCCTACAAAATCATATAGTTAGGCCATGATTCATCTCTATTACACAAAATACTCCCCTTATGCATAACCCCGATGACGAGCCGGGCAATTGGTTCATACTTTTTAACGCGCTTCAGCCTTTTCTATTCTTACGCAATACATGAGCGCAAGCCATGGACATAGCAATATGTGTGGTATATGGTGGTTATGAGGACAAGGAAGGAGAAGATAGTCTCACATCAACTAGGCGTATCAACGGGCTATGGAGATGCCCATTAATAGATATCAATGTGAGTGAGTAGGGATTGCCATGCAACGGATGCACTAGAGCTATAAATATATGAAAGCTAAACAAAAGAAACTAAGTGGGTGTGCATCCAACTTGCTTGCTCACGAAGACCTAGGGAGTTTTGTGGAAGCCCATCATTGGAATATACAAGCCAAGTTCTATAATGAAAATTTCCCACTAGTATATGAAAGTGACAACATAAGAGACATTCTATCATGAAGACCATGGTGCTATTTTCAAGCACAAGTGTGGAAAAAGAGATAGTAGCATTGTCCCTTCTCTCTTTTTCTCTCATTTTTTTCTTTTCTTTTTTTTTTCTTTTTGGTGGGCTTCTTTGGCCTCTTTTTTTCATGGGCTTCTTTGGCCTCTTTTAGTTTTATAAAGTCCGAAGTCTCATCCCGACTTGTGGGGGAATAATAGTCTTCATCATCCTTTCCTCACTTGGGACAATGCTCTAATAATGAAGATCATCACACTTTTATTGATTTACAACTCAAGGATTACAGCTCAATTCTTAGAACAAAATACGAGTCTATGTGAATGCCTCCAGCGGTGTACCGTGATATGAAATGAATCAAGAGTGACGTGTATGAAAAATTATAAAGGTGGCCTGGCCACAAATACGATGTCAACTGCATGATCATGCAAAGAGCAATATGACAATGACGGAGCGTGTCATGATAAACGGAACGGTGGAAAGTTGCATGGCAATATATCTCGGAATGGCTATGGAAATGCCATAATAGGTAGGTATGGTGGCTGTTTTGAGAAAGGTAAATAACGGGTTCACAATACCGGCGAAAATTGCGCGGTACAATAGAGGCTAGCAAAGTGAAAGGGTAAGTGTGCGTATGTCCACGGACTCACATTCGTCATAAAGAACTCATATACTTATTGCAAAAATTTATTAGCCCTCAAAGCTAAATACTACTACGCATGCCCCTAGAGGGATAGATTGGTAGGAAAAGACCATCGCTCGTCCCAGACTGCCACTCATAAGGAAAGCACTCAAAGAGCACCCCATGCAACAAATTTGTCACACAACTTTTACCATACGTGCATGCTACGGGACTTGCCAACTTCAACACAAGTATTTCTCAATTTCATAATTACCCATCTAGAATGACTCTAGCACTATTACCTTTATATTTCAAAACAATTATCAAGCATCAAATTGATCATAATTTTTAATGCACTTTCTATGATAGTTTTTATTCTACCCAACTTGGATGCTCACCATTCTAGGACCAATTTTATAACCATAGCAAATACCATACTATTCTAGGAAAGTCTCAAAATAATATAAGTGAAGCATGAGAGATCAACAATTTCTTCAAAATTAAGCCACCGCCATGCTCTAAAAGATATAAGTGAAGCACTAGAGAAAAAACTATCTAGCTCAAAAGATATAAGTGAAGCACTAGAGCAAAAATTATCTAGCTCACAAGATATAAGTGAAGCACATAAAATATTCTAATAAATTCCAAATCAAGTATTTCTCTCCCAATAGGTGTGTACAGCAAGGATGATTGTGGTAAACTAAAAATCAAAGACTAATATCATACACGACTCTCCAAGCAAAACACATATCATGTGGCGAATAAAAATATAGCTCCAAGTAAAGTTACCAATGAACGAAGACGAAAGAGGGGATGCCTTCCAGGGCATCCCCAAGCTTAGGCTTTTTGTTATCCTTGAATATCTTGGGGTGCCATGGGAATCCCCAAGCTTAGGCTTTTGCCACTCCTTATTCCATAGTCCATCAAATCTTTACCCAAAACTTGAAAACTTCACAACACAAAACTCAACAGGAAATCTCATAAGCTCCGTTAGTGAAAGAAAGAAAAACCACCACATAAGGTACTGTAATGAACTCATTCTTTATTTATATTGGTGTTAAAACTACGTTATTCCAACTTCTCTATGGTTCATACCCTTACATACTATCCATAGATGCACCAAAATAAGCAAACAACACATGAAAGGCAGAATCTGTTAAAAACAGAACAGTCCGTAGCAATCTGTAACTTTTGAATACTTCTGGAACTCCATAAATCCTACCAAAATAGGACATCTTAGGCAATTTGTCTGTTGATCTACAGAAAAAAGAATCAATGCAAAAACATGTTTCTGTGATTTATTGATTTTTTTTCTCGTGAGCGCAGAGTTTCTGTTTTTCAGCAAAATCAAATTAACTATCACCATAGGTTATCCTATAGGTTCTACTTGGCACAAACACTAAACAAAACATGAAAACACATATAAACAGAAAGTAGATGCAAAATTTATTACTAAACACTAAAAAAACACAAATAAAATTGGGTTGCCTCCCAACTAGCGCTATCGTTTAACGCCCCTAGCTAGGCATACAAACGAGGATAGATCTAAGTAGTGCCATCTTTGGAATTTGATTCATAAGTAGCTCGCATGATGGATTCATAAGGTAATTTAATTTTATTTCTTGGAAAGTGCTCCATGACTTTCCTTAATGGAAATTGGAATCTAAAATTCACTTCCTTCATATCAATAATCGCGCCAATCGTTCTAAGGAAAGGTCTACCAAGAATAATAGGACAAGCAAGATTGCAATCTATATCAAGAACGATAAAATCTACGGGCACCAAATTTCTATTTGCAACAATGAGAACATCATTGATCCTTCCCATTGGCTTTTTAATGGTGGAATCCACAAGGTGCAAATTTTAAGAGCAATCACCAAGATCATGGAAACCTAGAATACCATATAAAGTTTTCGGAATCGTGGAAACACTAGCACCCAAATCACATAAAGCATAACACTCATGATCTATAATTTTAATCTTTATAGTAGGTTCCCACTCACCATTAAGTTTTCTAGGTATAGAGACTTCTAAATTAAGTTTTTCATCAAAAGATTGCATCAAGGCATCAACAATATGTTTGGTAAAGGCTTTATTTTGACTATAAGCATGTGGAGAATTCAACACTGATTGCAACAAGGAAATACAATCTACTAAAGAACAATTATCATAATCAAATTCCTTGAAATCCAAGATAGTGGGTTCAATGCTATTTAAAGTCTTGACCTCTCCAATCCCATTTTTACCAAATTTAGCATCAAAATCTAAAAACTCCGAATTATTGGGACGCCTTTTAACTAAAGTTGACTCATCTCCAGTCCCATTTATTAAGATTCATATTGCAAAGAAAAGATCTAATAGGGCACACATCAATAACTTTAAGATCTTCATCATTATTTTCATGGAAACTAGAAGAACACGCCTTTATAAAGCAATCTTTCTTAGCACACAATCTAGCGGTTCTTTCTTTGCACTCGTCAATGGAACTTCTCATAGCTTTGAGAGACTCATTGATATAATGCTTAGGAGAAGTAGATCTAATTTTCAAAGAATCAACATCAAGCAAAATCTATCAACGTTCCTAGCCAAATCATCAACTTTAAGCAATTTTTCTTCAAGCAAGGCATAAAAATTCTTTTGAGATACCATAAATTCTTTCACACTACTTTCAAAATCAGAGGGCATCATATTAAAATGACCATAAGAATTATTGTAGGAATTTCCATAATTAGTAGAGGAATTACTAGGGAACGATCTAGGATTAAAGTTTCCTCTATAAGCATTGTTGCCAAAATTATTCCCACCAACAAAATTTACATCCATAGATTCATTATTATTCTCAATCAAGGTAGATAAAGGCATATCATTGGGATCAATAGAAGCACTCTTAGTAGAAAACAATCTCACAAGTTCATCCATCTTTCCACTTAAAACATTAATTTCTTCTCTAGCATGCACTTTTTTACTAGTAGATCGTTCGGTGTGCCATTGAGAATAATTAGCCATGATATTATCAAGGAGTTTTGTAGCTTATCCTATGGTGATTTCCATAAACGTGCCTCCCGCGCCCGAATCTAAAAGATTTCTAGAAGCAAAATTCAATCCGACATAAAAAATTGTATGATCATCCATAAATTCAAACCATGAGTAGGGCAATTGCGAATCATAAATTTCATTCTTTCCCAACATTGGGCAACATGCTTATGATCAAGTTGTTTAAAATTCATAATATCGTTCCTAAGAGTGATGATCTTAGCGGGAGGAAAAATACTTAGAGATAAAAGCATCTTTGCATTTGTTCCAAGAATCAATACTATTTTTAGGCAAAGATGAAAACCAAACTTTAGCACAATCTCTAAGTGAAAACGGAAATAAATTCAATTTAAAAATATCATTATCCATATCCTTTTTCTTTTGCATCTCACACAAATCAACAAAGTTTTATAGATGGGTAGCGGCATCTTCACTAGGAAGGCTGGAGAATTGATCTTTCATAACAAGATTCAACAAAGCAGCATTGATTTCGCAAGACTCAACATCATTAAGATGAGCAATTAGAGTACTAAGGAAATCATAATTATTGGTATTTGAGAAATCACACAATTTGGTATTATCTTGCGCCATGGCAACAAGTAATCCAACACACAAGCAAACAGCAAAAAAGGCAAGCGGAAGAGAGAGAGAGAGAAGATTGGAAAAGAGAGGGCGAATAAAACGGCAAGGGTGAAGTGGGGGAGAGGAAAATGAGAGGCAAATGGAAAAAAAATATAAATGCGAGGGAGATGAGTTTGTGATGGGTACTTGGTATGTCTTGACTTGAGAAAAGACCTCCCCGGCAACGGTGCCAGAAATCCTTCTTGCTACGTCTTGAGCGTGCGTTGGTTTTCCTTGAAGAGGAAAGGGTGATGCAGCACAGTAGCGTAAGTATTTCCCTCAGTTTTTGAGAACCAAGGTATCAATCCAGTAGGAGGCTCCTCACAAGTCCCACGCACCAATACAAACATACAAAGAACTCACAACCAACGTGATAAAGGGTTGTCAATCCCTTCACGGCCACTTGCGAAAGTGAGATCTAATAGATATAATACGATAAGATAAATATATTTTTGGTATTTTATGATATAGATTGGAAAAGTAAAGATGCAAATAAAAATAGATTGAAAGCTTATATGATAAAGGATAGACCCGAGGGCCATAGGTTTCACTAGTGGCTTCTCTCAAGATAGCATAAGTATTACGGTGGGTGAACAAATTACTGTCGAGCAATTGATAGAAAAGCGAATAATTATGAGATTATGTAGGCATGATCATGTATATAGGCATCACATCCGTGACAAGTAGACTGACTCCTACATGCATCTACTACTATTACTCCACACATCGACCGCTATCCAGCATGCATCTAGAGTACTAAGTTCATAAGAACATATTATAGCTTTAAGAAAGATGACATGATGTAGAGGGATAAACTCATGCAATATGATATAAACCCCATCTTTTTATCCTCGATGGCAACAATACAATACGTGCCTTGCTGCCCCTGCTGTCACTGAGAAAGGACACCGCAAGATTGAACCCAAAGCTAAGCACTTCTCCCATGGCAAGAAAGATCAATCTAGTAGGCCAAACCAAATCGTTAATTCGAAGAGACTTGCAAAGATAACTTAATCACACATAAAAGATTTCAGAGGAGATTCAAATATTTCTCATAGATAAACTTGATCATAAACCCACAAATCATCGGATCTCGACAAACACACCGCAAAAAGAGTTACATCGAATAGATCTCCAAGAAGAGGAAGGAGAACTTTGTATTGAGAATCAAAGAGAGAGAAGAAGCCATCTAGCTAATAACTATGGACCCGAAGGTCTGTGGTAAACTAGTCACAACTCATCGGAGAGGCTATGGTGTTGATGTAGAAGCCCTCCGTGGTCAATTCCCCCTCCGGCGGAGCGCTGGCGGAGGCTCCAAGATGGGATCTCGCGGATATAGAAGTTTACGGTGGTGGAAATAGCTTTTTCGGGGTACGTAGGTATATATAGGAGGAAGAAGTACGTCGATGGACGCCCGAGGGGCCCACAAGATAGGGGGGCGCACTCAGTAGGGGGGGGGGCCTCCACCCTCGTGGCCGCCTCGGGAGCTTCTTGACTTGCACTCCAAGTCCTCTGGATCACGTTTGTTCCAAAAAGATCGCTCCCGAAGGTTTCTTTCCGTTTGGACTCCCTTTGATATTCCTTTTCTTCGATATACTGAAATAGGCAAAAAAACAGCAATACGGGCTGGGCCTCCGGTTAGTAGGTTAGTCCCAAAAATGATATAAAAGTGTAAAGTAAAGCCCATAAACATCCAAAACAGGTAATATAATAGCATGGAATAATCAAAAATTATAAATACGTTGGAGACGTATCTGACACAGAAACGTTGGCACAAAGGATGGCGAAGAGGGCCAAGGCCTCGATGGGCGATGAGCCCCTGGCAAGCACCTCAGATGCACCAGTGACGATCATGATCGGCCCGGATCCTAGCCCACGACACAGCCCCCAACACAGCCCCCAGCGTGAGCCCATTACTCATTTTCCGCTGGCGAGTGTCAGTGTGTGCATCTTCACTGCTAAACTTGCCGCCTTCGTCAACCACATCGCCCAAGGGGGGGGGGGTCCCCGGCAAGGGCTTCCACCGACGAGCCCACGTGCATGGAGGAAGTGACGACAAGCACGGGCACCGACAACTCCATCTCGGTAACGATTGTTGCTGGGGAGGAAACCACTCCTCCTCAGCTCGTCATAGGTAAGCCTCCTACTTCCTTGCACTCGCTGTTCTTGCTATATAACTTTCCTTCTTTTTCTTTCTGTTTTGAGATTCTACTTTTGTTTCGTCTTCATTTCCCTTTTCGATTTTCAGACCCCCCTTCGACGGACGAGACGGACGTTGACGCCATCATCGCCGAGGCCTCCAAGGATGCTGCCGTCGAGGCGGCCAAAATCGCTGCAGATGAGGCCGCCAAGGTCGCGCATGAAGAGGCCACCAAGGGGTGTGCCGGGGTGGTCGGCAAGGAGACCGGTGATCATACTGACGGCAACCCTGCCGCATGAGCGCCTGGTGCTACACTGGTCCCGGAGTGCTCAGCTTCCGAGGAGACGGTGGTCTAAGACCAACCATCAACTTCTGAAGCCCCCACCACGAGCAGATACCTAAAGGTAGGCGATGACCCAATCATCAGCATCCTAGGGACGACAGGCACCGTAGAGCCAACAGAAGGGAGGTATTTGGTGAAGAGGTCCTCGCTGCTATCGGGCTCCAGGTTGTTGATGAGCCAAGCGCCAGCGCCATCGGTTCCAAAGAAGACCAGCTCCTCCAAGCTATGAGCGGTAACTTTCAGAATCTCCAGGCGCTTCACCGTGCCCGCAAGGAGAAACTGGACTCCAGGGTGACGGTTGTCGACAGGGCAGAGGCAGATTTCCAAGAGCGCATCGCACAGATGTAGACCTGGTTTGCCGAGGCCCGGCAGGAGCTGAAGGCCAGCCAAGAGCAGCTGAGCAAGCATTGGAATGAGGTCCTCCTGAAGCAGTCTGACATCAAGAAGGCCGAGGAGGAGGCCGCAACATAGGCCGCCAAGGACGACGCCAATCTGAGGGGAGCATCGCGTTTTGCTTGACACCCAAGAAGAGGACCTTCCCGCCCATGAAGAGGCGCTTTCCGCCAAGCTCCGCGGCAAGAATGAAGGAATCGAGAAGCTTGTCGCGCAGCGGACCCAGGAGCTGGAGCAGAAGCATACGGACACACTCGATGCTCTGGCCCTGGATCATGCCAACAAGTTAAAGGAGGCCGTCGATGTCGCCAAGGCCGCAGAGGCCGCCAAGAACGAGCTGGCCGGCAAGGTGGAGAAACTGGAGGTGGAGCTGGAGGAGCAGAGAAAGGAGGTCTCGACGCTGAAGGGCAATAGAGACAAAACTGTCCACACCTTGGCGGAGCTACAGGTCACCATATCTGACTAGACCAAGCTTCTCTTCGAAGCCAACGACTCCATTGCAGATCTGAAGTTGAAGCTGACCACCCAGGAGGAGACCCTCAAGGACAGCAGGGCTCGTGAGAAGACCCTGGCCAAGGACCTTGAGAATGAAAAGCTTCTGCTTGAGAGTGTTGCTGCCACCCACAACGACTATGTGCATGGCGCGAACATCTGGGTCGAGCGCCTCATCAATGTTGCGGAGAGGATCACCACACAAATGTCCATCATGGGCATGCCGGGCTTCAAGTTCTCCCACCATGAGAGGGTGACTCAGAGCGTCAGGCTAACCCTGTTCTTTGATGGCGTCCTTGATGCCATGAGACTGCTCCACTCCAACCGAACAACCTATCTGGCCAACGAGTCTTGGAAGCTTTGCTGGGGCGTCCTTCTCAAAGTGCTTTCCAAGGTGGCGTACTGGAACCCCAACCTCAACCTCACCAACGCGCTTGAGAGCTTGCCGGAGGATGCGGACCATAGGGCGCTCGAAGAGCTTGGCCCGCCCATTGTAAGCAAGGTTGACAGAGTCAAAAGGGTGGAAGGTCGGCACCGGGACTAGCTGCTTCATTTCTCCTAGCCGTTGTGAACTTATGCCTAAGATAATTTTATCTTAAGTTTGAACTGTGGCAACCATCGATGTAATATAACTTGCTCTGCTTCGAATTAAATGCAGGATATCTTCCTTGTTTGATCCCTCCTTGTATGGCATACACCCTACGCCTTTTTTGGAAAGGATTGGCGGGGCGCGCACCCTTGCCGCAAGCGCATTGAGGAACGGATCCTTAGTAGCCTGCTGGGGGTGTCGCTGCCGACAAGGCACCTTGCGCTCTTAGTGCAGCCACTTAAACTGTTGAGCAGACTCGAAACAGAACAAGGGTGCACCCAATTGTGACAGGGTTCCTTCGCGTGCAGGTTTTCCATACAAGAATTGAAACCTTTCGAGGAAAATAACCTTACATTTAAAATAAAATCACTTAAGGTTTCGTGTGACTTAGCTTTTCGCTATTGTGCTCTTTTCCGCAAAAAGTCACTTCGAACGACGCCTGTTGGTGCCCATACTCACTATCCCCCGGCAAACTTGGATGCGAGGGAAACCTTCTATCCTTTAAGAAAAAGAAAGAAGAGAAAATAGGAATATGGAACCTTGGCGATTCGTCAGTACTTGCTAGAAGCAAGGGTAGCAAAATATCCTGGAGATGCCTGCACACACACACACACACACACACACACACACACACACACACACACACACACACACACACACACACACACACACACACACACACACACACATATATATATATATATATATATATATATATATATATATATATATGGAAATCAACAAGAACTGTACATACTGAACTGTTTATTCAACTGCGCACACGGCCTGCGCCTGCCTCTGTACATAGGGTTATATGCCTCGTCGGCAAGGCTAGTACGAAAGGGGGTTGCCGGGGGACCCGACATCCGTGGCTTATGGGCAAAACTTGCGAAGATGTTCGATATTCTAGGAGTTGCTCACTAGAATGCCATCTTCGGTCTCCAGGTGGACTGCGCAGGGCCTGGTGACTTGTATTACCTGATAAGGGCCTTTCCACTTTGGCGTCAACTTGTTGGAATTCTTGGCGGACAGAGTGCGCCAAAGAACAAAGTCACCTTCCTCAAGGCTTCTAGCATGCAGCTATGGTAGCGGGGCAAGGCTTGCTGGTAGCATGCGGATTGCACAGCAGCCTGAAGATGATCTTCCTCAAGGAGCGTAGCATCATCTTGGTGCAACTGCTCTTGCTCAAGCTCATCATAAGCGAGCACTAGGGGTTACCCGTTTATGAGTTCCGTGGGGAGGACTGCTTTTGCCCCATACACCAGGGAGAAGAGCATCTGGTCGGTGGCTCGATTTGGTGTCGTCCTGATTGACCAAAGAACCGCTGACAACTCATCAATCCAACGTCTTCCGCATTTGTGCAGTCTATCAAAAGTTCTTGTTTTGAGGCCTCGCAACACTTCAACATTTTCCCTTTCTGCCTGGCCGTTGCTTCTTGGATGAGCAACAGAAGCAAAACACAGTTTTCTGCCAAGGCCCTGGATAAAATGCATAAAGGTGTGGCTTGTGAACTGCGTGCCTTTGTCGGTGATGACTCTGCTTGGCACACCAAAACGGCAAACTAGTCACTTAAAGAACTTGACGGTTGATTGCGCTGTCACCATTCTCACTACTTCCACTTCTGGATACTTTGTGAACTTCTCAATCGCGATGTACAAGTACTCAAAGCCCTCGACAGCATGGGGAAAGGGGCCCAGTATGTCGAGCCCCCAGACTGAAAATGGTCTGGAAAGAGGGATCTCCTGAAGAGCTTGAGCTGGCAAATGGAGCTTCTTTGAATGGAACTGGCACGCTTCACACTTGGTTACTTGTGCAGTTGCATCCTAGAGAGCAGTGGGCCAAAAGAAACCTTGCCGGAATGCTTTGCCACATATGCCTTGATCCTATGTCAGAGCCACATAGGGCTCTTGATCCTATGTCAGAGCCACATATGCCTCCATGTATCTCTGCCAACAGCTCCAGTCCATCTTTCTGAGGAATGCACTTCAATTTCAGGTCGTTCGGTCTCTTTCTATACAAGACATCGTCTACAAATTGGTACATGCTGGACTGACGGGCTACTTTCTCTGCTTCTTCCTGTTCCTCACGGAGTTCCCTTGTTTGGAGGAACCGAATGATGTGTTGCACCCATGGCGGAGCCTGAGGCTCGACGACAAGGACTAAAGGCACATCTTCTGCCGTGGGAGCAGTTATCTCTACAACAAAGGCTTGGCACTACAAGAAATATGTCAACTTGTGACCACCACTATTGGTCACCGAATGGTCATTGTTTTCCATTTGTGACCTTTTTGTGACCAAAAACAGAAGGTCAAAATCCGACCGTCGTAAACTGACATTAACGACCTTTCTTCCGGAATTGTCGTAAACGTTTACAACCAAAAAAAAGGTCGTAGATTCAACAACCAATTATTTTGGTCACTAGCAATCCGCCCACAGCATGTCAGATCCATCGTGGCAAGCTGACGTGGAAGAATTACGACCAAATGAAAAGGTCGTAAATTAGAATCGGCCCGGTCCAATTTGGTGTTTTAAATGGGCCGAGCCCAACAATTCAGCCTTTTATATATTTTTTCTTATTAATTTCGGTCAGCTATATGGGCCAGGCCCAACTATTTGGGCTTTTTAATTTCTGGGCCATGTCCTTTTTGCCTCAACAACTTCAGTTTTTTTCCACTAGTCAAATGGGTCCCAGTTGTCAGGTTCTGGTAAGTGTTACCCAACTAGCAAGGTCATATTCTTCATATTTCAATTGAACAGTAAATAAATAACTAGTATTTAAATTGGCAAAAACAAAAAACACACATAATACTTCAGATTCAGTACAGGTCTCTTGATGTACAAATAACAGGTAATAATCTCTAACATATACAGTACTTTACAAGATCTACAAGCTCTACACATAACCAAGCTTTACGTGCCGTAACCAAGCTCCAACATATACAAGCTCTACCAGAAGCTCTACAAGTGTAATAATTAGCTACAAACTCTAAAAGTATGGCAATCACGGTTACAAGCTCCACATGTGTACGGTTATGAGCTATGTTCTTCAGCATGGAGCTCTTTCGATAGCGATCGTAAACGACACTTGCTCCTGGCAGAACGGTGATATGCCTTCCACGGTTGCCCTGCTACATGTATCAACAGAGAAGAATTAGCGTTAAAAAATCAACAGAGAAGAATTAGAAAAACTGGAACCAATATACCAAGAAGAGACCATTAAAAAAATGACAGTTATTTAGATTAGAATGACGACACAAGTTCAGCTAGTACCATTCTTTTTGTCCTCCAGCTAGTTAAAATGAGATAGTAGCAGCAACAATCCAAATAATTGAGCAATTTGAAATAGCAGCAGCAATTTAGGGGTTGAGAAAAGCTACAGGGGCTCTAAGTTTTGACTTAAACAGTAGTAGCAGCAATTTCAAACAGTGGGAGGGAAGCAGCCGTTGACTGGAACAATAGTAGGGAAACAACAACAATACTAAGAAGCAACAACAGCATCAGTTTTGACTTGAATGGAGAAGCAACAGCAGCAACATTATTGAGAAGCAACAGTAGCAGCCATACTGAGAAGCAACAACAGCAACAATACTGAAAGAAACAACAACAGTAGCAGTACCTAAAAGGAACAACAGCAGCAGCACTATAGCAGAAGTGAACAAATGGTTGCATGCATAATTTGTTGATTCTAGTAGCAACTCAATTTTTGAGGTACTCAAACTTTCAGCTCAAAATTTTAGTTTCAGTATACTTGCTGTAGTGAAAAATGGTTGACATAAAAAGTTAGCTCATGATCAGATAGTACTCCATGGTACTCAAAACAATTTTCAAAAATCATGAACAGGACTATGTGTGATCCATGATACAAACAGTGGAACAATATGGTTTAGTGAAATAGGAACTGTGGAACAATATGAGTAATTTAAGAGCTTATGGTTTCTTTTTCACGAAAAATGAACAGTGGAAAGGTTTGGCCATTTGTGAAAATTTAATTGCAAAAAACGACAGGAATACACAGATAGGACAAAGTACTCCATCTCTGCACTACAGGTAGGACAAACCACAACAGTACACAGCTATTCCTAGAGGAGTACTACTGGTAGGACAACTATCACGCTGGAAAGAACATATATAACTACTCCAGGCACTACATAAGTACAGGCAAGAACACTACATGCACTAAAACACTAAAGCGAGCTCACAAGCCTCACATACAGTTAGTCTTGCCTGTGACAGCATGGTAGACATTAGGAGGCATTTTAAAATGCCTTGTAATGATAAGAAAATGCCTTCAAGGAGCTAATGTGGCGTTCCTAAAAAATGCTAAGTATACTGACGAAGGGAAAGCTGTTTGTTGGCGCCGGGCCACGTTGTACACAGCAGCAGCAGTCACACACGATTCTCTCGTGTGTATTTTTTACTGCTGGGCCTCCTCCTCCTAGTAACGAGGAGTATTAATTAAGCTAATTAAGATCAAACATACATGTTTTTCGTTTTCCCCAACAAACAGATTGTTAGGTCCAACAAATAGCACAAGCTACACAATGGTTTGGTCCTAATTAACAGTGTAAACATGTATCAGTATAGCTGGATGAGAAGTACAAGTATATTAGTATAGGAACTAGAAGTGTTGTGCTGTGCTACAAGATCAGTAGCAACAGCGGCATGAGCGCTACAAGTATATTAGTATAGGAACTAGATGCCTACGAATTGGGAGAAAATCCCAAACTAGGGAATAACACACAAAAAAGGCAGGCATTGCAAGCCTACTCTTCACTCGAAGCTCCAGGAAATATCAACCAATTTCATGTTTGTTGCAATAAAAAAATTAGCAACCTCCTACTATAATAATAGCAAAAGTAACACATAAGAAGTAATGTTGATTGTGCCTACTATAATAATAGCAAAAGTCATCGATTTGTGAGCAAACAAGACTAGAATTAACACTTGAGCGATAGAGTATCAGAAACCAACTCACGTTATAATCCAATCCTCAAAGTTGTCGCACAAAAACTCATTATTTCTTTGTTCCACCATGCAAGTTGGATCAGCACCACGACCCAGGAGATATCTCATGATAGCAGGCATCCCATAAGCCACAGAAATGGCTGGAGGAGTGTCACCTGCAAGAAGTAAAACAAAAGAACCAAATTAATCTGGGATTACTAGGATGTGTAGCAGAATTGATGCGAAGAGATCAAAATGGGACCGGAAGCTAGTTTATACCTCCATCAACACCTCACCCTCGTAGCATTCGTTCATTAGCAGCATTGACCTACCAAAATAAATCTCAGTTATATAATTCACTGTTGAATACAGAGAAAGATAATTTCTTCTATGCAAAATGTTACACATTAGTTTATCATAAAACACAAATGGAAGTAACAGAAGGATTTAGTAAAATGCTCACATAATAGATCATATCAGCCGAGCTTGCAAAGGCTTAAGATCTAACTGGCCGAATGGATTTTTAATAAGGTATTGGATTTATCAAAGTGTGTAATTATACATCAAGGTTTGCAGGTGCAAGAAATCCATCAGATGGATCATGGCATGTGCCACAAAATTTGATACAATTTTTATTGAAGACAATATGTACAGTATGAGCAGTGCAAAATAGAAACATCTCTTGGATATATCCTAATTTACCAGTTGTTTAGCACCATGGTACAGGTGAGGGCTTAGTGCAGCAGTCACAGGGATCAAAAGGAATTACAGAATAAAACAGCAAGGTTGTTAATTCAGATTCAATGTCAAGGCTGAACATACTAGTGATTACAAAATTAAACGAGCCAAGGCTGTTCATTCAAGTTCAGAGGCAATCAACAAGATGGCTGAGATCGGGACCAAGCAATATACATAGGTGGTGGGATCGGGGGCGCGCGTGTGCGATACCTTGGAGGTACTGCTGCTGCTGGTGCAGGGGCGGCTGGTCGCCCTTGGCGTCGGCCTTCTTCCTCGCCTTGGAGGGCTTGTTGGGCTCGTCGTCGTCTCTTCGCGCACGGGCTCGCTAGCCATCATGGTCCTGGTGACCTTCGACAGAGAGGAGGGCGTCGGCGTCCTTGGAGTGGAAGCAGAGGAGACCGAGGGAGCGGAGCCGAGCACAAACTAGTTACTGCGAGCTCCTCCAGCTCACTGCCAGCGCAGGCAAGCCTCAGCCTCCACCCTGCGTCGTTGTCCCTGCTGCGGCGGACGCTCACCACCTCCGTCACAAACCGGACGCCGTGGAGCAACTCCTGGCCGCCGCTGAGCCGGACGCCGTGCCGCACCAGCTGCAGCGTGGTGTAGATGAACGCCACCAATGCCACTGCGACGATGTACCTAATGAGGCAGCCGCCTACACGCCTGCCCCAAACCCCTGACTCCTCCTTCGAATCTGGGCGTGGGCGTGAAAGTGGTTGTAGAGGACAGCAGTGGCGGATCTAGGTGCTGCCTGAGCAGCTCCGGAAGGGGAGAGGGTGGGGGCAGCTGCGGTGCGCCGATGGGAGAGAGCCCGCGGCCACCGTTGTTGAGCAGCGCCATGGATCCGAGGGGAGAGGGTGCGGCTTTGCTTTCTTGGAGGAGGAAGGGTGCCGGGTGGGCTGGTTGGTTTGGTTGGATGGGGGAAAGGGAAGGACCAATGGAGTAGGGCGTGGGGGATGCCATGGATGGCGGCGTGCTTCACCGGAGGGAGGTGGCGGCCGCGATCTGGAAGTGAGGAGGTGGCGTGGTAGTCAGCGGCGGCTGCATCACCGCAGAAGCTGCAGAGGAGCACGACGCGTGGCAGTGGGACGTGGGAGCTTCGAGAGGTGGGAGGGAGAGGGGAGGAGGAGCTCGATCTGAGGGAGGGAGACGGTGCTGGGAGGGATCGATGGCGGTGGTGGGGAGCACCGTCGATGGCGGCGGCGAGGAGATGGGGGGAGGAGGGGTGCGATGGGAGGAGGGGATCGATGGGATCTGGGTAGGGTTTGGGTAGGTGGATGCGGGTGTTTTTTTGTGATTTTCTTTTTTTTCTGTACATAAATGGATGGATGGATGGATGGATGTGGTATGGAGAGATGGACGGATGGTTGGGCGCCATGTCGTCGATCTGCGTGACAACGAATTCCACCACCGGGAATAGAGCACATATGATTGTGTTTTTTCTTTTGTTTTCTTCTACTTTTTCACATGTAAAAAGCAAATATTGATCTCATATTGTGCACAAGAGTGCATCTTCAAATGCCAAACAATGTTGCCTAAGAAAGTTTTCATTTTCTTTAGATGAAAACTCAATTTTCCTTTTTTCGAGTGCCCAAACTGGGTTTAGTTGTGAAGGGCCTACCAAATATTTGTTGCAAAATTGTACCAAATCAATTTTGTAAAATACTAGGCCATATTTAATGCACAATTGACAAAATGGTTGGGTTTCAAAAGCTTTTATCCACCTCTCGTGAAAAAGACAAATTACTGCTGATTCAGCAGGAAGCGGGTCAAATTTGAACTGCAGCTGCCTCATAGTTTCCTCTTTATTTTTTTCCAAAAATCATTTATAGGTACATAAGTATCTATTTAATCAGAGAAACATTAAAAGTTTTTCTAGATTCAACCACTAGCTAGGAACAGTCAAGCCCGCCGTTTTGACCGCATTCTGAGACGGGCATAAAAATTCAAAAAAATCGAAAAATTGGAAAACCTTTGCATTGCGTCATTATATGTGACCAAGTTTCCAGGAAAAATAATAAACTTGTAATACAACAATTATTTTAAAAAAGTGTTCTCAGAAATGAGCTGTCATGCGTGAAGATTCAGGGCTTTCAAGCCAAATGATCAATCTTATGGCCACATTCATGGCATAGTTTGTTCAAATGATCTCATATTGTGCACAAGGGTGCATCTTGGAATTCTAAACAATGTTTCCTAAGGGAGTTTTCATTTTCTGTGCACGGAAAATTCATTTTCCATTTTTCAAGTGCCCGAAATGTGGTTTTTTTGTGAAGGACCTACCAAATAATTGTTGAAAAATTGGACCAAATCAATTTTCTAAAATACTAGGCCATATTTAACGCATAATTAACCAAATGGGTGTCAAAAGTTTTGATCCACCTCTGGTGAAAAAGACAAATTTCGGTCGATTCAGCAGGAAGCGGGTCAAATTTGAACTGTAGCTGCCTCATAGTTTGCTCTTTATTTTTTCCAAAAATCATTTATAGGTACATAAGTATCTATTTAATAATAGAAACACAAAAAGGTTTCCAAGATTGAACCACTAGCTAGGAACGGTCATGCCCGCTGTTTTGACCGCATTTTCAAACAGGCATAAAAAAATTCAAAACAGATCAAAAAATTGGAAAACCTTCACGTTGTGTCATTATATGTGACCAAGTTTCCAGGAAAAATAATAAACTTGTAATACGGAAATTATTTTAAAAAGTCTTCTCAGAAACGAGCTATCATGCGTGAAGATTCATGTCTTTCAAGCCAAATGATCAATCTTATGGCCACATTCATGGCATAGTGTGTTCAAATAATCTCATATCGTGCACAAGGGGGCATCTTGGAACTCCAAACAATGTTGCCTAAGAGAGTTTTCATTTTCTTTGCATGGAAAATTCATTTTCCATTTTCCGAGTGCGTGAAATGAGTTTTTTTGTGAAGGACCTACCATTTATTTGTTGCAAAATTGGACCAAATCAATTTTATAAAATACTAGGCCCTATTTAATGCACAATTGACAAAATGGGTGGGTGTCAAAAGTTTTGATCCACCTCTGGTGAAAAAGACAAATTCCCGTCGATTCAGTTGGAAGCGGGTCAAATTTGAACTGCAGCTGCCTCATAGTTTGATCTTTATTTTTTCCAAAAATCATTTATAGGTACATAAGTATCTATTTAATCAGAGAAACATCAAAAGTTTTCCAATATTCAACCACTAGCTAGGAACTGTCAAGCTCACCGTTTTGACCGCATTCTGAAATGGGCATAAAAAATTCAAAAAAAAATCAAAAAATTGGAAAACCTTCGCATCGTGTCATTATATGTGACCAAGTTTCCAGGAAAAATAATAAACTTATAATATGAAAATTATTTTAAAAAAGTGTTCTCAGAAACGAGCTATCATGCTTGAAGATTCATGGCTTTCAAGCCAAATGAACAATCTTATGGCCACATTCATAGCATAGTTTGTTCAAATGATCTCATATCATGCACAAGGGGGCATCTTGGAATTCCAAACAATGTTTCCTAAGGGACTTTTCATTTTCTTTGCACGGAAAATTTATTTTCCATTTTCCGAGTGCCTAAAATGAGTTCTTTTTGTGAAGGACCTACCATATATTTGTTGCAAAATTGGACCAAATCAATTTTATAAAATACTAGGCCCTATTTAATGCACAATTGAAAAAATGGTTGGGTGTAAAAAGTTTTGATCCACCTCTGGTGACAAAGACAAATTCCCGTCGATTCAGTTGGAAGCGGGTCAAATTTGAACTACAGCTGCCTCATAGTTTGATCTTTATTTTTTCCAAAAATCATTTCTAGGTACATAAGTATCTATTTAATCAGAGAAACATCAAAAGTTTTCCAATATTCAACCACTAGCTAGGAACTGTCAAGCTCACCGTTTTGACCGCATTTTGAAATGGGCATAAAAAATTCAAAAAAATCAAAAAATTGGAAAACCTTCGCATCGTGTCATTATATGTGACCAAGTTTCCAGGAAAAATAATAAACTTATAATATGAAAATTATTTTAAAAAAGTGTTCTCAGAAACGAGCTATCATGCTTGAAGATTCATGGCTTTCAAGCCAAATGATCAATCTTATGGCCACATTCATAGCATAGTTTGTTCAAATAATCTCATAACATGCACAAGGGGGCATCTTGGAATTCCAAACAATGTTTCCTAAGGGAGTTTTCATTTTCTTTGCACGGAAAATTCATTTTCCATTTTCCGAGTGCCTAAAATGAGTTCTTTTTGTGAAGGACCTACCATATATTTGTTGCAAAATTGGACCAAATCAATTTTATAAAATACTGGGCTATATTTAATGCACAATTAACAAAATGGTTGGGTGTCAAAAGTTTTGATCCACCTCTGGTGAAAAACACAAATTCCCGTCGATTTAGTTGGAAGCGGGTCAAATTTGAACTGCAGCTGCCTCATAGTTTGATCTTTATTTTTTTCCAAAAATCATTTCTAGGTAAATAAGTATCTATTTAATCAGAAATACATGGTTTGATGGCGAGACATCGAGGTTTGGACGGTGATGAGGGCCCCAACTCTAGAGCGCATAAGCTCGCATGCCCGCCGCGTGGTCACCGCGTGACCGTGGCGTTGCCATGCGTTCTGGGCGACCTAGGCATGTCTAGTGGGTTGGGCACTCCCCAGGTAGGTGCTAGGAAGAAAATTATAATATAAGATTCTCATGAGGAGACCGAACTATGCTTAAACATGAATTAGCAGCCAAGTGTTTGATTAGCGGTACGGGAAATGCACATGGCCAATGGGCATGAGTTTTGGCTGAGGATGATCATATACTAAGAAGAATGTCTTCACAAATTTTTAGCGAAATCAAGAATATATAAATAACACTTCCATCACAAAGTGCTGCTTTGAATATAATAGGAAAATGAATATTGTGGTGTTATTTTTGAACTAGGCAAGGAAGGTTTTTGACATATTTGATGAAGATATGATCCAAACAATTTACGAGAATTTTTGGGATTTTTTGGAATAACAGAAATATAGGTTGCTTCTCAACCTAGGGCAAAAATTGACACATGGACATGACACATAGGCAAAACTGATGAGAGGCGCCTAGTCATCACAACCCACCACAATCTACAAGGCTGGCCATCTATATTGGTCGTAAACAACTGGAAATAAGGTAGCAGACCAGCACTGATTGCTTTATGACCATTTCGTGTAAGGAAATTATGACCTTTCTGACCAAAATGGTCGCAATGGTTTAGGGTTTGGGGCCCCCCGAACAGCTTTTGACCAATTGGTCTCAAATGGTCATAGATCTATGACCAATTCTTCCAGGGTCACTGACAGAAGGTCACTAGGTGACATATTTCTTGTAGTGTGAGGCCCCTCCGGAGCCTGCTGCTCCTCGGCAAGCTCGAGGTCCCACACAACTTCCTTGCCGGTGGCTCTTGGGAGCTCAGCGGGAAAGTACTTTTCGGGGCCTGTCTTCCTTCTCTTATTCTATCCCGCCGATGGTTCAACGGATGGCTGAGTTAATTGGAGCACAAAGGTCCCTGGTTCCATAGGTAACTTGAGGGCAGCATGTTTTGACAGGTCGTCAGCAATGTTGTTCTCTGCTCGAGGAACATGCTCTGTTTCCAGACTATCAAAACGCTCCTCCAACTTCCTCACTTCATCTACATAGGCTTCCATCAACATGCTCTAATAATCTTTGTTGACTTGCTTGACGACATGCTGTGAATCACCTCTGATGATGAGCTTCCTAATTCCGAGGTCTGCTGCAATCCTGAGACCAGCAAGCAGTCCCTCATACTCTGCAGTGTTGTGTGTTGATCTCTCCCGGGGAAAGTGCAACTGGACTATGTACTTGAGGTGATCTCTCATGGGCGTGACAAGTAGCACACTTATCTGGCGCGCCAAAGATGTTGGGGAAATGACACGTATGGGGTCACGTGGATCCCTTCTACGGTTGGCAGGGAGAGAGGGGTGCACAAAGAGGAGGTCTAGCGATCAATGTGATGGATTTTTTACCCAGGTTATGGCTGCTGAGAAGCACAAAACCCTAGTCCTTCTTTGAGTGTATATTAGGTGTTCTTGGGCTTGGACTAGCTGTTGTGCATGCCCAGTCCAAAAAGTTTGTTTCCTTGTCAAGTACGCCTTGGGCCTCCTTTTATACCAAGGGGCTACCACAGTGGCAAGCAAGCATACAGGACGTGTAAAGTTGCTACAGTGTATGTGCTAATCACTGATGTAATAGGACAAACACATTAAATGCACTGGTTAGGTGCCCCTTAACTTTATCAGGGACGGAAACAGGGTTCGTCCCGTCCGTCGCCGCCTCACCCCATCTTGACACGCATCCAAGATGACATGGCATGCAGTGCCAAGCTGACAGGCTGGCCGCTGCTTTGGAGCGGTGGCAGGATCTTCATGAAGATCTGCATGCCACTCCAGAGGTGCTTGCCTAGTTGGCAGGCTAGTCGCTATGCTGGAATGGTGGCAGGACGGCGGAGCCTTGTCGTGCACGAGCCTTGTCGTGGTTTCGCAATTGTCCCCGGCAAGAGTCTTGTCGGTGCCTCGCGGTCGTCCCCGGCAAGAACCTTGCTGGGAACTTCGTCTTCTTGTCTTCACGAAGATCTGCATGCCACCAATCTTCACAAAGATCTTCATGCTACTAAGCATGTTCCCTTGAGTCTTGGTCTTGACGCTGTCGATGGTTCCAGAGGTTTCAACCTCAACAGTGATGGCCTTGTCGGTACTTCGCAAACCACCCCGGCAAGGATCTTACCGGGGCTTCGTGAGCCATCCTGGCAAGGATCTTGCCGGGGGCCTCATCTTGTCTTATGCTCTCTGTTTACTAGCATCGGTGCCGCCTTGGTCGTCTTGTACTTTGCCTCCAACTTTCCTCGTCAAGCCTCACCGTTGGTGCGTCTGCAACTGCCTGTGCACATGGGCTACAAAAGGGCCCAGACTTATGTACACTGACACCAAAAGTATGAAACAATTGCTTGGCTTGTCATCGGGGTTGTGCATGATAAAATACTTTGTGTTATGAAGATAGAACATAGCCATGCTATATGATTTTGTAGGGATAACTTTCTTTGGCCATGATATTTTGAGAAGACATGATTGCTTTATTAGTATGTTTGATCTATCATTGTTTTTATGTCAATATTAAACTTTTGTTCTGAATCTTATGGTTCTGAATATTCATGCCACAATATGAAGAATTTCATGGATAAATATGTTAGGTAGCATTTCACATAATTTTTTTTGTTTTTATCATTTACCACAATATGAAGAATTACGACCAGGAATTAAGATTGGGAATGCTTGATACGTCTCCAACGTATCTATATTTTTTTATTTTTCCATTATATTATATTATGTGTTATGGATTTCTATGCATTAATATGCTATTTTATATTAGTTTTGGGACTAACCTATTGACCTAGTGCCCAGTGACAGTTTCTATTTTTCCCTTGTTTTTGACTTCTACAGAAAAGGAACATCAAACGGAGTCCAAATGGAATTAAACTTTACGATGATTTTCCTTGGACCAGAAGAAACCCACGAGTCTTGAGGAGGAGGCCAGAAGACCCACGAGGGTGCCACAAGCCCTGGGGGAGTACCCCTGGTGGCAGCCAGGGGGCTTGTGGCCTCCACATGGCTCCTCTAGCCCTTGCCCCAGCACTATAAATCCTCGAATATTCCCCCTATGCCAGGGGCACACCAAAAATACTTTCCTTCCGCCGCAAGCTTCTGTTCTCGTGAGACTGCACCTTGGGGCCTTTTCCGGCACTCCGCCAGAGGAGGATTTGATCACAGAGGGCCTCTACACCAACCTTCCTGCCCTTTCGATGATGCGTGAGTAGTTTACCACAGACCTAAGGGTCCATAGGTAGTATCTGGATGGCTCCTTCTCTCTGTTTGATCTTCAATACAATGTTCTCCTCGATGTTCTTGGAGATCTATTCGATGTAATCTTATTTTGCGGTGCGTTTGTTGTGATCCGATGAATTGTGGATTTATCATCAGATTATCTATAATATTATTTGAATCTTTTATGGACTCTTTTATGCATGATTGAGATAGTTTAGTATTTCTCTCTGATCTATCAATTTTGTTTGGCCTACTAGATTCATTTTTCTTGCATTGGGAGAGGTGCTATGTGATGGATTCAATCTTGCAGTGTCCTCACCCAATGATAGAAGGGGTAGAGAGGCACTTATTGTATTGTTGCCATTAAGGATAAAAAGATGGGGTTTATATCATATTGCTTGAGTTTATCCCTCTACATCATGTCATCTTGCTTAAGGCGTTACTCTGTTTGTATGAACTTAATACTCTAGATGCAGGCAGGAGTCGGTCGATGTGGGGAGTAATAGTAGTAGATGCAGAATCGTTTCAGTCGACGTGTCACGGATGTGATGTATATATTCATGACCATTGCCTTAGATATGGTGATAACTTTTTTTACAAACCATATGCTTTCTGATACGTCGCCAAGATATCTATAATTTTTTTTATTATTCCATAATGTTATATTATCATTCTTGGATGCTTTATAATCATTTTATAGCAACTTTATATCATTTTTTGACACTAACCTATTGACATAATGCCCAGTGCCAGTTGCTGTTTTTTGCTTGTTTTTTACTTCACAGAAAATCAATACCAAACGGAGCCCAAAGACAGAGAAACTTTTTGGAGAATTTTTCTGGACCAGAAGACACGTGTTGGGCCAAAGAAGTACTAGAGAGGGACTCCATGGGGAGCACAACCCTCTTGGGCGCGCCTGGGGGCCTAGGCGCGCCCTGGTGGGTTTTGCCCACCTTGGCCGCCTCCCGCATAGCCTCTTTGCTCTATAAATACCCAGAAAATCCAAAAACCATAGGGGAGTCGACGAAACACAATTCCAGCCGCCGCAAGTTCCAAAACCACGAGATCCAATCTAGAGCCCTTTTCCGGCACTCTACCGAAGGGGACCACGATCACGGAAGGGTTCATCATCCTCATTAGTGCATCTCTGATGATGCATGAGTATTTCACCTCAGACCTATGGGTCTGTAGGCAGTAGCTAGATGGCTTTTTCTCTCTATCTTTCTCAATACAAAGTGCTCTTGGATATCTATTAGATGTAATGACTTTGTGCGGTGTGTTTGTTGGGATCTGATTAATTGTGAGTTTATGATCGGATTTTCCTTGTTTTAATATCCGTACTTGATTATTATAGCGTATTTCTGCTCCGATATTTGGGTTTTGTTTGGCCATCTTGATCTATTTATCTTGAAATGGGAAGAGGTGCTTTGTGATGGGTTTGATCTTGCGGTGTCCTTTCCCAGTGATAGAAGGCGCATCAAGGCACACATGTATTTTTGCTATTAAGGATAAAAACATGGGGGTTATTCCTACATGAATAGACCTTGTCTACATCATGTCATCATTCTTATTGCATTACTCCGTTTCTCCATGAACTTAATGCACTAGATGCATGCTGGATAGCGGTCGATGTGTGGAGTAATAGTAGTAGATGCAGGTAGGAGTCGGTCTACTAATCTTGGACGTGATGCCTATATACATGATCATTATCTTGGATATCGTCATTATTATTTGCTTTTCTATCAATTGCCCAACAGTAATTTGTTACCCATCGTTTGCTATTTTTCGAGAGAAGCTACTAGTGAAATCTACGGGGCCCGGGTTAATTTTCCTATCATATACTTTCAGATCTATATTGCCATTTTCTTTTTCCTTTATTTGCAACTTTTATTTTCAGATCTATATTACAAAAATCCCAAAAATGCATTTCTGGAATTTTTTGTTATTTATTTTATTTTTATTTTCTGCGAGATCTATTTATCCAATCTACTACAAACCAATCTATCTTTTCCCTCTCAGTGATTGACAACCCCTCTTACTCATCGGGTTGCAAGTATTTGTTCTTTGTGTGCAGGCACCATTTACATAGTGTTGCGTGGTTCTCCTACTGGTTCGGTAACCTTTATCTCATCACTGAGGTAAATACCTAATGTAGATGTGCTGCATCATCCCTTCCTATTTGGGGAAATACCGCCATAGTTCAAGACGGTTCACTTTCTTCAAGAGAGAAGCCTTTACTTATCTTTTTTATCTATCTCTATTAGATCTCACTTTTGCAAGAGACCGTGAAGGGATTGCCAACCCCTTTTTCGCGTTGTGTGCAAGTGTTTGTTTGTTTGTGCAGGTGCATATTTTGGGGACTTGCTTGTGCCTCCTACTGGATTGATACCTTGGTTCTTAACTGAGGAAATATTTATCTCTACTTTGCTTCATCACCCTTTCCTCTTCAAGGAAAAATCAACGCAAGCTCAAGAAGTAGCATAGGTGAAGGAGGGTGCAAAACTGGAGCTGCAATGATGCGCTAAACTACTGGATCGAGTCGCCAGTGAGATCTATCAAGCTCGGAGGGGTAAGGTACTTGGATTCCAAGGATAGAAGATGTTTGACAGCTCCTAGTATTGGGTTCTATGTAGTTAAACAGTTTAGTCTAGTGGGAGGTTTAGTTTGTTTCCCCTCTTCACCTGCTCTTGTGCGGGAGGTGAGTGAGGGGTTTGAAAAATGTTAGGTTCCTAGGGCTGCTGAATCCCAATGCTTGTCTATTATGGGCTAAAACTTAGGTGGTGTCTGGTTTGTTTTGGTTGTATGACTTTGACTATTTTGTTTCGTTAATGAAATGGGGGGAATGATCCCTTTATTTAAAAAAAATACTGTTGGCAATATTGATACATTCTCCTACAAATTTGCTCAAACTAAAAGAAGATTTGTTTAGGATAAATCTAGAACTTGGAATAATTTGGGACGAAGAGGGAAGTTAGTAGGTGTGTTCAAGTGGTTAATGTATAATTCTTTGATGGAAAACTAATTATATAATAGCAACTTAGTACATGTCAACAGGTTGCAGCAAAGTCATCACATAAGTTAGACACAAGAGGTTAGAACCTATACTATAGTGAAAAGAGATTCTAAACCTAGGGGCAAAATTTATGGGTCAAACATACAGAACTTAATCCTTAGCTAACCTCTCACTAATCAAGCTTCGTGGGGTTTGGTGCAATCTAACCAAATTATTTGGTGACAAACTCATCATAATATTAATGCACACTAGCATATTTTATTCATGTACACTTGACAATAGACTAGAAGCCGCCATCCTGATATTTCTGACACCCCATACTCTAGAGATATCAAACATTGAGGTATACATGCATTGTTATATGCACTATGTTGTTGCGACTACCATAGATTAATCCATGAAATCTAGCACTTTTGTGTGCGTTTAATTATGTGGTTTAGTGATGAACATCACGAATACATAAAAATGACTATGATTATTTTTGGGATAATTATCACCTAATATATTATTGAGTAAGTTATCAACAAAATTGATAACCATGATTATGATAATATAAAAAGTGAAGTTATATATAAATATAAAATTTAAGTATAAATCTATTTGGATTTTATGTTCTTAAGGCTTCATTTGGTTGCACGGTGAGCAAATCACGGGGCAAACTATATCAGGAAAATTTCCTTTATGTCCTTTTGCATTGAAAGTAACTAAACCTTGATAAATTAGAATCTGGCTAATACAAATTTGAACATGGGCATGTTATATTTGTTTTTGGGGTAGAAAAATTACAAGAAACTGAATCTGCCATTTGATCTCTATTTTTGGCTAGTTCATTTCCAAGTTTTTCCAGCGCCAAGTAGATTCTTGCAGAATTCATATAAAATCAAGCGTGCATCATATGAACTAAACTTATATATGTAAGTAGTGCTGGAGGACGAACATAATTTAAGGTGGGTTTGATTTTTTGGAATCAAGAGCTTTATATAGATCACCTAGCAGGATTACAATCCTTCGTTACACAAGCCGTAAGGAAGGATGGAATATAGTTTTCCAAAGACAACGTCTCCTAGAGGAACTACAATGCTTAGCACAGAGATGTGCGAGTTCATTTGCTTCTCTCGGTGCAAAAACCGGCCGCAGTTCCTCAAAATTCCCGGATAACTCTTGAATTTCGTTAACAGTGGAATCTATGTCCGATCGGTCTAAGCCACGAGAGTTGCACTGATTTAGCACATGTTTGGCATCTGATTCTATGATCACTGTTCGGTAACCCAAGTCTGATGCTAGTTCTAGCCCATGTCTAATAGAGAACGCTTCCATTGATTTGGCATTCAGAAAAGCTTCATACCAGATGGATTGTGCTCTGAACAATGAACCTTCATGGTTGCGAATGCCCAGCCCCGTACCTCCTTCGTGAGTATCTGCATAGAAAGTAGTGTCAACATTTATTTTTATGAACGTTTCCTCCGGAGGTTTCCACCTTTGCTGCTCCTTGACCGGTCGAACTTCCTGTTGCTTCCCTGTAATAGTAAGGTCAGTTGCAACATCAAGTGCTCACTTTACAGATTGCCCAATACATCGAGGACATTCCCCATGGGTCCTTGCGTTTCTCTCTGTCCAGATCGACCAACAACCACACAAGATCATGCTTGCTTCAGATTGACTCACCGCTTGACCATCCACTATATCCATCGCCCAAGTATCAGGATGAAGATTTGGTATCTTTCTCGAAGTAATATGCTTGACCTCTTGCCAAAAAAGTTTTGCCCATGTACACTCAAAAAGTGCATGCAAAGTAGTTTCATGTTGGCCGCACGCTTGGCAGAAAACCAATTTGTTCCATATGCCTAGAACATAAAACTTCTCTTGCTGGTACAACCCTTTGATCACACGCCAGCAAAAATTCCTAACTTTGGGAGGGACTGGAAGTCGCCACAACTTCTTCCAAAAAATCCAATCAGGATCTGCACACCCTGTTGGAGTTTCAGCATTCCGGCGCATATCCACATTTACTTTATAGGCCGATCTTACAGAGAAGTCCCCACTTTTGTCTGGATGCCATGACCAGAAGTGCTCTTGGGCTCTACCAATGGGAATTCTAGATATCATAGATATATCTGGTTCAACAAAATTTTGTTCCAGCTTATGTATATCCCAGCCTCCTAAATCCTCAAGTAGCAGCTCATCCACTCTAGATATTGTCGCACCTGGTTGCCTGACTAGTGGGTATTTGTTGTAACTCTCTTGGGATCCAAGGGTCTTCTGAGATTTGAATTGATCCTTCATCACCCATCCGTTTGATCAAGCCCTTGGTAAGAAGCTCTCTTCCATGCAAAATCGCTCTCTGGGTAATTTAAGGTGGGTCTCTTAAACATAATTGATTGATACAAACCAACATAGATAACACACAGTAACAATATGCACTAAGATTTCTAAATGACCTCAAATAGAATAACCAAATATAGTAGCATGGCCACTTTCACGCGTACTTCGATTTGTATTTATCACATGATTCGTCACTAAAATCATCTAATTGTAGAGTGCCAGGCTATTCTCTAAAAATGAGACAAAATTTTAGAAAATACCTTTCCTGTTCGTCTTTGGGAGCCTTTTCCTCTTCCTATCCATCTTCGTCGAATGTTGAATGCCGCTACTTCTTCAGACCACCAGCATCACGCATCGCCTCCTGGACGCTGCCCACATGCGCTGCAAAAACTGCAGTCCTGATGGCCACCCCAGTGCGCTCCTGCTGGCGCTAGGAAAGCGCGCTCTGCTGCTTGCCACCCGGGACAAGCTCCGCCGCCGCTGGCTGTCGGGAACACGCTCCGCTCACTCGTGGCCACTCACGGTAGGGCGCTAGGCGGCTAGGGTTCACACTCTCACAAACACGATGGTCCTCTACTCTCTCATTTGGACTCTGGAGCGATGAACGAAGGACAGATAGGAGTAAGGTTGAGGAGCCTGCAACACACATATTGCTTCTAACTCAATAAGACCCAATGAAAAGGGACGACGCCAGTTTTTCTTTCTCGTGATTATCTTTGGATTGATCTGTGCTTATACCATTATACATATACCTATATGAAAAAATCGCCCGAAACAATGTAGGGCGAGTACCACACCTCGTCGCGCCGAGAGCTTCGCCTGTGTATGTAAGTTACTCTATTTTAAGTTTACTTTCTGGATATGTAACTTGCTAACAGTTTTAAAAAAATTAACCTGCTATTTTGTTGCATTCAAGTGTGCACCATGATGTTTGTGCCTGATTGGCATCCAAACTTCGCATATGCATAAGTGGCACAAACTTTATATGCATTTTGGCTAGAATGTCATGTTCTTTCTAGTGTGCACTTTGTTACCAGGTTTGAGATAGCTAGATTCATGTTTGTCTCGGATTTGTGCAAAACACCCTATATCTTGCACCTAGCACAAGTTGTGCATTCCAACGTCAAATCATATGAACTGTATATGTATTTTGGGCTGCTCTTTCCAATCTATCCAGTAGCACAAATGGTATATAATTTTCTTGCTCACAACATCTTTTCCTTCCTGGTTATATTTGAGGCCTTCCCAAACTTGTTATGATCATGTTGATAGCTCCGTAACTCTGATCGTGTTTTTCTTTATATGTTGCTGAACTAGAATAATGTGTAGATCATGATTTTTCCATGTTCATACATCATAAATAATCCATGCTCACTGTTCTATCCAGAATGCATAAATCCATCTAAATGCACATGGAGTGCCACTTGATTCACTTCACGTGTGAATCAAGACTTCATTTGAAGCTATGAGAGATATCAACAACTCTGACTCAACACAAGGACATATAACATCATTTGAGCAATCCTTTTATTACGAGTGATATCTACGCAATGGCCACAAACCAAATCTCGCTACCATCGTTTGGGTCATCAGCCACTCATCAACCCATCTAGTAGTCTAATGATCTTCTTGCGATGTAGAATCCTAGTTGCTTTCTGCGAGATCTCAAGTGAGCAAACACGATATCTGCACCTATAACCAATGACATTAGCCATCCCTCATGGTTGGAGCTACACTTGCTTAAATTTATCTAACGGTTGGGGAAGTGTGGGATCTGTGATAGACCAACCAAAAGGCGAATCTTATTGGGTGCCATGATCAGCTACAAACCAAGGCAAAAATTATATAGTTCCATGAGGTACTATTGGGAAGTATAAGGAACAGACAGTGGCCAAGTTCTACACTCAGAAAGAATGCAAATATTACTATGACACCTACTCAACCGTCGCTAGACTAAGCACCATTTGAGTAATACTTTCCCTGATTGTATCCTATGGTCTTATCGTTCATCAAATGGACGTAAAGACAACTTTCCAAAAGGAAGAGTTAAAGAGGAACATCTATAAGGATCAGCATGATGGATTTGTGGCAAAGAATGCAGAGATAAAGGCATGCAAGTTGTTAAAATATTTGTACGACCTGAAACAAGAACCTAATCAATGACATAACAAGTTTGATAGAACATTAAATTATGTAGACTTTGTCATTAATGAGGCTAATAGTTGTGTTTGGTATCATCTTGGTGGGGGAAAATATCATATTATATTTGAATGTTGATGACATTAAAATCTTTGGTACAAACATTAATCTGATTAATGATGTCAAGTATTTTCTATGAGAAAGTTTTGCTATAAGGGCATATTTCTCCCTATGTGGTTTTGGTTATTGATGACAATGCATTTGTTGACTAATCGTGTGCATTGAGCATTTCAGATATCTCATGTTTAGGCACAAGACGATTCATTGCCTCTCGGAGTCTAGTGATGACGGACTTTTCTCTACATTTCTCTTCGGTGGATTTGAGTCGTAGTAAAGCCGTACTATTAAGAGGGGGTCCACTTTGGAAAAGTTTGGGTGGAATCTTCACGTACATGTCCACTACTTTGCACCACCTTTCCTTTGCCTCTTTGGAGCAACCACCATTTATCCGTGTCTCTACAAAATGAAGGACTCCTAGTGTGGTTGTGCTGTGGCATGCGTAGTATTGCTCAAGGGAGCTGTAGTACCGCAGAGGCCCAAGGTAGGACCGGCCAGGGACGCGGTAGTACCACAGGCTCTTGCGGTAGTACTGCTCACCGGTCGCGGTACTACCATGGCCACAGGCCCAGCACAGCAATACGAGCGGAACTAGGGGTGGATGTAATTTTTTACATCCGCACCCTACGCGGTAGTACGGCTCCTTGTATGTGGTAGTGCCGTCTCGGATTTTTGCATAGATCAAAAATCAGCGGAATTAGTTACGGATGTATTTTTATTCGTCTGTGCCTTCCCAGCCCACACAAACGCTGCCTTGCGGTAGTACCGCATGGTGCGCGGTAGTACCGCTCCGGCGGTTCAACCGCTCACTATGGCAGTGCAAAAGGGCTTCTTCTGGTCTCTGTCGTTGGTGCGGTAGTACCGTACCGCCTAGCGGTAGTACCGCAATGCCTTGCGGTAGTACCGCATGTCACGGGCTGGTTAAGTGGATAACGATTGGATTTGTCCATCACTATATAAGGGGAGTCTTCTTCTCCGAGTGGACTACCTCTTATTCCCCCAAGATCCATTGATGCTCTAAGCTCCATTTTCTCCCAATCTCTCTCCCTAGCCAATCAAACTTGTAGATTTTCTAGGGAGTGGTTCAGAAGGCCCCGATCTACACTTCCACCAAGAGAAATTTGATTCCCCCTGTCGGTGTCAAAAGCAGCGGATCTCGGTTAGTGGGTCCCGAACTGTGCGTCTAATGCTAATGGTAACAGGAGGAAACACGATGTTTACCCAGGTTCAGACCCTCTCGATGGAGGTAATACCCTACTTCCTGCTTGATTGATCTTGATGATATGAGTATTACAAGAGTTGATCTACCACGAGATCGTAGAGGCTAAACCCTAGAAGCTGGCCTATGATTATGATTGTTGTTATTGTCCTACGGACTAAACCCTCTGGTTTATATAGACATCGGAGGGGGCTAGGGTTACACAGAGTCGGTTATAGAGAAGGAGATCTAACATCCAAATCACCAAGCTTGCCTTCCACGCAAAGGAGAGTCCCATCCGGACACGGGATGAAGTCTTCAATCTCGTATCTTCATAGTCCAACAGTCCGGCAAAGTATATAGTCCGGCTGTACGGATACTCCCTAATCCAGGACTCCCTCAGTAGCCCCTGAACCAGGCTTCAATGACGATGAGTCCGGCGCGCGGATTGTCTTTGGCATTGCAAGGCGGGTTCCATCTCCGAATACTCCAAAATAAATTTTGAACACTTGAGTCGTGTCTGGCTCTGCAAAATAAATTCCACATATCACCGTAGAGAGCATACTTTTTAATGAATCGAATCTGCTGACAATTTTTCATAACTTGATATCACACTGTAGCCCGGTCCTTATCCGAACCGTTTCTCAACCAGCTACTGCGCATAATGCGAGGCGGTTTTCTGGGCACGTCTTGTCGAAACAGAGATTGTGTCCCCTTATCACGGGACTCTCATCAATACGGGTGTGGGTAACCCAACCGTACTGCCAATCGCGGCGAGTGGGGAACGAGCAGGTTCTACCAGGCAAACGAGGAGGCACAAAGTTTTTGTTGCCTCTATAAAGAGATACGGCCTCCTCTTCTTCACCCATGCCTTCTTCTCCTTCTGCTCGTCCATTCCCTTTCGCTCGAGCCCTAGCGCCCTAGCGTTCGTCCTCTCCACAAAAAGAGGTTCTCCAAAAATGTCTGGATCCGGAGCAGGAGGCAAATGGATGGCCTCTACCATCCAGGGGAAGGATATCAAAAAGCTTTGGGAGGCCGGGTACCTGGCCAAGAACATCGGCCACCGTCTTCCGACGGCGGGACAGATCATCCCTACTCCAGAGCCCCACGAGAGGGTCGTGTTCCTCCCTCATTTTGTCCGTGGGCTCGGGTTTCCCCTTCACCCATTTGTTCGCGGCATCGTGTATTATGACAGGATTGTTTTTCATGATCTATCCCCTAATTCGTTTCTCAACATCTCGACGTTTATCGTCGTGTGCGAGGCCTTTCTCCATATTTCGCCACACTTTGGCTTATGGCTAAAGATCTTCAATGCGAAGCCCAAGGTGGTGAACGGTGAGCACGCCGAGTGCGGAGGCGCCATGGTGAACAAGATGCCCAAGGTCACATGGCCGACAGGCACTTTCAATGATTCCGTCAAGGAGTGGCAGCTGCAATGGTTCTACATCACTGAGCCGCGTGGCAAAAAGTGGGCCGCTGCTCCTGAATTCTGATCCAGAGCCCCCCTACGGCTTACGTCCTGGCCCAAGAAGGGCCTGGACTGGTCCTCGTCTGATGAACTGTCGGTGCTACAGGTGCGCGTCAAGGGTATGGTAGACAAGGACATCAAGCTTGTCAATGTAGTCCACGTGATGCTGGTTCGCCTGGTTCTTCCTTGTCAGCACCGGGCCTACGGGAGCTCTATGGCTCCTCGCACGAGGATATCTGGAAGGTGCTCTTCAAGTCCGGCAAACCATGGCCGGACTCCGCCGAGGACCGTGGGTACCAACTGTCCCGCCCTGCAAGTCCGGTAAGTCATCACTATGTTTTGTCCATCCATGAGTTTCGTTGGCATATTCCAAGGAAGACGCTTTAATGTGCTTCCACAATTCACCTAAAGATGGACGAAGAAGGCGGGGCAGATGCACTGTCTGGCCCCGCTGCCGGAAGAACCGTCCGGACCACTTCTGACAAAGATGCTGGTCCTAGTGCCTTATAGGGCGCCAAAGAAAGAGGCCTACAAAGAGGCCAAGGAGACCAGGGGTGGCCTCCGTCGCCACGGTGCTTCGGACACAAAATCTGAAGAGTCCAATGCCCATTCTTCCTCCGAAGAGGGGGAGGAGGAAGAAGACGAGTCCCCCGTGGGGGGAGGAAAGAAAAGGACGGCCTCCTCATCCTTGGAGGCCAAATTGCCTAAGAGGGGAAAAAACACTTCCAGAGGCGTCCACCACGTCTACCGACAGTAGCCCGGAGTGGGATCCCAGGGCCCAGCCCCTGGTAAACTCGTGAGTACACAAAATCCAAACACGCCTATGCGTCCATGATCATTAAGGCATAATATTTTAATTTGCACCATACTTTTTGCAGCCCAGCGAGGTCTCGCACCGAACAGTCCTCGTCGGAGGATTCGTTGAGCTCAGATGCCCTAGAGAGCGAGACACCTCCGAAGGCCCCTTCCCCGAAGCCTGGGCATGACACCGAGGTGTTGTCCCAGAAGGACCGAGGTTCGGGAGGGCACACCTCAGGGGCCGGACATACGGGAGCGATGGCTCCCATGAGCGTCGATGGAGGGGGCGATATTGGATTCGGCCCATAGTCGGACATAGTCCCGGAGACCTTTGAGGCTCCAAGATCAGGCAGGCAGCCCCCCTAGACTTGAGGGGGCGCGCCTGCTCCACCGACAACCTCTGTCCAACCAGAGGTACAAGGCAGCTTATCAACAGTGCTAAAGAGTGCTTCCATCGTTGATGAACATTGCACCCCTATGGGTGCGGTGATTGGAAAGATTCAGTCCGCTGAAAGTGGACTGCATGAATCCTGCATCAACCTTATAAAAGGCTTTGAGGTATGTTTTATGAACTTTTGAAGATTTTCATAGCATGGACAGTAGCCCCTGATACACTGTTCGATGAAAGAAAGAACCGGACAGAGGATCAAATTTCCGTTCGCAGGAGACTCAGTTGATGACGTATATCTCTTCCTTTATAAACAGGTGTCTGTAGCGACTGTTGCCTCTTATACTGCGGAAGTATCCGGACTAAAGCAGAGTCTGGAGCGGGCCGAAGAAGAACTTGGCTGAGTAAAGAACTAGTTGGAGGACAATCAAGGTATGTCGAAACCTTGGTAAGTTTAGCACAAATGAGTAGGTGTGCCTGACGAAAGTATTTGTATTGTGCGCTCTAGGGGCGAATGCCAAAATTGAGTCGCTTAAGAAGGCTATGGCCGAAGCCAAAAAGAAGGCAGCCGCGAAGCAGGCTCTTCGCAAGAAGCACGAGGCCAGGGTCATTGAAGCTGAACGGGAGCTCCAGGAGGCCGTGAAGAAAAGCGAGACTTTGGAGAAGAGTCTATCAGTGAAAGAATCCAAACTTGCCCAAGCTCTCCAAGCCGCAAATGATGCTCGAGAGGAAGGCCAAGGTGCTCTGAAGGACATTCAAGAGGCGAGGAGGATTGCGGCTGGTAAAGCTTTTTCTTATTCACAGCGCTTTTTATGTAGTAGAGGGAGAAAATCAAGGTGACAAATTGAATTTTGATTTCTCCAGGGGCGTTTGCGGAGCTACCACGCAGCATATCCGATGACGCTCACTTCTACCGAGCTGAGGAGAACAAGACTGCAGAAAAGCTCTTTTGGTCGCAGTATTTGGCGGCGAATTATCCGGTGCCATTTGTCGATCAGCTGAAGCAGCTGATCGAACTGCATAAGGCGGCCGAAGTAGCCATAAAGGATTTAATTGTCCGGTTATGGCCCACCGAGCCAATTCCAGGGAGCTACTTCGGTTTGGTGAAGCGGATTGTGAGTGCTTGCCCTCGGCTCGAAGTCATTAAGCGGTCGGTCTGCATAGAAAGTGCACGAATGGAATTTGCCCGCACGAAAGTGCACTGGGGAAAGCTTTATGCTGAAAAGCTGATGACCGAGGGACCTCCGAAGGGGAAGGAGCACCGCAAGCCCGAATTATATTATGATAGTGTCCTGAAAGGAGCCCACCTTGTGGCGGAGCAATGTACCAAAGACATTCTATTTCCATGAAGACAGTCATGTTGTCCTTTGTAAGGCAGAACGAAGTCACTTTTAATATGTATTGCCTGTTATGTGAAAGTTTTTCCTCCTGTGCGGTGTTTTATATGTATTAATCCTAAGAGTTGGCCAGTCGTCGACTTCTTCCCCACGTAGGTAGTACGGGGGTGTTCGGGATAAACCTAAACACTCTTTATCCCATTTTTGGGTCCTTGAAGGAGGTGTTCAGCACAACGAACCAGGCAATCAGACTATAGGGATTTATCACTCTCACTTAGCTATAGGAGTTTGAGTAAGGTAGGCGCATCCCCTAGTGTTTGGAAGACCGTACGAGGGGCTCTATCAGCACCTGATCGGATCACCGATCCGTCGCATGCTGCATTTGTTATGGCATTATGCGGAATAAATCCTTAAAGTTTTTACAACCTCTCGAACAGCTGACCAGCTCTCGCCGTATCATGATAGTTAGTTTTCGGCTTCCTCTACCGAGGTGCTCGTCCGGAAGAACCGGGACACAATCGCAGTAGTTCTCCCAACGTAAGGTACCGAAACATGGGAGCCGGGCAAACCCAACTATTGACCCAAGACATGATTCGGAGCTGATGCATATAATGCTATAAGTTCGGGGTGTCAAGTGACCAAGAAGGTGGTCGGGCTTTGTTGCCATAGTATGGGTACAATGAAGCCCCTGGCATATTAGGGCATGACACAATGTACAGATGCCGGTATGACGAAAGGTGTCAATGAGAAATGATAGCAAATAAGCGTCATATAACCCTACATGTTGTATTCTAGTAATACGTCTATGCGTATGGGTACGGTTCATGTTATAAAAAAGAGGTATAACGGCGGAACCTGTTGAGACCGTGCGGGAGGGAGCTGTGTGCGGATCCGAAGTGTATCCGGATTGTCTTCGGGGGAATGTCTAAAGATTCCCCCTTTGCGCGTCCAAGCTGATTCCATGCCGCCAGTCTTGTTCTACGCAAAATCGGACCTGCAAAGAAAATGCTAGAGACATTTGTGTGCCACGGAAGCGGTTGAGCCGCAGGATGTGGCGCTTCCCAACTTAAGCCGGAGTGTTTAATTGAGCCCTGGTCGAGCCGAGCTATCACGCCGTGAAGTATTTCAGACTCCTTTATCGGTGTCTGGGAGTTTGGCTGTCGAATCAAAGTTCGATTGAAAAGGCGCAACTCGCTGCTTCTGTCGGTAAAATGGCGGTATACTCTTCGGCGCCGAGGTGGAGTTCGGCCTTTCCCATAATTGTGATCACGTCACGTGGGCCGGGTATTTTAAGCTTGCCATAGGCATAATGTGGTACCGTGTTGGATCGAGCCAACGCGGTTCGCCCCAGCAGTGCGTGATAGTTACTACATAGAGGGACAATGTCGAAGACTAACTCTTCAGTATGGTGATTATTTGGTGATCCGAAGACTACCTCCAGAGTGATGGAGCTTATACAACTGGTCTTCACACCTGGTATAACACCTTTAAAGGATGTTTTTAGTGGGTTTGATCCTCGAGCAATCAGTACCCATCTGGCGCACTGTGTCCTGGTACAGCAAGTTTAGACTACTACCTCTGCCCATAGGGGCTCGAGTGAGGTGGAACCCGCAAACTATTGGGTCGAGGATAAGTGCGATTGAATTGCCCTGGTTGGTATTGGCCGGACGGTCTATACGATCGAAGGTGATTGACTATATTTTTATACTTTGGGGCGACTCGCTTTGTTGAGTTGGCGTCCCGAAGAGTGCACGTCCGTTCCCATTTCGGGATGTGGATGGTGTTTATCATGTTCACCGTTTTGATTTGCGAGGGAAATTTCGTTTGCCCTCTATGGTTTGGTGATCTAGGTTCCTCGTCATCTTCATCGCTTTGAGACCCCTTCTCCTTGTTTTCGGCGCCTGACCTGTCGGCTTGTTTGAAGACCCAGCATTCTCTATTGGTATGATTGGCTGCCGTTCCTGGGGTACCATGAATTTGACATGGGCGGTCAAGTATGCGGTCCAGGTTGGATGGGCCCGAATTGTTCTTTTGAAGTGGCTTTTTCCGCTGACTGGACTGAGAGCTATGGAATCCGGCATTGACTGTCGTGTCTTGGGCGTCATCAATTTTTTTGCGATGCTTATTTTTGTTGCGCCAAGGTTTGCCGATGCTGTCTCTGGCCTCTGATGTGCCAGGATTGCTTGCTGTGTTGTTGTTACGAGCCAACATGCTATCTTTTTGCACAAAAAGCGGGTCATGAGTGTCGTGAGGGCTGCCATGGACTTCGGCTTCTCTTGGCCGAGGTGTCGGGCGAGCCATTCGTCGCGGATATTATGCTTAAAGACCGCTAGGGCTTCGGCATCCGGACAGTCGACGATTTGGTTCTTTTTAGTTAGGAACCAAGTCTAGAATTTCCTGGCTGACTCTCTGGGCTGTTGGATTATGTGACTTAAGTCATCAGCGTCCGGTGGTTGCACGTAAGTGCCCTAGAAGTTGTCAAGGAACACATCCTCCAGGTTCTCCCAACTCCCAATGGAGTTTGCCGGCAGGCTATTCAGCCAATGTCGAGCCGATCCTTTGAGCTTAAGGGGGAGATACTTGATGGCATGTAGGTCATCACCGCGGGCCATGTGAATATGGAGAAGGAAATCTTCAATCCATACCGCGGGGTCTGTTGTGCCACTATATGACTCGATGTTTACGGGTTTAAACACTTCTGGGAATTCATGATCCATTACTTCATCAGTGAAGCATAGGGGGTGTGCAGCGCCTCTGTGCCGGGTTGTATCACGACGTAGTTCAGATGAATATATTCGGTTGTATTCGGCCCGACCAGACTTATTTTTGGTGTATCCGGCGTGACGATTATTTTTACGAGTGGTGGCGCGCCCCCGCGATCCGTAGATCGATCTTGACTGTGCTGCTTTGTCTTCTGGTATGTTTCGCAGGTCTTGTGTGTAGCCCCTGGTCATAGTGTGTTGGCGCGGGGTGCAGACTAGTGTTCGGGTTTTAGTGCCTCCTCCTCGAGTTGAGGTAGCAACCTGCGCTTTGGGTAACTATTGGTTGGGCGTTCGAGTCCATATTCCTCGGCTACCAGGACCTCAGTCCATCTATCTATTAGCAGATCTTTATCAGCTTGGAGTTGCTGCTTCTTCTTCTTCAGGCTTCTTGCAGTGGCTATAAGCCGGTGCTTGAAGCGCTCCTACTCGACGGGATCCTCAGGTACGAATAGTTCATCATCACCGGGGCTCACCTCGTCTTCGAAGAGAGCCATATAATTTTCGTCCTCCAAGTCTCCGCCTGTTGCCTGTTCATCTGGGCTAGCTTGCCCGTCCCCCTGCTCGGCCTGCCCAAAGTTAGGTTGGTTGGGTTTGTATTCGTCTTCGGCACCATCCGGATTGCTATTGTCTCCTGTGCCGGTATTGCTGTGGCGGGGCTTAGAGCGGCGCCAATGATGCCCATTGTCGGTGTCAAAACCGGCGGATCTCGGGTAGGGGGTCCCGAACTGTGCGTCTAGGCGGATGGTAACAGGAGACAAGGGACACGATGTTTTTACCCAGGTTCGGGCCCTCTCGATGAAGGTAAAACCCTACTCCTGCTTGATTAATATTGATGATATGTGTAGTGCAAGATTAGATCTACCACGAGTTTAGAGAGGCTAAACCCTAGAAGCTAGCCTATGGTACGATTGTTGTTCGTCCTACGGACTAAAACCCTCCGGTTTATATAGACACCGGAGAGGGCTAGTGAGGGAGTCTTGGACTAGGGGGTGTCCGGATAGCCGAACTATCATCATCGGCCGGACTCCAAGACTATGAAGATACAAGATTGAAGACTTCGTCCCGTGTCCGGATGGGACTTTCCTTGGCGTGGAAGGCAAGCTTGGCGATACGGATATGTAGATCTCCTACCATTGTAACCGACTATGTGTAACCCTAGCCCTCTCCGTTGTCTATATAAACCGGATGGCTTTAGTCCATAGGACGAACAACAATCATACCATAGGCTAGCTTCTAGGGTTTAGCGTCCTTGATGTCGTGGTAGATCTACTCTTGTAATACCCACATCATCAATATCAATCAAGCAGGATGTAGGGTTTTACCTCCATCAAGAGGGCCCGAACCTGGGTAAAACATCGTGTCCCTTGTCTCCTGTTACCATCCGCCTAGACGCACAGTTCGGGACCCCCTACCCGAGATCCGCCGGTTTTGACACCGACATTGGTGCTTGCATTGAGAGTTCCTGTGTGTCGTCACCGATAGGCTCAATGGCTTCTTCGATCATCAACAACGACGCAGTCCAGGGTGAGACTTTTCTCCCCAGACAGATCTTCGTATTCGGCGGCTTTGTACTGCGGACATATTCGCTTGGCCATCTGGAGCAGATCGAAAGCTACGCCCCCGGCCGTCAGGTCAGATTTGGAAGTTTGAACTTCACGGCCGACATCCACGGAGACTTGATCTTCGATGGATTCGAGCCACAGCCGAGCGCGCCGCACTGTCACGATGGGCATGATTTAGCTCTGCAGCCGGACAGTGCCCTGGAGGCTGCACACGAGCCCGCTCCGACCCTCGATTCGGAGCCGGCTGCGCAGATCGAGGACGGGTGGCTAGACACCGCCTCGGGGGCTGCAACCTCTACGGCGATGGAGCCGAATACTGGCCTTGTCCCTTGTGAAGCTCGTGACTACGAGGTGCCGTACTCCTCGCCGGACTCTGTACCTCCCGCGACCCCTCCAATCGAATCCGATTGGGCGCCGATCATGGAGTTCACCGCTGCGGACATCTTTCAACACGCACCTTTCAGCGAAATCTTGAGTTCGCTAAAGTATCTCTCGTTATCAGGAGAGCCCTGGCCGGACTGCGGTCAGGACGGTTGGGATGCGGACGATGAAGAAATTCAAAGCCCACCCACCACCCACTTAGTAGCCACTGTCGACGATCTAACCAACATGCTAGACTTCGACTCCAAAGACATCAACAGTATGGACGACGATGCCGGAGACGACGAAGAACCAGCGCCTACTGGGCACTGGAAAGCCACCTTATCATATGACATATACATGGTGGATATCCCAAAGGATGGGAATGGAGAAGGAACAGTGGAGGATGACCCCTCCAAGAAACAGCCCAAGCGCCGGCGTTAGCGGCGTCGCTCTAAATCCCGCCACAGCAAGAATGGACATTCCGGCACCGGAGATAATAATACCCCAGACAGTGCCGAAGACAACCCCCTCCAGCAAGATTCAGCACAGGAGGGCGGAGAAGCCAGCCCTCATGAGAGAGCGGCAGATTAAGAGGTACAGGATGATAATTACATGCCTCCCTCCGAAGACGAGGCAAGCGTCGACGACGACGAATTTGTCTTACCTGAGGATCCCGTCGAACAAGAGCGTTTTAAACGCAGGCTTATGGCCACGGCAAACAGCCTCAAGAAAAAGCAGCAACAACTTAGAGCTGATCAAGATCTGCTAGCCGACAGATGGACTGAAGTACTTGTGGCCGAAGAGCATGAGCTCGAACGCCCCTCCAAAAGCTACCCCAAACGCAAGCTGCTCCACCGATTAGAGGAGGAGGCATATAAACCTGCATCACCAGCGCACAATACGGCTGACCGACCACCCCGTGGCCGCGACAGAGAGGCTCCAGGCCCTCCACTAGAACCGTACCCTGGCATCGCTCGAAAAGCACAAGGCCACAGGGGAACGCTCTGGACTTGCGAGATATATTGGGGGATAAGGCAAGACAATCAAGATCGATCTACGGATCGCGTGGGTGCCCCATGATACGTGACGACAACCGTTGCGCCGGACACATCAAGTCCGGCCGGGCCGAACACAGTAGACAAAGCTCTTTCGAGCTTCGTCGTGATATAGCCCAATACAGAGGCGCCGCACACCCACTATGCTTCACAGATGAAGTAATGGATCATCAAATCCCCGAAGGGTTTAAACCCGTGAATATTGAATCTTGTCATGGCACAACAGACCCTGCGGTTTGGATCGAGGACTATCTCCTTCATATCCACATGGCCCGCGGTGATGATCTTCACGCCATGAAATACCTCCCACTCAAGCTTAAAGGACCAGCTCGGCATTGGCTCAACAGCTTGCCAGCAAAATCAATTGGGTGTTGGGAGGACCTGGAAGCCGCATTCCTTGATAACTTCTGGACAAGCTTAAAGGACCAGCTCGGCATTGGCTCAACAGCTTGCCAACTGACGACCTAAGCCATATAATTCAGCAGCCAGACGAATCGGCCAGACAATTCTGGACACGGTTCTTAACTAAGAAAAATCAAATCATCGACTGTCCGGATGCGGAGTCCCTCGCCGCCTTCAAACATAACATCCGCGACGAGTGGCTTGCCCGGAACCTAGGACATGAAAAGCCGAAATCTATGGCAGCCCTCACATCACTCATGACCCGCTTCTGCGCGGGAGAGGACAGCTGGCTAGCCCGCAGCAACAACCTCAGCAAAAATTCTGGCAGTCCGGATATCAAGGACCGCAATGGCAGGTCGCGTCGCAACAAGAACAAACGCCACATTAACGGCGACAATAATGAGGATACGGCAGTCAATGCCGGATTTAGAGGCTCTAAACCCGGTCAGCGGAAAAAGCCATTCAAAAGAACTACCCCGGGTCCGTCCAATTTGGCCCGAATACTCGATCGCTCGTGCCAGATACACGGCACCCCCGAAAGGCCAGCTAACCACACCAACAGGGATTTTTGGGTATTCAAGCAGGCAGGCAAGCTAATTGCCGAAAACAACGACAAGGGGCTGCATAGCGATGATGAGGAAGAGACCCGACCACCGAACAATAGAGGACAGAAGGGTTTCCCCCACAAGTGCGGATGGTGAACATGATATACGCAACCCACATACCCAAAAGGGAGCAGAAGCGTGCACTCAGGGACATATATGTGATGGAACTAGTCGCCCCGAAGTTCAACCCATGGTCCTCCTGCCCGATCACTTTTGATCGAAGGGACCACCCCACCAGCATCCGCCATGGCGGATTCGCCGCATTGGTTTTAGACCCAATCGTCGATGGATTTCACCTCACCAGAGTCCTAATGGACGGCGGCAGCAGCCTGAACCTGCTTTATCAGGATATAGTGCGCAAAATGGGCATAGACCCCTCAAGGATTAAACCCACAAAGACGACCTTTAAAGGAGTCATACCATGTGTAGAGGCCAATTGTACAGGCTCAGTTACACTGGAAGTGGTCTTCGGATCCCCGGATAACTTCCGAAGCGAGGAGTTAATCTTCGACATAGTTCCGTTCCGCAGCGGCTATCATGCTCTGCTCGGACATACCGCGTTTGCAAAGTTCAACGCGGTGCCACACTACGCATACCTCAGGCTCAAGATGTCAGGCCCTCGAGGAGTCATCACGGTCAACGGAAACACTAAACGCTCTCTCCGAATGGAGGAACATACAGTGGCTCTCGCGGCAGAAGTACAGTGCAGCCTCTTAAGGCAATTCTCAAGTCCGGCCGTTAAACAACCGGACATGGCTAAATGCGCCTGGAGTAACCTACAACAAGACCACCTGGCACATTCCGAGCACGCGTAGCAATGCGGCCCCAACCCCAGTCCCTGCAAAATTGCAAGATTGGTCCTTCGCGTACATCATTACGCTCTGGAGATACCATGGGCATAGGGGGAGGGCATGACCACGATAGGCCCAGAATGCGGCTTAACCACACCAGGGGCTCTCAAGTGTGTCATTCCTTTTTTTCTCTTTTTATTTTTTTTTCTTACCCACAGGACTCCGTTCATCAGAGGCCCTGTTCGGCAGTAGACCGGCCGAACTCACGATGCAACAGCCAGGGAAGGAGAAAGGCTACGACGAATATCCAAGTGGTCTCCATTACGAGCATTAAATCTATTTTATACACTATTCCGCAGCCTACCCCTGGAGGGGGACATGTTTAATAGTCCCATCCCTTTCTTACCGCACTATTTGTATCGTTCTGCATTCACGGCAGTATTTCTTGAATAAACAATGCATCACCTTTTTGCTTATAATTGCATTTCTTTCTTATACATATGTTCATTTATGACATGTTGCATCCGTACACTTTGGTACGGCTAAATACACCAGGGGCTTATGTTTCCCGCATCATGGTGTGATAAGCCCGAACACTTTCACAAATGCGGCACCCCGAACTTATAGCATTATATGCATCGGCTCCGAATCATGTCCTGGGTCAACAGTTGGGTTTGCCCGGCTCCCATGTTTTGGTACCTTACGTTCCGTTGTATCGGCTAAGGTAGCACTGGGAGAACCACTGCGATTGCGCCCCAGTTGAGCTGGGCGAGCGCCTCAGTGGAGAAAGCTAAAACTGACCGTCATGATGAGGCGAGAGCCGGTCGCTGTTCGAGAGGTTTTTTTCGAGTCCCTAAAGACTTATGCCGCTTAGAGCGAGGAACCGGCTTTGTCCGGCCCAGGCGTGGATAGCGCCCCAAATTCGGCCTTCCGAACACTAGGGGCTTCGCCGAAATTTAAAATTATAGAATTCTATGGCTAAGTGAGAGTGTTCAAGCATTATAAGTCCGGTTGCCTCGTTCGTTGTGTTGAGCGCCTCCCTAGATGGACCCAAAAATGGGAACAAGAGTGCTCAAATTTATCCCGAACACCCCAGCACTCGTGGCATGGGGGCTGAAGCCGACGACTTGCCATCTCTCAGATTTGATAAACGGCCGCACAGAAGGTAATATTTTAAATTAACAAGCGTTGCTTAGCGCATATGAACAAAGTTTTCAGCGCACAGGATAACAAAATGCGAGTCTACTCAAATATTACATCTTTGGAGCACTCACCCGCAATAATGCGGGCACCCTTCAGGACACTCTTATAATACATCTCGGGCGTGCGATACTCCTTGCCCGGCAGTGGCGCGTCCGTCACAAGCTTCTCAGCATCCATCTTGCCCCATTGCACCTTTGCGCGGGCAAGGGCCCGACGGGCACCTTCAATACAGGAGGAGTGCTTGATGACTTCAACCCATGGACACGCATCCACCAGCCGCCGCACCAGGCCGAACTAGCTCCCAGGCATGGCCTCCTTGGGCCACAGCCGAACTATGAGGCCCTTCATGGCCTGTTCGGCCACCTTGTGGAGCTCGACCAGCTGCTTCAGCTGGTCGCTAAGGGGCACCGGATGTCCGGCCTCAGCATACTGAGACCAGAAGACCTTCTCCGTCGAGCTCCCCTCCTCGGCCCTGTAGAAAGCGGCAGCATCGGACACGCTGCGGGGCAGATCTGTGAACGCTCCTGGAGAGCTCCGAATTCGGGTAAGTGATAGGTAATTCACACTCACATGCTTGCTTTGCATGAAAAATGCCTTACCCGCCGCTATTTTCTTCAACGCCTCGATTTCCTGGAGGGCCTTGTAGGCTTCGGCCTTAGCGGCTTTGGCACTCTCAAGAGCCGATGCAAGCTCGGACTCTCGAGTCTTCGAGTCGCGCTCCAAACTCTCATGTTTTTCCACGAGAGCCTGGAGCTCTTGCTGTACCTCCGCCACCCGCGCCTCCTGCTTCTCTCGCTCGGTGCGCTCCGTGGCCGCATTACGTTCGGCCGCGGACACCGCCTCCTTCAGGGTCGCCACCTCGTTCGTGGCCCCTGCAATACCCACGTTATCCTTGTCATTCTTCTTGCAACCAAATCCTTTTCTGTAAGGTACAATTTTAATAAGGTGTTACTCACCTCCCTTGTCCTCGAGCTGCTTCTTGGCACGGCCGAGCTCGTTCTCGAACCGCTCGAGGCTTTGCTTCAAAGTATTGACCTCCGCAGTCAGTGCGGCAGAGGTCAACAGCACAGCCTGCAATCCCATATTGACATATTTTTTATGACTCCTGCGTATATCTTTTTAGATCCTCAGTCTGGCTTTTCTTTCCGAACACCGAACCTAGCATCAGGGGCTACTGTCTATGCGGTACTATTTTACATATATCAAAATTCTTACCTCAAAGCCTGTTAGAAGGCTGCTGCAGGCTTCGGTCAGCCCGCTCTTGGCGAGCTGAACCTTCTGAATCACCGCACTCATGACGGTGCGGTGTTCCTCTTCGATGGAAGCGCCGTTGAGTGCCTCCAGCAAGCTATCCGGCGCCTCCGGTTGGACGGAGGCCGCCGACGTCACGGTCTTGCCCTTCTTACGAAGGGGCCGCTCGCCGGACTCCGGAGCCACTACAGGTTCCGGTGCGGAGTCCGGTGCAAAGTCCGGGAGGTTGCCCTATGGCACCTCCGGGGCCTCCTCCTCCTGGCGGGTCCCTTCCCAGGATCCCACCTCGGCATCATCCGCATCACGGGGGGGTGGAGGCGGTCGGAAGGGAATCATCCGCATCCGACGCACCCAAGGACCCGCTCGACGAAGTGGGAAGATCATCCTTGGGCGGACTGCGGGGTTGTATGCGGCATTAGAAAGACACCATGTGGCGAAAAGAAAAAATCATGAAGTTATTCGAGAGTCCAGATACTTACGATCTTGCCAGGGGCTTGGCCCTTGAAGGCCAGTCCTCGTCATCGTCGCCGGCGTTGGCAGAGCAGTCCGGGGGAAGAGTCCTTCCCTTCTTGGACCCTTCGGCCTCCCTCGTTGGGGAGGCCTTCCTTTTCTTCCCTCCCCCCGCTGGGGGAGAGGCCTCTTTCTTCTCCTCCTCGCCTTCGTGGGAGGAGTCCGCCTCGGAGTCACCGGACGATAAGTCCGATGACACCTGAAAAGGGGAACTCTTTCGAGTGCCCGTGGCCTTCTTCTTGGCCTTCTTCTCCGGCACCACGTGGGGTGCCAGAACCAGCATCCCCGTTAAGCGGGCAAACGCTGGGTCTTCTGGCAAAGGGGCCGGACAGTTAGTCTGCTCGGCCTTCTTCAGCCAGTCCTGTAGAAGGAGAGGGAGTTTAGATCCCGCATAGAGTCAAACTATGGAAAACAAGCGTCCCGTAAAGGGTAAAATCGCTTACCTTGCTAGCCGGATGCTGCGAGCTGAATCCGCGATCTTCGGTAGCGGATGCGGGAGCCTCGGCGCCCTTAAACAGCACCCTCCAGGCCTCTTCGTACGTAGTGTCGAAGAGCCTGCTCAAAGTCCGGTGCTGCACCGAATCGAACTCCCACATATTGAAGTCCTGTTGTTGGCACGGGAGAATCCGGCGGATGAGCATGACCTGGACTACGTTGACAAGCTTGAGCTTCTTGTTCACTAGCTTTTGGATGCAGGCTTGGAGTCCGATCAGCTCCTCCAAATCACCCCATGTCCGGACACTCTCTTTCCAGGAGGTGAGCCGTATGGGGATGCCAGATCTGAATTCGGGGGCCGCTGCCCATTCAGGGTCAAGCAGCTTGGTGATGTAGAACCACGTCGATTGCCATCTCTTAATGGTTTCCACGAAGGTGCCCTCGAGCCAAGTAACGTTGGGCATCTTGCCCACCATGGCACCTCCGCACTCCGCTTGGCTGCCCTTCACAACCTTCGGCTTGACACTGAAGGTCTTGAGCCACAAGCTGAAGTGGGGCTGGATGCAGAGGAAGGCCTCACACACGACGATAAATGCCGAGATGTTGAGGATGAAATTCGGGGCTAGATCATGGAAATCCAGGCCGTAGTAGAACATGAGCCCCCGGACAAAGGGATGGAGTGGGAAGCCCAGTCCGCGGAGGAAATGGGAAAGGAATACTACCCTCTCATGGGGCCTGGGGCTGGGGATGAGCTCCCCTCGTCGGGGAGCCGGTGCGCGATGTCGCTCGACAGATATCCGGTGCTGTGCGGCTTCTGGATGTGTCCCTCCGTAACGGAGGAGGCCATCCACTTTCCTCCCGCTCCGGACATAGTTGGAGAAGGTTGAGGTGAGATGTGCGGACTTGGGTGCTGGAGCTCGAGTTCGCAGAGATGGATAAGCAGAGGAGGAAGAAGGCGTAGGTAAAAGGGTGGATCTTTATCCCCTTATGGGCGGACGAAACTATGCGTCCCGACCGGCCTGATAAAACTCGCTTATCTCCCAAAGCGCCGCAATCAATGGCGCGGTTGGGTTACCCACGTCCGTATTGATGGGAATCCCGGAATAAGGGGAACACGATCTCTGCTTCGACAAGACGTGCCAAGGAAACCGCTTCGCTAAACGCGGTGAGATGGTACAATAAAAACAATTCGAGTAAAGGCTTGGTGGTGGTGTGACGTCATGCCACAAAATACGTCAGCAGATTGAACTTGTGTAAATATTATTCTCTCTACGGTGGTATGTGGAATTTATTTTGCAGAGCCGGACACTATCCTGGTGTTCACAATCTTCTATAAATTATTCGGAGGAGGAACCCGCCTTGCAATGCCGAAGACAATATGCGCGCCGGACTCGTCGTCATTGAAGCCTGGTTCAGGGGCTACTGAGGGAGTCCTGGACTAGGGGGTGTCCGGATAGCCGAACTATCATCATCGGCCGGACTCCAAGACTATGAAGATACAGGATTGAAGACTTCGTCCTGTGTCCGGATGGGACTTTCCTTGGCGTGGAAGGCAAGCTTGGCGATACGGATATGTAGATCTCCTACCATTGTAACCGACTCTGTGTAACCCTAGCCCTCTCCGGTGTCTATATAAACCGGATGGCTTTAGTCCATAGGACGAACAACAATCATACCATAGGCTAGCTTCTAGGGTTTAGCCTCCTTGATCTCGTGGTAGATCTACTCTTGTAATACCCACATCATCAATATCAATCAAGCAGGACGTAGGGTTTTACCTCCATCAAGAGGGCCCGAACCTGGGTAAAACATCGTGTCCCTTGTCTCCTGTTACCATCCGCCTAGACGCACAGTTCGGGACCCCCTACCCGAGATCCGCCGGTTTGACACCAACACTAGTTACACGCAGTCGGTTACATGGAGGAATCACATATCGTATGCCAAGTGCCTCCGCCAAGGAAAGTCCCATCCGACACGGACGGTTTCAATCTTGTATTTCATAGTGGGATCGCCAAAGTTATAGTCGTCATCGGAACCCCCTAATCCAGATCCCTATAGCCCTGAACGGCTTCATGATGACGAGTCTGCGCGCAGATTGTCTCGCATTGCACGGTTCTCCTCTGAATCTTCATAGAGATTTGCACAAATAATGTAGCTCTGCAAAATAGTTCCCATACACCGAGAGAGAAATATTTGCCAATCTAATCTGCTGACGTATTCCGCATCGTACATCACGCCACAGCCAAGCTTTATTCAATCGTTACTCCCACCTCAGCGCGTTTAGCGAGGCGATTTCCTTGGCACGTCTTGTCAAAGCAGAGATCGTGTCCCCTTATTCCGGGATTCTCACCAATATGGGCGTGGTAACCCAATCGTGCCTGTTGGTATGTCTCCTCAATCGAAGGCGAGTCCCAAACAGTCACGGGGAGGGCTCTTGGTATTCAACCTCTTTATAAAGAGACCAAGGCTCGACTCCTTTCTTTCAATCTCAATCAAATCCGCCTCTCACCTTGAGTTCCAACACCCAAAGCTCCAGATTCAGGTGCTTCGGACCTCCGACGATGTCTGGCTCCGACCTTCAAGGCCGGTGGATGCCTTCCTCCTTTACGGAAGAAGACGTGCTAAAGCTAAGAGATGCCAGGTATCTAACCAGCGAAATCTCGCATAGGCTTCCCACTCAAGGGCAGGTTATTCCCACTCCCAAGCCTGGTGAGAGCGTGGTATTCGCGTCTCACTTCCTTCAGGGGATAGGCTTCCCGACGGACCCATTCGTGAGCGGGCTCATGTTTTATTACGGGCTGGAATTTCACGACTTAGCTCCGGAGTCCATCCTCCATATCTCATCGTTCATGGTCGTGTGTCAGGCCTTCCTCCGTATTACTCCTCACTTCGGATTGTGGCTTAAGACCTTCAAAGTAGAGCCGAAGATGATCGAGGGGCAGCATGCAGAGTGCAGAGGTGCTGTTATAAGCAAGACTGCCGACGCTCCATGTCCCGAGGGCTCTTTTCAAGAGGAGTTCAACTTATGGCAACGTGAGTGGTTTTATATCACAGCTCCCAGGGGAACCAAATGGGTGGCACCACCTGCCTTTCGCTCGGGTCCCCCACCACAGCTAGCGTCATGGGTCAATAAAGGGCTTAACTGGGGGCCGTCCAAGGACGTGCCCTTGTTGCAGGGCCGCGTTCGAGATCTCCTAGAAAGAGATATCAATCTGGCCGTAGTGACACAGGTTATGTTGATTCACCGCATCCTGCCCTGCAAACGTCTTTCCCTCCGCCTGTGGGAGTTTAATCCGGAAGGACCACGAGCCCTCCAACATTTTGTGGGCGCGACGCCCATGGAGATGTACAAATTGTTCTTCGGATCACAAGCAATGTGTCCGGACTCGTCCGAGGACGCATGTCTGAGCTACAATCGCCCGGATACTCAAGTAAGTATCCCTGCACCCGAACAGGCTATCTGTATATTTATCATAAAATTGCCCTTAAAAGAGTTGTCCCTTAAACAGGAGTGGATAGCGAAAGCAAAGATAATAAGGTGTCCGGCTCCCCTCCTTGAGACTACGCCGGATCCCGTGTTAACCAGGATGCTAGAGGTTGCGCCTTTAGAAGAAGGCGAATAGGGGGGCAAGGAAGCTACCGCCTTCTCAAAGAAGGCTGTCAGGAAAGGAGGAATCGAGAATTCCTCTAACAAGGGGAAGAAGAGGACCGCCTCTGAAGTCCCGGAGGCCATGGTCTCAAAGCGGGGGAAGAAATATTTGTCAGAGGGTCCGGCACCGGGGGGTGCCTCGGTCGCATTGCACCCCCAAGGGGATCAGCTCTCCACCGAGCCGTAAGTAAAGAGAGGAAGATAACCGAAATTTTACCTTGTAGTTCGGATCAAAGCCCTTCTCAGCAGAGTTCATCTTTAGGGGATCTTCGTCCGGAGATGATGGAGAGCGGAACGCCTCCCCCTGCCGTACCGCCTTGCGAGGCGGGCGACCCTGAGGTGTCGTCACAGAGGGTTTCTCCGAATTCGGTAGGGCCGGAAGACAGTCGTATGGCCCCCCAAGGCCCTCCGTGTCCGGCCTTCGAAAAAGGCCATCGGACGAGTCCGGCACCGTCCAGTGCACGGTCGGAGGAGCTGAAGGATCTGCTCGGGCAAGCGTCTATCTCAGAAGAACACCGCGTGTTGATGGATACGGTGATTGGAAGGATTTCATCCGCGGAGAGCGGGTTGTACGAGGCCCTCAGGAGTTTAGTGACAAGTTTTGAGGTACGCGAAATGATGTACCTTTTGACAGATCCGCATATAAGATGCGCCCTGTATAGATAGTAGCCCCTGAGACTCTGTGTGTTGTCAAAAAATGACAGTGCACTGAGGATCATAATCCCATGTATAATATGTCGCCTTTCCTATGTAGGTGGCGAAGCGTCCGGTGGCTAGCCGGACTGATGAATTTGCCGAGCTAAAGCGGCAACTTGACGTGGCAGATGCCGACATCGCGCTTGTCAATAAGTGGCTGGACAAGGCACAAGGTATGTAATTTCTCCGAAGACACCTGGTAAGAGGTGCTTGATGCCCGTACCTTACAACATGTGTGCTTGATGCAGATGGTGCTGCTACGATGGAGAACCTTCGAGCGGAACTTGCCCGAGCCAAGGAGCAGGCCAGGAAAAGCGATGTGGCTGCCTTAAAGGCAGCTGAAGAGTTGAAAGCCGAACAGGCTGCTCACTGCCAAAGCAAGAAGGAAATGGCCGAGATGGCTGTAAAGTTGAAGAATGTTGCCGACCGCTGCAAGCTTCTTGAAAAAGAAGATCGGGTGGCACAGAAGGACCTATAGAAGGTCACTACCGAGGCCAAGGATACTGGCTTTGCAATGAGAGCTATGAAGGAGGAGCTACGTTAGGCCGGAGATATCACGACTGGAAAGCCCGTTATGCTGCGGATGAAGTTCGGGGATCCTAAATATGCTCCATTGGACCGGCAGTGGAGTGTGGCGAACACTTATCTGGACTTGGCGGCGAGTGCCGGGACGCGGCCGAAAACTTCCGTGATCAAAATGACCACGAAGTGGAAAAGCTTTTTTGGTCGTAGTTCCACAATCCAGATCGCCCACTTCCATTAAGCGATCGTTTGGCCGCATGGGCGGAGCTGAATAGGTTATCCGGACTCACCATGAAGTATGTCGTGAGTCATCTGTGGCTGAAAAGGCCCGAGCCGAAGAGTTATTTTAGCTTGGTGCAGCAGCTCCTTAGTGCGGTGCCGCATATTAATGCAATGAAGAGGTCAGCATGTATAGAGGGTGCGCAGATGGCTCTTGCCCGTGTCAAGACATACTGGGCGGAAATGAAGGCCATTGCTGTTGCATCCCAAGATTCGGACGAGAGCCGAGTACCTGCCGAGCACTATTTTCAGGAAGTTCTACAGGGCGCTCGTTTAATAGAGACGCAGTGCTCGAAGGATGTTATGCTCGAATAACATTTATTATTGTGAAACAATGTTTCGATGGAATATAAAAGCTTTTTATACTTGTGCCCTAAAGAATTAGAATACCTCCTATGCGTCCGTTAATCTATATGTGTATATAACCTGAAAGATGGCAATCTTCGGCTTCAGCCCCCACGCATATAATGCAGGGGTGTTCGCAGAAGGCGCGTTTTCACACTTGATCCAACGCCTTGGTCCTCTTAAGGAGGTGATAGCGCAGCGAACTAGGCAACCGGACTATAATGCTTTATCACTTTCACTTAGCCTTAGGAGTTTGACAGTGGGGCTACTATATAGCCCCTAGGGGCACCGCGCTCACCCGAATTCGGGGCGCGTGTGTGCCTGGCCGGGAAACGGCCCTTCGTTATTGCGACGGAATCCTAAAGATTCCGGCGGGTCATCGAGTGGTTGACCAGTCTCACGCTATATCATGACAGTCAGTTTTCGGCTTTCTCTACTGAGGTGCTCGCCTGGCTGAACCGGGGCACAATCGCAGTAGTTCTCCTGGTGCCGCCTTAGCCGATAGAGCGGAACGTAAGGCAGCAAAACACAGGAGCCGGGCAAACCCAACATTTGACCAAAGACATGATTCGAAGCTGATGCATATAAGGCCAAACTCGCGACGCCGAACACTCCCTAAGGTATTCGGTCTTTATGAAAACGGGCTGAACAACGCCCATGGTAAGAAGCCCCTGGTGTCCAGGTACGCGCAGAATTCTGACGTGGCCACATGCCAAGACGCCAGCCTCCTCCTTGGTTATAAGAAGAAACCGGGGGATGTGTATCAACAAGAGACAGTGAAAAAGGTTTACGCAGGGTCTTAATCTGAAAAGAATCCTAACGGGTCCCTACTGCACGTCTGCGCCTGTGTCTCTGTTGTGCCGTATCGTGGACGGGTGTAGCATGGTGTTCATCTGTAAAAGAGAGGAACTTAGTTGAAAAAGATCGTGCGAAAATCTATGTTATATTAAATAAACAAAGTATAATTCAAAAAATGGGTAGAATTGAGCTTTATTGTCTCTTGTTGTACACACGCGGAGCCCCTTGTACGGGGGTATGCGGCTAGTAAGCCCTTGTATGTTTACGCCGGACTCGTCTAGCCATGTCCGGGATCTAAATGACCTGTTTAGGTGCTTTGATTAGTGAAGCTGGTTTAGTGTGTGGCTGTCAAGGTAGCAGCACAATCTTCCGCGCTCGAGGAACACTCGATATTTCCCTTTAATGAGATGATGCCTCGCGGACCGAGCATTTTAAGCATGAGGTATGCATAATGCGGTATTGCGTTAAAGCGGGCGAAAGCTTCGCGTCCCAGTAGTGCTTGATAGCTACTTGTAAATGGGGCGATGTGGAAGGTTAGCTTTTCGCGGCGGAAGTTGACGGGGGAGCCGAACATAACTTCTAACAGGAGAGAACCCGTACAATGGGTATCTGGGCCTGGCGTTACCCCTTGAAAGGAAGTGTTGCCATGGTGAATTTTGGTTGGGTTTATCCCCATTTTGCGGATTGTGTCCTGATATAGCAGGTTTAGACCACTGCCGCCGTCCATTAGGACTTGTGTAAAGTGGAGTCCGTCAATTGTCGGATCTAATATCAAGGCAGTCCAGCCTACGTTCCGGATACTTCTAGAGTAATCCTGATGGTCGAAGGTGATTGGTTTTAACAACCAGTGGCGGGACTCCTCTAGGACAGGCCGTATGGCGCATATCTCTATAGGCGCCACTCTGTTTTTCCCTTTTGTCACGTGAAGTGAGTTTACTGTTTTGACAGCTTGTGGGAACTTCTTTTTTTCTCCGGTGCTCTGCTTGTGGGGTTCATCATCGTCCTCGCTTGGTATGTCGAGCCCCTTGTGTTCGGCGTTGAGTTTGCTGGATTGCTTGAAGACCCAACAATCTCTATGGGTATGGTTTGCAGGCTTCCCGGGAGTACTGTGGATTTGGCATATTTTGTCCAAGATTTTGTTTAGGTTAGATAGCTCGTCCCTGTTATACTTGAGGGGCAGCTTTTTTCTGATTCTTCCGAGAGCTTTTGAATCCGGCGTTGACTGCCGGGCTCTTCGGGCTGTTTCCCTTGTTCCGGCGCTGGTCCTTGCTACGTCGCGGTTTCCCGTTCCCATCCCTAACTTCGGATGTACTTGGGTCGCTGGTACTGCTTGTTGCCAACCAGCTATCTTCTCCTGCGCAAAAGCGGGTCATGAGGCTTGTTAATGCGGCCATTGTGCTTGGCTTTTCTTGGCCGAGGTGTCTGGCGAGCCATTCGTCTCGAACGCTATGTTTGAAAGCTGCTAAGGCTTCGGCGTCCGGACCGTCGACTATCTGGTTCTTTTTAGTAAGAAATATGTTCCAGAGTTTCCGGGCTGACTCGCCGGGTTGTTGAGTTATATGACTTAGATCGTCTGCATCCAGAGGTCGGACATAGGTCCCTTGAAAATTTGCCCGAAAAGCATCCTCGAGCTCTTCCCAACTTCCGATGGTGTTTTCGGGAAGGCTTTTAAGCCAATGCCGGGCTGGCTCTTTGAGCTTGAGGGGTAAGTATTTTATGGCCTGGAGGTCATCTCCTCTAGCCATATGTATGTGGATGATATAATCCTCAATCCGTACTCCAGGGTCTGTTGTTCCGTCGTATGCCTCTATGTTTACGGGCTTGAATCCCGCTGGAAATTCATGGTCCAGCACCTCATCGGTGAAACATAGGGGGTGTGCGGCACCCCTATATTTGGGTGTGTGGTGATGTTCTGATACTTGTTGCATTGCATTGCTTACTAGAGCTTGCTTTCTTGGTCCGTAGATAGATCTGGCTGGGCCGTCTTTTTGATGCGAATCCTTGTGCGGATCGCGTGCCTGCTTGTGTGCGGCGCCATTTGCCACTCTATGTTGGCCATGGGGTTGTTTATCCGACCTGGTGGCTTCCTTATTTTTTGATTGTGGGGGCTCTAAGGCCTCCTCATCAAATTCCGGCAGTAATTTTCGCTTCGGATAGCTCTTTGTGTGGCGAGTGTCACCGTATTTGTCTACGGTGTTGAGTACTTTGCCCCATCTAATTCTGAGTGTATCTTTCGTTGTTTTGAGCTTCCGCTTCTGCTTTTTTAGGCTACGCGCAGTGGCGACGAGCCTTTTGTGGAGGTTCTTCTGCTCCAGCAACTTGTCTGGCGTGAGGTCGTCCGGACTATTATCTTCGCAGGAGACGGGTTGTTCGGTTTGCTTACCCAAGTTGCCCTGTTCGGACGGCTGCTCGATGGCATGTTCGTCGTCCGCCGGTTCGCCCTGCTCTGTGGCTGGGTCTCTGTCGAGGTGGGGTTTGGAGCGGCGCTTACGCCACCGCTTTGACTGCTTTTCAAGGGAACGATCCCTCGTTGCGTCCCTTTGTTCCTCGTCATCATTTATTTTAGGTGTGTCCACCATGTATATATCGTGAGATGAGGTGGTTGTCCAGTGCCATATAGGCGCTGGTTCCTGTTCGTCTCCTACATCGTCGTCCATACCGTCGATGTCTTCGGAGTCGAAGTCTAGCATGTTGGTTAAATCATCGACAGTGGCTATGTAGTGGGTGGTGGGTGAGCTTTGAATTTCTTCGTCATCCGCATCCCATCCTTGCTGACCATAGTCCGACCAGCGCTCTCCTGATAAAGAGAGAGACTTTAGTGAATTCAGAATGTCGCCGAAGGGCGAGTGCTGAGAGATGTCCGCGGCGGCGAACTCCATGATGGGCGCGGAAGGTTCGGAGTCCGGGGAGGAGTCCGGTACCTTGGAGTCACGGGATTCACAAAGGACAAGGCTAGTGTTCGGCTCGATCGCCATAGAGATTGCAGCCCCCGAGGGGGTGTCCAACCACCCGTCCTCGATTGGCGCAGTCAGCTCTGAGCTAAGGGTCGGAGCGGACACTGGTGCGGCCTCCTGGGCACTGTTCGGCGGCAGAGCTAGATCATGCCCATCATGACAGTGCGGCGCGCTCGGCCGTGGCTCGAACCCGTCGAAGATCAAGTCTCCGCAGACGTCAGCCGTGTAGTTCAAACTTCCAAATCTGACCTGATGGCCAGGGGAGTAGCTTTCGATCTGCTCCAGATGGCCAAGCGAATTGGCCCGCAGTGCAAAGCCGCCGAATACAAAGATCTGTCCGGGGAGAAAAGTCTCACCTTGGACCGCATTGTTGTTGATGATCGGAGGAGCCATCGGGCCTAAATATGACGACACTGAGGAACTCTCAATGAAAGCACCAATGTTGGTGTCAAAATCGGCGGATCTCGGGTAGGGGGTCCCGAACTATGCGTCTAGGCAGATGGTAACAAGAGACAAGGGACACGATGTTTTTACCCAGGTTCGGGCCCTCTCGATGGAGGTAAAACCCTACTCCTGCTTGATTAATATTGATGATATGGGTAGTACAAGAGTAGATCTACCACGAGATCAGAGAGGCTAAACCCTAGAAGCTAGCCTATGGTATGATTGTTGTTCGTCCTACGGACTAAAACCCTCCGGTTTATATAGACACCGGAGAGGGCTAGGGTTACACAGAATCGGTTACAATGGGAGGAGATCTACATATCCGTATCACCAAGCTTGCCTTCCACGCCAAGGAAAGTCCCATCCGGACACGGGACGAAGTCTTCAATCTTGTATCTTCATAGTCCAGGAGTCCGGACACAGGTTATAGTCCGGTCATCCGGACACCCCTAATCCAGGACTCCCTCACCCATGCTTTGATTGCTTCCCTAAGGGGTTATTCTCTATTGCCTCATCGCCATTGTTTTCTTTGGGGGTGTCCACCATATATATATATATATATATATCATATGAAGAGGTGGCTGTCTAGCGCCCTGTGAGCGGTGGTTCCTGTTCTTCTCCTGCATCGTTGTCCATACCGTCGATTTCTTCGAAGTCGAAGTCGAGCACGTTGGTTAAGTCGTCGACAGCAGCAATTAAGTGGGCGGTCAGTGGGCAACGAATTTCTTCGTCATCCGCTTCCCACTCGATCCGGACATAGTTCGGCCAAGAGTCTCCTGACAAAGAGAGAGACCTCAATGAGTTTAGCACATCACCAAAGGGTGAGTGCTGAAAGATATCCGCGGTGGTGAACTCCATTATCGCTGCCCAATCAGATTCGATGGCCATAGATGTGCGCGGACCGGAACCTAAGACTGGAGACAAGTCCGGGGGTCCAGTGACACCGATTTCCTTAGAGGTCGAGTCTGTGTTCGGCTCCAACGCCGCTGAGTGTGCGGCCTCCGTGGCGGGGTCCATGCACCCGTCCTCGGATGGCGCGATCTGCTCCAGATTGGAGTCCGGAGCTGCTGTAGGTGTGATATCTCGAATACTTTTCGATGGAAGATCTAAGTCGTGCTTGTCGTGAACGTTCGGCGCTCCTGATGCGGGCATGAACCCGTCGAAGATTAAGTCTCCGTGGAAGTAGGCCATGTAGTTCAAGTTTCCGAACCTGACCTGATGGCCAGGAGCATAGCTGTCGATCTGCTCCAGATGGCCAAGCTAGTTGGCCCATAGTGCGAAGCCGCCGAATACGAAGATCTGTCCGGGGATAAAAGTCTCGCCCTGGACCGTATTGTTGTTGATGATTGAAGGAGCCATCAAACCTTGCACCGACGACAGAGAGGAACTCTCAATGAAAGCACCAATGTCGGTGTCAAAACCGGCAGATCTCGGGTAGGGGGTCCCGAACTGTGCGTCTAAGGCTAATGGTAACAGGAGGCTGGGGACACGATGTTTAACCAGGTTCAGGCCCTCTCGAGGGAGGGAAACTCTACTTCCTTCTTGATTGATCTTGATGATATGAGTATTACAAGAGTTGATCTACCATGAGATCGTAGAGGCTAAACCCTAGAAGCTAGCCTATGATTATGATTGTTGTTCTTGTCCTACGGACTAAACCCTCCAGTTTATATAGACACCGGAGGGGGCTAGGGTTACACAGAGTCGGTTACAGAGAAGGAGATCTAACATCCGAATCGCCAAGCTTGCCTTCCACGCAAAGGAGAGTCCCATCCGGACTCGGGACAAAGTCTTCAATCTCGTATCTTCATAGTCCAAGAGTCCGGCCAAAGTATATAGTCCAGCTGTCCGGTTACCCCCTAATCCAGGACTCCCTCACCCCCCACTAATCCCTTGCAGATTTTGTTACTCTTGGGTGTTTGAGCACCCTAGACGGTTGAGGTCACCTCGGAGCCACATTCCATTGTGGTGAATATCCGTGGTTTCGTTGAGAGCCTCCAATTCGGTTGTGGAGAGAGCCCCAACCTTGTTTGTAAAGGTTCGGTCACCGCCTTCAAGGGCACCAATAGTGGAATCACAACATCTCGCATTGTGTGAGGGCGTGATAAGAATACGGTGTCCCTAGTGGCTTTTTGGGGAGCATTGTGCCTCCACACCGCTCCAACGCAGACGTACTTCCCTTCAAAAGGAAGGAACTTTGGTAACACATCCTCGTCTCCACCGGCTCCGCTATTGGTTACTTATCGCCTTTACTTGTGCAAGCTTCTTATGTGTTGATTCCCTAGTTTGCTTGCTTGTTTGTTGTTGTTGCATCATATAGGTTGACCGAGTTGCACTCTAGACAACCTACCTTGATGCAAAGTTTAATTTGGTAAAGAAAAGCTAAAAATATTTAGTTGCCTATTCATCCCCCCTTTAGTCAACTATATCGATCCTTTCAATTGGTATCAGAGCCTCATCTCTTTATTAAGTACTTCACCATCCGAAGAGTATGGTTGACACCATAGACGGTGTGGAGGAACACCCCGGTGTGAATCCATCCTCGTCCATGGCCGATGGGGGATCCTTGGTCTCTCGTGAGGATTTCAATGTAGCTTTGGACACATTGAAAACCTCCTTTATGGTCGAGGTTAAAGGCATGTTTAAGGAATTCCTTGATGGTATTAAAGTGTCCAACAAACCCTTGGAGGTGGTTGATCCCACCAGCAAGGTGACGGGTGCTAACTCCAAGAAGGGGGAAGCTAGTAGTGAGCATGCTCCTATGCCTAGTGGTAGAAATGGAAGTGGCATCTTTGCCAATATTGAACCATCTCTTAATTATGGAGGACCGGTTCCCTCCAATCATTTAAATCATGTTGGCCCTCCTCCTAAGATTGCAAACAATGAGGATTTTGACTCTTGGGTTTATCGCTTTAAACGTCATTTAAATCATGTTAATACTAATATTTGGAGAATCATTGAGAAAGGTTTCAACCCGCATGATCCAAGAAACTTTACCCCGAGAGAAGTCACGGATAATGAATTCAACGAGTGCGCTCTCTTCATCATCCAAGATGCAATTCCTGCCGAAGATATTGCGCATATTCTACCCTTCACCGTGGCCAAGGAAGCATGGCAACATGTTGTTTCCCTTTACAAGGGAAGCGCAAGCATTCAATGCTCCAACTATGAAGTGGTGCAAGATGAAGCCGATGAGTTTGCAATGAATGAAGATGAAGAACCTCGTGTGCTCTACCGGAGGTTAACCACTCTCACGGTCTCACTCCAAGATCGTGGGAGTAAGGATACGGATGTCAATTGGATCAAGCGCAAGTTCCTCAAGTCCATGATGCCCTTCCACAAGGCCATGTCCTCCATCATCCGTCAAAGGGTGTACTTTCACACCTTGTCCTCTAGCACAGTGTTGGATGAGTTTGTTGCCATGAGGATCAACCGCCGACAATGCGGTGTTGCGATCTCAACGATCAAAGAAGCCCAACCCTGCTTTGAAGGCCAAGGACAATGTGGAAGAAGATGAGGAAGGGGAGAGTACCCCGAAGATACAAAATATGCTTATCATCAGCACATGGCTCTTGCTTCAAGGCAATTTTGGAGCAATAAGAACTCAAGGCCCAACTTCAACAAGAGCAACTCAAGTGGCACCAAGGGCAAGAAACGTGTGAGGACGTGCTACAATTGTGGCAATGTGAGTCACTTTGTTGTGGATTGTCCATACGAGAAGAGGGAAGACAATGGTGGCAATCTCATCCAAAAAGACAATGCCAAGTCCTTCCCAAACAAGCACAACTTCACCAAGAAGACTCCTTCCAAGGGGTTGGTGGCTCAAGAAGAGTACAAGGATGATGATGATGAAGACGGTGAGACGATGGCCATGGCCTCCATTGCCATTGCGACAACTCCATGGGTGTCTCTCTTTGACTCACCCAACGATAACATCACCGCCAAGTGCCTCATGGCTAAAGCCACCAACAAGGTAACCCCCAACATCAAAACTACCATCACTACTAATCCTTGATGGGCGAATTGCATTGATAAAAATGAGGGAGGAAGTGAATGAGTTTGAGTCTTTCATGAGTAAGATCAATGGTAAATCCAAGAAGCACTTTGTTGCTCTCTTGGAACAAGTTGGTGAAGCCAGTGACATTACCGAGGCTCACGAAGATACCATCTCTAAGATGGAAGGACATAGTTGTGACTATGCCGGTGAGATACCGGGCCTCTCTAATGCGCTTGAGGAAGAGTGTAATCATCGTTTGGCTCTTGAGGAGTCAGACAACGATGATCACGCTAAATTAAAGAAAGATCTTGATCATGATCTTGTTGTATCTTGTCTGCTCAATTCTGAGAATGCTAAACTTGGGGTTGACCATGCTAGACTCAAAGAGGAGTTTGATATACTTGACAAGGCTCACAAGGCCTTGAAGAGTGCTCATGCAAACCTCAAAGAGCCTCATGATCAACTCCAAGTGAAGCTAACCAAGGAGAAAGCCACTTTTCCTCATATGGTTTTAATTGATAATGCAAATGCTATTAACCCGTCTTGTAAGCATGTGCATCTTGTGGAGGAGAATGCCAAGTTGAAGGAGCAACTTGAGAAAGGCCTTGTGCCGTGCATACAAGGAGAGAAGAACCTCAATGACATTTTGAGCAATCAAAAGGAAGTTGTGGCCAAGGAAGGAGTTGGGTTTGCACCCCCAAGTCCAAGAACAAGAAGAAGAATGACAAGGCCAAACAGCCTCTTCCTCTCGAGAAAACTTTTGTGAAGGAGGGAGAGGGTGATCCAAAGGAGAAGAAGAAGAACAATTTGAAGGGTGGTGGTGTCAAGAAGGGCATTGCCACTCCTTCCAACAAAGCCGGCGACTTTAACCCGTCTTATGTGTTATGTCGTGCTAGTGATGGGCATGTTTATGCCAAATTTGTTGGTTCTCCCTATGAGTACATTGAATGGTCTATTTGGGTTCCTAAGACCCTTGTTACTAACATCAAAGGACCCAGTACAAAATGGGTACCTAAAACCAAGCATTGATCTCTTGTAGGTGTTTGCTTCCGGTGGGGGATCATGGTTGCTCGATAGTGGAGCAACAAATCATATGACCGGAAGCAAGGACTTGGTGATGGACGTGCACGAGATTCCATCTATGTCCACCAATGTCGAGTGGGGTGATTCCTCTTCTTCTAAGGTATTGGGTCTTGGCAAGGTGGTCATTCAAGGCCGGTCTTGAGATTTCGGGGGCCCGGGGCAAACTAAAAATTGGGGGCCTTAATATACAAGTCAGTGTAATATACTTTTGTGTAAAAAATGTATATATAAATTATTATCAGTAACAATTGAATGGATCCAAAATCATTATGCGTATCAAATAATTTATACATATTACCTTAAAAGTTTCTTCTAACATTCCTTGATTCAAAGTCACTTATGACGGGGTCAATCTGAATCTCATCCAATAAATTCTTCTCGATGCATAATGTAGCCAAACCATTTAACCCATCTTGAGTCAATGTCGACCTCAAATAATTCGTCAATAATTTCAACTTCAAAAAGTGTCTTTCGGCCGATGCGACTATCACAGCCACAGTAAATAAGATGCGATAGGCAATGGAGATATTAGGATAACAATCTGACATGCCCGAAAATCTCCATAGCAGACATTACCCCATCTAGCAAAGTGAATCTCATAATCTTCAATTCAGAAATAAGATCGTATACCTCAACATCAGGTGAACCATTAAGAGAGAAATTTTGTACAACATTCTTCAAGTTAATTGTCACATAATGACTTCAGGGTGCCAGATTTCAATACAAATCCGATTATATCTTTAAACGCCATGAGTTCTTTGAATCTATAATTCAAAGAATTGGTCGCCATATCAACCAAAACACTAAAATATTTAACTCCGAAAGCCTTCTTAGCTTCTAGAATTTCTTGTTGACAATCACTTTCGTCAAATTGTTTCTTCCTCGTAGCACGACGTTTCACTAGAAACAATGGATCTATTCCCATTTCAGTTGCAATACCTTTAGAGATGCTAAAACCTGAAGAAAACCCCTCATATTTGTACTTCTCAAAATATTGTGTTATACCTTTTATTTGCTTCAAAGCGGAGTCAATGCACATGGTTGACGATTGCAACATCTTGCTAACTTTATTTACAACAAATAGAATAGAATGTCAGACAATCATACCAACTAGAAACTCAAAGTGACCAAGTAACTCAAATAAATTTTTTGCATCACTTTTATGTTTAGGATCAGTGTCAGAAGCATGACGTAACTCAGACAAAGCTGACCTTAACTCAGTGGCATCCGACAAGTTACCTACATTCTCGGACCCACTTACATTATTATTGCCAATGTTGGAGTTAATATTTTCTTCTTGCTGACCAGAGTCCAATTTTTCATTAGTTTGTTGCTCTTTCACTATATATGGCAACAATCGCCAATGCATCATCTGAGTTTGGAGATGTAGTGGAAGCACCAATATTACTTGGCTTGAGAAATTTGGGAATACCTCCACGCTGTGAGTGTATCAGTTTATTCACTAACTTCTTCTTTTTTTTTCCATTTGTCGTTGCCCGATCGATATTTCCTCTTGCTGGGTGGCATGAGAACAAACACAATGCTGAAAACGAAACAAAATTGTATCAATTAGAACGGTGCCAGCCCTGAACAAAATAATTTGTTGTATGAATAATATACCTCAAACCTGATCGTAAAACTTCTGTAGTATGTATATTTCTAAGGTCTGCAAATGACGGAGAGGAGAGGAGAGCAATTTAGCAAAGCTGCAAAGGCCAAAGGAACGTGAAGATGGGGCCTCAGAATTGAAATTGGCGGCGATCATAACCAGATTAGGAAGGAGATTACCAGGGGACGGCGAGGTGGGAGTGCATCTGTTTGTGCGTGCGTGTACAGCGTCGGCGGCTAGCAGCTAGGGCTGGGACGTGGGAATCGTTGCCGGATTCTTCGTGATGGAATAGTCGAACGTAGTAACAGGAAGGAAGCCGTCCAACTGTTGATTGCTCAAAATATTTCTTTTTTCCTGAGGATCTCTCGCTACCTTTCCTGAAAACAAACGACTGATTGCTGGCCACTGGGATCAGGCGATTGGCTTGCTAGTCTCCTACACTCCTGTTCGTGAGACTGAAGTACTATGGGCCATAGGCCTACATACATACCTCGGGAGGGGGGGGCTAGATTTTGGGGGCCCGGGGCGGCCGCCCCCTGCACCCTACAGGGTCGGCCCTCTGGTCATTTCTCATGATCTCACGATCGATAAAGTCATGCTTGTTGAGTCCCTTGCATACAATTTACTTTCCCTTTGTCAACTTGCAATCATGGGCTTTGCCACTTTCTTTGATATTGATATTGTGGCCCTCTTGTGGAGGAAGACTCTTAAAGTAGCCTTTGTTGGGCATGTCTAGAATGGTCTTTATGTGATTAACTTTTTGGAGCAACCCACTAAGACCACAACATGCCTAATGGCTAAAGTTATGTGGGATGGCTTTCGCATCGCTGTTTAGCCCACGTCAATATGAGATCTTTGCAAACTCTTCTCAAGGGGGACCATGTCCTTGGACTAACAAATGTTAGTTTTGCCAAAGATCGTGCTTGCAGTGCCTGTATCGAAAGAAAGCTACATGAAAAGGCTCACCCTCCCATGACTATCATCTACTCGAAGAGGCCCTTGGAGCTCCTTCACTTGGATCTCTTTGGGCCACCATCCTTTGATAGTCTTGGGGGTAGAAATTATTTCTTGGTGATTGTGGATGACTATTCAAGATACACTTGGGTTTATTTCTTCAAGAGGAAGAGTGAGACTCAACAAACCGTCATCGACACAGTGCAAAGATCTTGACAATAAGAAGTGACAACGGCACCGAGTTCAAGAACTACACCCTGGATGAGTTCCTTAGTGATGAGGGGATCAAGCATCAATATTCCGCACCTTACACCCCTCAACAAAATGGTGTAGAGGAGAGGAAGAACCGGACGTTGATGGACGCGGCAAGGACCATGATGGCGGATTTCAAGTCTCCCTATTAATTTTGGGCCGAAGCCATCAACACCGCTTGTCATGCATCCAATCGGCTCTATCTCCACAAAGGCTTGAACAAGACTCCATATGAGATACTTACCAGGAACAAGCCCAACCTCAAGTACTTCCGGGTGTTTCGTTGTAAGTGTTTCATTCTCAAGAAAGGTGTTCGTTTGTCTAACATTGAGGGTAGAGCTCATGAGGGCATATTTGTTGGTTATGCTACAAACTCTCATGCTTACCGTGTCCTCAACAAGTCCACGGGACTCATTGAGGAGACGTGTAATGTGGAGTTTGACGAAAATAACGGCTCCCAAGTGGAGCAAAGTGGCACTTGTGATGTAGGTGATGAAATTCCTCCCCAAGCCATAAGAAGAATGGGTGTTGGTCATTTCCTACCCATTGAGGAACCCCTTGTGGCCGAAGAAGAAGGACAAAGTTCCATTCAAGTGGATCCATCACCAACCCAAGACCCACACACTTCCGAAGAACAAAGTGAAGGCCCTCCACCTAATGAACAAGATCAAGGGCAAGATCAATCTCAAGATGGTGGTGAACCACTAAGTGATGCCCAAGATCAAGTTCTCCCTCCCGAGCAAGTTGAAGATCAAGTGCAAGCTCAAGATCAAGAACAAGCTCAAGACGTCGCTCAAGATGATCAAGTTTCTGCTCCTCAAGTTTCTCTTGAGGAGGATTTGGAGCGTCGTGCCGCCAAGATTGCTTCCAAGCTCACCGCCAAAGATCATCTGATGAAGAATGTGTGTTTGGAAGCTTGAGAAAGGGGGTAAGCACTCGTAGACAATTAGCAAACTATTGTGAACATCACATGTTTGTTTCTTGTGTTGAACCCCAAAAGGTCTATGAGGCGCTCGAGGATCCGAATTGGCTCAATGCCATGCATGAAGAACTCAACAACTTCGAGCACAACAAGGTGTGGAGATTGGTGCCAAGGCCAACCGAGAACCATAACACTAGTAGAAAACAGGCTTTGGTTTGGGCCTGGCCTGCCCATTATTCCGGGTTCTTCATGAACCGGGACCCATGGGGGGCATTAGACCCAGTTCTTGAGCCCACGGGGCGGCCGGGGCCTCGTGGGCATTGGTCCCGGTTCGTTTGTACCCATTTGTCCCGGTTCTAGGCACAAACCGGGACCAATCGGCCGCGCTCCTGGCCCACATCCATTGGTACCGGTTCGTGCCTTGAATCGGTATAGAAGGGGGGCTTTAGGCCCGGTTTATGCCACGAACCGGGACAAATAATTTTCCTATATATACCATCGCCGCGGCAGAGCACTCTGTTTTTTCTGGCCGGCGAGGGGAGGGCATTTGGGTGCTCGAGCTCACCTCCTATGCACATGAGGTGTTCGATGAAATGCCCGAGCCACACTAGTTAAGCTTTCTCCTCTCGAAGCTCGACCTCGGAGCTCCATTTTTCCCGAGATTTGTCTAGATTTAGCGATCCATCGCGCCTGTCCCCGTTTTCACCGCCATTGATCGCCCGCACCGATCTCGTCGCCGGCACCACCGTGGTGAGCCTCTTGTTCTTATCTTCTTGCTGATTTTCTTACTTTAGATAGAGACTTGTCTGATTTTCTTACTTTAGATAGATACTTGTCTGATTTTCTTACTTTTGAAACACATAATTATATATAATGCATGCAGATGAACCGGCAATGGATGTATGGTGACAGACACACCTCCGAGTACATTAAGCGCGTGCATAATTTTCTCAAAGTGGATGAGGCAAACAAGCAGAATGGTTTTATGTGTTGTCCATGCCCTAAATGTGGGAATACGAAGTCTTATTCTGACTGGAAAATCCTTCACACACACCTGTTTACAAGGGCTTCATGCCAAACTATAATGTTTCTACGAGGCTCGGAGAAATAGGGGTTATGATGGAAGACGGCGAAGAAGAAGAGGACGATGACAACTATGTGCCCCCTGAATACGGTGATACTGCAATGGGGTGAGCTGCTGAAGATTAAGAGGAACCAGACGATGTGCCCGAAGATGCTGCAACGGGGGAAGCTACAGAAGATCAAGAGGAACCAGACGATGTGCCAGATGATGATGATCTCCACCGGGTCATTGTCGATGCAAAGACGCTATGGGAAAGTCAAAAGGAGAAGCTGAAGTTCAATCACATGTTAGAGGATGAAAAAAATGGGTTGTACCCCAATTGCGAAGATGGCAACACAAAGCTGGGTACCGTACTGGAATTGCTGCAGTGGAAGGCAGAGAATGATGTGCCTGACAAAGGATTTGAGAAGCTACTGAAAATATTGAAGAAGAAGCTTCCAAAGCATAACGAATTGCCCGACAGTACGTACGCAGCAAAGAAGTTTGTATGCCCTGTAGGATTGGAGGTGCAGAAGATACATGCATGCCCTAATGACTGCATCCTCTACCGCGGTGCCTACAAGTATTTGAACGCATGCTTGGTATGCGGTGCATTGCGGTATAAGATCAGATGAGATGACCCTGGTGATGTTGACGGCGAGCCCCGCAGGAAGAGGGTTCCTGCGAAGGTGATGTGGTATGCTCCTATAATACCACGTTTGAAACGACTGTTCAGAAACAAAGAGCATTCCAAGTTGATGCGATGGCACAGTGAGGACCGTAAGAAAGATGGGAAGTTGAGAGCACCTGCTGATGGGTCGCAGTGGAGAAAAATCAAGAGAGAGTACTGGGCTGAGTTTGCACGTGACCCAAGGAACGTATGGGTTGGTTTAAGCACGGATGGCATTAATCCTTTTGGGGAGCAGAGCAGCAATCACAGCACCTGGCCCGTGACTCTATGTATGTATAACCTTCCTCCTTGGATGTGGATGAAGCGGAAGTTCATTATGATGCCAGTTCTCATCCAAGTCCCTAAGCAACCCGACAACAACATTGATGTGTACCTAAGGCCATTAGTTGAAGAACTTTTACAGCTGTGGAATGGAAATGGTGTACGTGTGTGGGATGAGCACAAACAGGAAGAATTTGACCTGCACACGTTGTTGTTTGTAACCATCAACAATTGGCCCGCTCTCAGTAACCTTTCAGGACAGACAAACAAGGGATACCACACATGCATGCACTGTTTAGCTGACACCGAAAGTATATACCTGGAAAAATGCAGGAAGAATGTGTACCTGGGCCATTGTCGATGTCTTCCGACCAACCATTAATGTCGAAAGAAAGGCAAGCATTTCAAAGGCGAGGCAGATCACCGGAAGAAGCCCGCCATGCGTAACGGTGATCATGTACTTTCTATGGTCAATGATTTAAAAGTAATCTTCGGAAAGGGTCCCGGCAGACTATCTGTTCCGAGTGACGTTGCGAGACACACACCCATGTGGAAGAAGAAATATTTATTTTGGGACCTCCTACCCTACTGGAAAGACCTAGAGGTCCGCTCTTCGATCAACATGATGCACGTGACGAAGAACCTTTGCGTGAACCTACTAGGCTTCTTGGGCGTGTATGGGAAGACAAAAGATACAGCTGAGGCATGGAAGGACCTGCAACATTTGCATGAAAAAGACGGTGTAAAGGCATATTTATCCCTAAGATGTTTTGGTGATTGATGACAATGCTTTTGCGGACTAATCATGTGCGTTGAGTTTTTTTCGAAGATTCATCCTTTGGCACGAGACGATTACCTCCCCCTGGTGTTTTATTCAAGACGGTGTAGCTCCTTCGTTTCAATGTTGGTGTACTAGTTTCGTAGGAGTCACCGTACTATCAAGAGGGGATCCGCTTTGGTAAGGCTAGGGTGGAATCAACACATACACCTCCTTATCACACCCGATGTTCCTTTCCGCCTCATTGGAGCTACCTTTCCTCTCCTTGCCTGCCTTGACCTGTCCCAGCGGTAGTACCATCGTAGCACGTCAAGCGGTAGTACCGCTCCCCGAGCAGTAGTACCGCTTGTTGTCTTCGGCCATAGTACCGCAGTGGTTCCGGGCTACTACCGCCTCAACTCGAGACCTCTGTTTTTCATGTCGGGTTTTACGGTACTAGTAGCGGCAGTAGTGGCGGTAGTACCGCTCCAAGCGGTAGTACCGCCCGTACTTTCGCGGTAGTACCACTCTAGGCCCAAGACCCTACTACCCTCATGAGTGCGACAGTACCGCTGGGAGGGAACGGTAGTACCGCTTGTTCAGCGGTAGTACCGCCCTACCCAAGCGGTAGTACCACTTTGTGCCTGGCTGCTTGGGGGGGGGGGTAACGGTTGGATTGTTTCCCCCACTATATAAAGGTGTCTTCTTCCCCAAAGTTGACTTACCTCTTCCCCCAAAAGCTCCATTGTTGCTCCAAGCTCCATTTTCGCTCGAGCTCTCTCCCTAGCCAATCAAACTTGTTGATTTGCTCAGGATTGGTTGAGAAGGCCCCGATCTACACTTCCACCAAGAGAAATTTGATTCCCCCCACTAATCCCTAGCGGATCTTGTTACTCTTGGGTGTTTGAGCACCCTAGACGGTTGAGGTCACCTCGAAGCCATAGTCCATTGTGGTGAAGCTTCGTGGTGTCGTTGGGAGCCTCATATTAAGTTGTGAAGATTGCCCCAACCTTGTTTGTAAAAGTCCGGACGCCGCCTTCAAGGTCACCAATAGTGGAATCGCGGCATATTGCATTGTGTGAGGGCGTGAGGAGAATACGGTGGCCCTAGTGGCTTCTTGGGGAGCTTTGTGCCTCCACACCACTCTAACGGAGACGTACTTCCCCTTAAAAGGAAGGAACTTCGGTAACACATCCTCGTCTCCACCGGCTCCACTCTTGGTTATTTCGTGCCTTTACTTCTGCAAGTTTACTTGTGTTGTATCGCTTGCTTGCTTATGTGCTAGTTGTTATTGCATCATATAGGTTGCTCACATAGTTGCATATCTAGACAACCTATTTTGTTGCAAAGTTTAAATTGGTAAAGAAAAGCTTAAACGCCTATTCACTCCCCCTCTAGTCAACTATATCGATCCTTTCAATTGGTATCGGAGCCTCGTTTTTTTATTAAGGACTTTGTCGTTCGAAGAGTATGGTTGACACCACAGACGTTGTGGAGGAGCACTCCGGTGTGAATCTTACCTCGTCTACGGCCGATGGGGGAACCTCGGTCTCTCGTGAGGAATTCAATGTGGCTTTAGACACATTGAAAAACTCCATGACGACCAAGGTTGAAAGCATGTTTACTAAATAGCTAGAAGGACTTAAACTGTCTACCTCACCGATGAAAGTGGGTGATCCCACTAACAAGGTGACGGATGCTAGCTCCGACAAGGGGGAATCTAACAGTGAAAAGGGTCCTTCTACTAGTGGTAGAAATGGCACTGGAATCTTTGCCCATGGGGAACCTCCAACTTATGGTGGACCGATTCCCTCTACTCATTTAAATCATGCCGGTCCTCCTCCTAAGATTGAGAAAAATGAGGATTTTGATTCTTGGGTGTATCGCTTCAAGCGTCATTTAAAGCATGTGAATACTAGTCTTTGGAGAATCATTGAAGAAGGTTTCTATCCACATGACCCAAACAACTTCACCCCTAGAGAAGCCATGGATAATCAATTCAATGAGAATGCTCTCTTCATCATCCAAGAATCAATTCTCCCCAAAGATATCCCTCTTCTTCAACCCTATGCCGTGGCCAAGGACGCGTGGCATTGCGTTGTGTCTCTCTGTCTGCGAAGTGCAAGCATTCAACGCTCCAATTATGAAGTGGTGCAAGATGAAGCCGATGAGTTTGCTATGAAGGAAGATTGTCGGTGTCAAAACCGGCGGATCTCGGGTAGGGGGTCCCGAACTGTGCATCTAGGCGGATGGTAACATGAGACAAGGGACACGATGTGTTTACACAGGTTCGGGCCCTCTCGATGGAGGTAAAACCCTACTCCTACTTGATTAATATTGATGATATGGGTAGTACAAGAGTAGATCTACCGCGAGATCAGAGAGGCTAAACCCTAGAAGCTAGCCTATGGTATGATTGTTCTTCGTCCTACGGACTAAAACCCTCCGGTTTATATAGACACCAGAGAGGGCTAGGGTTACACAGAGTCGGTTACAATGGGAGGAGATTTACATATCTGTATCGCCAAGCTTGCCTTCCACGCCAAGGAAAGTCCCATCCGGACACGGAATGAAGTCTTCAATCTTGTATCTTCATAGTCCGGGAGTCCGACCAAAGGTTATAGTCCGGTCATCCGGACACCCCCTAATCCAGCACTCCCTCAGTAGCCCCTGAACCAGGGTTCAATGACGACGAGTCTGGTGCGCAGATTGTCTTCGGTATTGCAAGGCGGGTTCCTCCTCCAAATACTTCATAGAAGATTTTGAACACAAGGATAGTGTCCGGCTCTGCAAAATAAGTTCCACATACCACCGTAGAGAGAATAATATTTGTACAAATCTAATATGCTGATGTATTCCACAGCGTGACATCACGCCACGGCCGAGCCTTTATTCGAATCGTTTTACTGTCCCACCTCAGCGTGTTTAGCGAGGTGGTTCCCTTGGCACGTCTTGTCGAAGCAGAGATCGTGTCCCCTTATTCCGGGATTCTCATCAATACGGATGTGGGTAACCCAATCGTGCCTGTTGGTATGTCTCCTCAATCGAATGCAAGTCCCAAACGGTCACGGGGAGGGCTCTTGGTATTCAACCTCTTTATAAAGAGACCAAGGCTCGACTCCTTTCTTTCAATCTCAATCAAATCCGCCTCTCACCTTGAGTTCCAACACCCAAAGCTCCAGATTCAGGTGCTTCGGACCTCCGATGATGTCCGGCTCCGACCTTCAAGGCCGGTGGACGCCTTCCTCCGTTACGGAAGAAGACGTGCTAAAGCTAAGAGATGCCAGGTATCTAACCGGCGAAATCTCGCATAGGCTGACTGCTCAAGGGCAGGTTATTCCCACTCCCAAGCCTGGTGAGAGTGTGGTGTTTGCGTCTCACTTCCTTCGGGGGCTAGGCTTCCCGACGGACCCCTTCGTGAGGGGGCTCATGTTTTATTACCTGCTGGAATTTCACGACTTAGCTCCAGAGTCCATCCTCCATATCTCATCGTTCATTGTAGTGTGCGAGGCCTTCCTCCGTATTACTCCTCACTTCGGATTGTGGCTTAAGACCTTCAAAGTAGAGCTGAAGATGATTGAGGGGCAGCACGCAGAGTGCGGAGGTGCTGTTACAAGCAAGAATGCCGACGCTCCATGGCCCGAGGGCTCTTTTCAAGAGGAGTTCAGCTTATGGCAACGAGAGTGGTTTTATATCACAGCTCCCAGGGCCACCAAATGGGTGGCGCCACCTGCCTTTCACTCGGGTCCCCCACCACAGCTAGCGTCATGGGTCAATAGAGGGCTTAACTGGGGGCCGTCCAAGGACGTGCCCTTGTTGCAGGGCCGCGTTCGAGATCTCCTAGAAAGAGATATCAATCTGGCCGTAGTGACGCAGGGTTATGTTGATTCGCCACATCCTGCCCTGCAAACGTCGCCCCCTCCGCTTGTGGGAGTCTAATCCAGAAGGACCACGAGCCCTCCAACATTTTGTGGGTGCGATGCCCATGGAGATGCACAAATTGTTCTTCGGATCACAAGCAATGTGTCCGGACTCGTCCGAGGACGCGGGTCTGAGCTGCAATCACCCGGATACTCAAGTAAGTATCCCCGTACACGGACACACTATCTGTATATTTATCATAAAATTGCCCTTAAAAGAGTTGTCCCTTAAACAGGAGTGGATAGCGAAAGCAAAGCTAATCAGGTGTCTGGCCACCCTCCCTAAGACTACACCGGATCCCGTGTTAACCAGGATGCTGGAGGTTGCGCCTTTGGAAGAAGGCGAAGAGGTGAACAAGGAAGCTACCGCCTCCCCGAAGGAGGCCCTCAGGAAAGGAGGAATCGAGAATTCCTCTAGCCAGGGGAAGAAGAGGACCGCCTCTGAAGACCCAGAGGCCATGGTCTCAAAGCGGGGGAAGAAATCTTTGTCAGAGGGTCCGGCGCCGGGGGGTGCCTCGGTCGCATTGCGCCCCCAAAGGGATCAGCTCTCCACTGAGCCGTAAGTAAAGAGGGGTTTTTTAAAATGAGAGACATCCCTGTTCTATTTCTGAGGAAGATAACCGAAATTTTACCTTGTAGTTCGGATATCAACCCTTCTCTGCAGAGCTCATCTTCAGGGGATCTTCGTCCGGAGATGATGGAGAGTGGAATGCCTCCCCCTTCTGTACCGCCTTGCGAGGTGGGCGACCCTGAGGTGTCAGCACGGAAGGTTTCTCCGAATCCGGCAGGGTCGGAAGGCAGTCGTATGGCCCCCCAAGGACCTTTGTTTCCGGCCTTCGAAAAAGGCCATCGGACGAGTCCGGCACCGTCCGGTGCACGGTCGGAGGAGCCGAAGGATCTGCTCGGGCGAGCGTCTATCTTAGAGGAACACCGTGCGTTGATGGATACGGTGATTGGAAGGCTTTCATCCGCGGAGAGCGGGTTGTATGAGGCCGTCAGGAGTTTACTGACAGGTTTTGAGGTACGCAAAATGATGTACCTTTTGACAGATCCGCATATATAAGATGCGCCCTGTATAGATAGTAGCCCCTGAGACTCAGTGTGTTGTCAAAAATGACGGCGCGCTGAGGATCATAATCCCAAGTATAATATGCCGCCTTTCCTATGTAGGTGGCGAAGTGTCCGGTGGCTAGCCGGACTGATGAATTTGCCGAGCTAAAGCGGCAACCTGACGTGGCAGATGCTGACATCGCGCTTGTCAACAAGTGGCTGGAGGAGGCACAAGGTATGTAATTTCTCCGAAGACACCTGGTAAGAGGAGCTTGATGCCCGTACCTTACAACATGTGTGCTTGATGCAGATGGTGCTGCTACGATGGAGAACCTTTGAGCGGAACTTGCCCGAGCCAAGGAGCAGGCCAGGAAAAGCGATGTGGCTGCCTTAAAGGCGGCTGAAGAGCTGAAAGCGGAACAGGCTGCTCACTGCCAAAGCAAGAAGGAAATGGCCGAGATGGCTGTAAAGTTGAAGAATGCTGCCGACCGCTGCAAGCTTCTTGAAAAAGAAGATCTGGTGGCACAGAAGGACCTAGAGAAGGTCACTACCGAGGACAAGGATACTCGCTCTGCGATGAGAGCTATGAAGGAGGAGCTACGTCAGGCCGGAGATATCACGGCTAGAAAGCCCTTTATGCTGCGGATGAAGTTCGGGGATCCTAAATATGCTCCGTTGGACCGGCAGTGGAGTGCGGCGAACACTTATCTGGACGCCGAACACTTCCGCGATCAAAATGACCACGAAGTGGAAAAGCTTTTTTGGTCGTAGTTCCACAATCCAGAGCACCCACTTCCATTAACCGATCGTTTGGCCGCATGGGCGGAGCTGAATAGGTTATCCAGACTCGCCATGAAGTATGTCGTGAGTCATCTGTGGCCGAAAAGGCCCGAGCCGAAGAGTTATTTTAGCTTGGTGCAGCAGTTCCTCAGTGCGGTGCCGCATATTAATGCAATGAAGAGGTCAGCATGCATAGAGGGTGCGTAGATGGCTCTTGCTCGTGCCAAGACATACTGGGCGGAGATGAAGGCCATTGTTGTTGCATCCCAAGATTCGGACGAGAGCCGACTACCTGCTGAGCACTATTTTTAGGAAGTTTTGCAGGGCGCTCGTTTAACAGAGACGCAGTGCTCGAAGGATGTTATGTTCGAATAACATGTATTATTGTAAAACAATGTTTCAATGGAATATAAAAGCTTTTTATACTTGTGCCTTCAAGAATTAGAATACCTCCTGTGCGGCCGTTAATGTATATGTGTATATAACCTGAAAGATGGCAGTCTTCGGCTTCAGCCCCCACGCATATAATGCGGGGGTGTTCGCAGAAGGCGCATTTTCACACTTTATCGAATGTCTTGGTCCTATTAAGGAGGTGATAGCGCAGCGAACTAGGCAACCGGACTATAATGCTTTATCACTTTCACTTAGCCATAGGAGTTTGACAGTGGGGCTCCTATATAGCCCCTAGGGCACCGCGCTCACCCGAATTCGGGGCGCGTGTGTGCCTTGCCGGGAAACGGCCCTTCGTTAATACGGAGGAATCCTAATGATTTCCGCGGGTCATCGAGTGGTTGACTAGTCTCACGCTATATCATGACAGTCAGTTTTCGGATTTCTCTACTGAGGTGCTCGCCTGGCCGAACCGGGGTACAATCGCAGTAGTTCTCCTGGTGCCGCCTTAGCCGATAGAGCGGAACGTAAGGCAGCAAAACACAGGAGCTGGGCAAACCCAACATTTGACCAAAGACATGATTCAGAGCTGATGCATATAAGGCCAAACTCGCGACGCCGAACACTCCCTAAGGTATTCGGTCTTTATGAAAACGGGCTGAACAACGCCCTTGGTAAGAAGCCCCTGGTGTCCAGGTACGCGCAAAATTCTGATGTGGCCAGATGCCAAGACGCCAGCCTCCTCCTTGGTTATAACAAGAAACCAGGGGATGTGTATCAACAAGAGACAGTGAAAAAGGTTTACGCAGGGTCTTAATCTGAAAATAATCCTTGGAACGGGTCCCTACTGCACGTCTGCGCCTGTGTCTCCATTGTGTCGTATCCTTGACGGGTGTACCACGGTGTTCATCTATAAAAGAGAGGAACTTAGTTGAAAAAGATCATGCGAAAATCTATGTTATATTAAATAAACAAAGTATAATTCAAAAAATGAGTAAAACTGAGCCTTATTGTCTCTTGTTTTGCATGCGCGGAGCCCCTTGTAAGGGGGTGTACGGCTATTAAGCCTTTATCAATTGTATGTTTATGTCAGACTCGTCGAGCCGCGTCCGTGGTCTTGACGACCTATTTAGGTGCTTTGATTGGCGAAGCCGCTTTAGTGTGTGGCTGTCAAGGCAGCCGCACAGTCTTCCGCGCGGGGGGAACACTCAATGTTTCCCTTTAGTGATATGATGCCTCGTGAACTGGGCATCTTAAGCGTAAGAGATGCATAATGCGGTATTGCATTAAAGCGGGCGAAGGCCTCTCGTCCCAGGAGTGCTTGATAGCTACTTGAAAAGGGGCGATGTGGAAGGTTAGCTTTTCGCGGCGGAAGTTATCAAGGGAGCCGAACATAACTTCTAGCCGGAGAGAACCCCTGCAATGGGCATCCGTGGCCTAGCGTTACTCCTTGAAAGGAAGTGTTGCTATGGCAAATTTTTGTTGGGTCTATCCCCATTTTGCGATTGTGTCCTGATATAGCAGGTTTAGACCACTGCCGCCGTCCATCAGGACATGTGTAAAGTGGAGTCCGTCTATTATCTGATCTAATATCAAGGCAGTCCAGCCTGCGTTCCCGATACTTCTAGAGTAATCCTGATGGTCGAAGGTGATCGGTTTTGACAACCAGTGGCGAGACTCCTTTGGGATGGGCCGTATGGCGCATATCTCTATAGGCGCCACTCCTTTTGTCACGTGAAGTAAGTTTACTGTTTTGACTTCTTGTGGGAAATTCTTTTGTTTCTCGGTGCTCTGCTTGTGGGGTTCGTCATCGTCCTCACTTGGTGTGTCGAGCCCCTTGTGTTCAGTGTTGAGTTGGCCGGATTGCTTGAAGACCCAACATTCTCTATGGGTATGGTTTGCAGGCTTCCGGGGGTGCTGTGGATTTGACATATCTTATCCAAGATTTGTTTAGGTTAGATAGCTCGTCCCTGTTATCCTTGAGGGGCAGCTTTTTTCTGATTCTGCCGAGAGCTTTTGAATCCGGCGTTAACTGTCGTGCTCTTCGGGTTGTTTCCCTTGGTCCGACGCTGGTCCTTGCTACGTCGCGGTTTCCCGTTTCCATCCCTAACTTCGGATGTACTTGGGTCGCTGGTACTGCTTCTTGCCAACCAGCTATCCTCAACTACGCAAAAGCGGGTCATGAGGCTTGTTAACGCGGCCATTGTTCTTGGCTTTTCATGGCCGAGGTGTCTGGCGAGCCATTCGTCTCGAACACTGTGTTTGAAAGCTGCTAAGGCTTCAGCGTCCAGACAGTCCACTATCTGGTTCTTTTTAGTAAGAAATCTGTTCCAGAGTTTCTGGGCTGACTCTCCAGGTTGTTGAGTTATATGACTTAGATCGTCTGCATCCGGAGGTCGGACATAGGTCCCTTGAAAATTTGCCCGAAAAGCATCCTCGAGCTCTTCCGAACTTCCGATGGTGTTTTCGGGAAGGCTTTTAAGCCAATGCTGGGCTGGCCCTTTGAGCTTGAGGGATAAGTATTTTATGGCGTGGAGGTCATCTCCTCTAGCCATGTGTATGTGCAGGATATAATCCTCAATCCAGACTCCAGGGTCTATTGTTCCGTCGTATGCCTCTGTGTTTACGGGCTTGAATCCCGCAGGAAATTCATGGACCAGCACCTCATCGGTGAAACATAGGGGGTGTGCGGCACCCCTATATTTGGGTGTGCCGTGATGTTCGGATACTTGTTCCATTGCATTGCTTGCTAGAGCTTGCTTTCTTGGCCCGTAGATAGATCTGGCTGGGCCGTCTTTTTTATGTGAATCCTTGTGCGGATCGCGTGCCGGCTTGTGTGCGCCGCTATTTTCAGCTCTATGTTGGCCGCGGGGTTGATTATCCGGCCGGGTGGCTCCCTAATTTTTTGATTGCGGGGGCTCCAAGGCCTCCTCATCAAATTCCGGCAGTAATTTTCGCTTCGGATAGCTCTATGTGTGGCGACTGTCGCCGTATTTGTCTGCGGTGTTGAGTACTTTGCCCCATCTAATTCTGAGTGCATTTTCCGCTGTTTTGAGCTTCCGCTTCTGCTTTTTCAGGCTACGCGCAGTGGCGACGAGCCTTTTGTGGAGGTTCTTATGCTCCAGTGACTTGTCCAGCGTGAGGTCGTCCGGACTATTATCTTCGCCGGGGACGGGTTGTTCGGTTTGTTTACCCAAGTTGCCCTGTTCGGACGGTTGCTCGATGGCATGTTCGTCGTCCGCCGGTTCGCCCTGCTCTGTGGCTGGGTCTGTATGGTTGCTGTCACTGTCAAGGTGGGGTTTGGAGCGGCGCTTACGCTGCCGCTTTAACTGCTTTTCGAGGGAACGATCCCTCATTGCATCCCTTTGTTCCTTGTCATCGTTTCTTTTAGGTGTGTCCACCATGTATACATCGTGAGATGAGATGGTTGTCCAGTGCCCTATAGGCGCTGGTTCCTGTTCGTCTCCTACATCGTTTTCCATACCGTCGATGTCTTCGGAGTCGAAGTCGAGCATGTGGTTAAAACATCGACAGTGGCTACGAAGTGGGTGGTGGGTGGGCTTTTAATTTCTTCATCATCCGCATCCCATCCTTGCTAACCATAGTCCGGCCAGGGCTCTCCTGATAAAGAGAGAGCCTTTAGTGAATTCAGAATGTCGCCGAAAGGCGAGTGTTGCGAGATGTCCGCGACGGCGAACTCCATGATCGGCGCCCAATCAGATTCGATCGGCAGGGGCGCGGAAGGTTCAGAGTCCGGGGAGGAGTCCGGCACCTTGGAGTCACAGGCTTCGCAGCGGACAAGGCTGGTGTTCGGCTCGATCGCCGTAGAGATTGCAGCCCCCGAGACGGTGTCCAACCACCCGTCCTCGATTGGCGCAGTCGGCTCCGAGCTAAGGGTCGGAGCAAACACTGGTGCGGCCTCCTGGGCACTGTTCGGCGGCAGAGCTAGATCATGCCCATCGTGACAGTGTGGCGCGCTCAGATGTGGCTCGAACCCATCGAAGATCAAGTCTCCGGAGACGTCAGCCGTGTAGTTCAAACTTCCAAATCTGACCTGATGGCCAGGGGCGTAGCTTTCGATCTGCTCCAGATGGCCAAGCGAATTGGCCCACAGTGCAAAGCCGCCGAACACGAAGATCTGTCCGGGGAGAAAAGTCTCACCCTGGACCGCATCGTTATTGATGATCGGAGGAGCCATTGGGACTAAAGATGACGACACAGAGGAACTCTCAATGAAAGCACCAATGTCGGTGTCAAAACCGGCGGATCTCGGGTAGGGGGTCCCGAACTGTGCGTCTAGGCGGATGGTAACAGGAGACAAGCGACACGATGTTTTTACCCAGGTTCGGGCCCTCTCAATGGAGGTAAAACCCTACTCCTGCTTGATTAATATTGATGATATGGGTAGTACAAGAGTAGATCTACCATGAGATCAGAGAGGCTAAACCCTAGAAGCTAGCCAATGGTATGAATGTTGTTCGTCCTACGGACTAAAACCCTCCGGTTTATATAGACACCAGAGAGGGCTAGGGTTACACATAATCGGTTACAATGGGAGGATATCTACATATCCGTATCGCCAAGCTTGACTTCCACGCCAAGGAAAGTCCCCTCCGGACACGGGGCGAAGTATTCAATCTTGTATATTCATAGTCCGGGAGTCTGGCCAAAGGTTATAGTCCGGTCATCCGGACACCCCCTAATCCAGGACACCCTCAAAGATGAAGAACCTCGTGACCTCTTTCGGAGAATAACCAAAATTGCAGTCTCTCTCCAAAATCATGGGAGCAAGGACACGGATGACAATTGGATCGAACGCAAGTTCCTCAAGGCCATGATGCCCTACAACAATGCCATGTCCTCCGTCATTCGCCAAAGACCGGACTTCCACTCCATGACCTCAAGTGAAGTGTTGGATGAGTTTGTTGCAATGAGCATCTTGGACAAGACCGCCGATAACACGGTCCTCCAGTCTCAAAGGGCAAAGAAGCCCAACCTTGCATTGAAGGGCAAGGTTACGAAGATGAGGAGAGCAATCCCGAAGATACAAAATATGATTATCACAAGCACATGGCTCTTGCTTCAAGGAAATTTTGGAGCAAGAAGAACTCAAGACCCAACTTCAACAAGAACAACTCAAGTGGCTTCAAGGGCAAGCAACGAGTTAGAACCTTTTACAATTGTGGCAATGTGAGCCATTTCATTGCGAATTGTCCTTACGAGAAGCGGGAAGACAATGGTGGCAAGCTCATCCGAAAAGACAAAGCCAAGTCTTTCCTCAACAAGAACAACTTAACCAAAAAGACTCCTACTCGAGGGTTGGTGGTTCAAGAGGAATACTGTGAGGATGACGATGATGATGAAGATAGTGAAGCAATGGCCATGGCATCCGTTGCCATTGCCACAACTCCCCGGATGTCTCTCTTCGATTCACCCGACGAGAACATCACCGCCAAGTGCCTCATGGCTAAGGCCACCAACAAGCCAACCCCCAACATCAAAACCACCATCATTCCTAATCCCTCTTTGACGGATAGCCTTGATGATAGTGAGGCGTCTAGTGAGGAAGTAAATGAATTTGAGTCCTTCATGAGTAAGCTCAAAGGCAAATCCAAGAAGCACTTTGTTGCTCTCTTGGAACAACTTGGTGAAGCCAATAACATGATCGAGGCTCACGAAGAAACAATCTCTAAGATGGAAGGTCATTGTCGTGACTATGCCGATGAGATATCGGATCTCTCTAATGCTCTCGAGGAAGAGCGTGGGCATCATTTGGCTCTTGAGGAGTCACAAAACGATGACCATGCCAAATTACAGAAATATCTTGATCATGCTCTTGTTGTGTCTTGTGTGCTAACTTCCGAGAAGGCTAAACTTGGGGTTGATCATGATAGACTCAAGGAGGAGTTTGATGTGCTTGACAAGGCCCACAAGGTCTTGAAGGGTGCTCATGCAAACCTCAAGGAGTCTCATGCTCAACTCCAAGTTAAGCTAACCAAGGAAAATGCCACATTTGCTCACATGGTCCTAATTGATAATGAAAATGCTACTAACCCGTGTTGTGAGCATGTGCATCTTGTGGAGGAGAATGCCAAGTTGAAGGAACAACTCGAGAAAGGCCTTGTGTCATGCATACAAGGTGATAAGAACCTAAATGACCTTTTGAGCAATCAAAAGGAAGTTGTGGCCAAGGAGGGAGTTGGGTTCTCACCCAAGTCCAAGAACAAGAAGAACAACGAGAAGAAGAATGACAAGACCAAACGACCTCCCGCGCTTAAGCAAACTTTTGTGGAGGGAGAGGGTGCTCCTAAGGAGAAGAAGAACAATGTGAAGAGTGGCGATGCCAAAAAGGGCAAAGCCATCTCTCCCAACAAAGCCGACGACTTTAACCCTTCCTATGTGTTGTGCCGTGCTAGTGATAGGCATGTTTATGCTAAATTTGTTGGTTCTTCTTATGAGTACATTGAATGGTCTATTTGGGTTCCTAAGACCCTTGTTACTAACATCAAAGGACCCATTACTAAATGGGTACCTAAAACCAAGCATTGATCTCTTGTAGTTGTTTGCTTCCGGTGGGGGATCATGGTTGCTCGATAGTGGAGCAACAAATCATATGACCGGGAGCAAGGACTTGGTGGTGGACGTGCAAAAGATCCCATCTATGCCCACCAATGTCGAGTGGGGTGATGCCTCACATTCTAAGGTATTGGGTCTTGGCAAGGTTGTCATTTCTCATGATCTAACGATCGAGAAAGTCATGCTTGTTGAGTCCCTTGTGTACAATTTACTTTCCGTTCGTCAACTTGCACTCATGGGCTTTGCTGTTGGAAATATGCCCTAGAGGCAATAATAAATTGGTTACTATTATTATATTTCCTTGTTCATGATAATCGTTTATTATCCATGCTATAATTGTATTGATAGGAAACTCAGATACATGTGTGGGTACATAGACAACACCATGTACCTAGTAAGCCTCTAGATGACTAGCTCATTGATCAATAGATGGTTACGGTTTCCTTAGCATGGACATCGGATGTCGTTGATAACGGGATCACATTATTAGGAGAATGATGTGATGGACGAGACCCAATCCTAAGCCTAGCACAAAGATCGTGTAGTTCGTATGCTAAAGCTTTTCTAATGTCAAGTATCATTTCCTTAGACCATGAGATTGTGCAACTCCCGGATACCGTAGGAATGCTTTGGGTGTACCAAACATCACAACGTAACTGGGTGGCTATAAAGGTGCACTACGGGTATCTCCGAAAGTGTCTGTTGGGTTGGCACAAATCGAGACTGGGATTTGTCACTCCGTGTGAACGGAGAGGTATCTTTGGGCCCACTCGGTAGGACATCATCATAATGTGCACAATGTGACCAAGGGGTTGATCACGGGATGATGTGTTATGGAACGAGTAAAGAGACTTGCCGGTAACGAGATTGAACAAGGTATCAGGATACCGACGATCGAATCTCGGGCAAGTACAATACCGCTAGACAAAGGGAATTGAATACAGGATTGATTGAGTCCTTGACATCGTGGTTCATCCGATGAGATCATCGTGGAACATGTGGGAGCCAACATGGGCATCCAGATCCCGCTGTTGGTTATTGACCGGAGAACGCCTCGGTCATGTCTGCATGGTTCCCGAACCCGTAGGGTCTACACACTTAAGGTTTGATGACGCTAGGGTTATAGGGAATAGATGTACGTGGTTACCGAATGTTGTTCGGACTCCCGGATGAGATCCCGGACGTCACGAGGAGTTCCGGAATGGTCCAGAGGTAAATATTTATATATGGGAAGTCATCATACGGTTACCGAAATAATTCGGGGGGTTACCGGTATTGTACCGGGACCACCGAAGGGGTTCTGGGGGTCCACCGGGAGGGTCCACCTGCCTCGAAGGGCCCTATGGGCTGTTTGTGGAGAGGGACCAGCCCCTTAGTGGGCTGGGTGCCTTCCCCCTTGGGGCCCATGCACCTAGGGTTTTGGGGAAACCCTAAAGGGGGGCGCCCCCTTGCCTTGGGGGGCAAGGCAACCACCCTGGCCGCCGCCCCTCCTCAGATTGGATCTGAGGGGGCCGGCCCCCCTCTCCCTTGCCCCTATATATATATGTGGGGGTGGGAGGGCAGCCGCACCCAAGTTCTGGTGCAGCCCTCCCCGTCTCCCAAGTCCTCCTCCTCTCCCGCGGTGCTTGGCGAAGCCCTGCTGTAATACCACGCTCCTCCACCACCACCACGCCGTTGTGCTGCTGCTGGACGGAGTCTTCCCCAATGTCTCCCTCTCTCCTTGCTAGATCAAGGCATGGGAGACGTCACCGGACTGCACGTGTGTTGAACGCGGAGGTGCCGTCCGTTCGGCACTAGGATCTTCGGTGATTTGGATCACGACGAGTACGACTCCCTCAACCCCGTTCTCTTGAACGCTTCCGCTTAGCGATCTACAAGGGTATGTAGATGCACTCTCCTTCCCCTCATTTCTAGATTACTCCATAGATTGATCTTGGCGATGCATAGAAAATTTTGAATTTCTGCTACGTTCCCCAACAGTGGCATCGTGAGCTAAGTTTATTATGTAGATTCTATGCACGAGTAAAACACAAGTTGTTGTGGGCGTTGATTTTGTTCAGTATGCTTACCGTTACTAGTCCTATCTTATTTAGACGGTATTGTGCGATGAAGCGGCCCGGACCGACCTTACACGTACACTTACGTGAGACAGGTTCCACCGACTGACATGCACTTGTTGCATAAGGTGGCTAGCGGGTGTCAGTCTCTCCCACTTTAGTCGGATCGGATTCGATGAAAAGGGTCCTTATGAAGGTGTCGTGGAATTGTCACGTCAGATGTCCTCGTGAAAGGACTTAGTTGTGGAGCCATCGCAACTAGGAAGCTTGAAGGGGTTAATCGGGACAAGGGACACGAGAGGTTTTATACTAGTTCGGCCCCTTACGGTGAAGGTAAGGCCTACATCTAGTTGGGTTGGTATTGATGTTTCGATGACCAGGGAGCGAGATATGCTATGCCTGGCTCTCGATCAGTTGTTTCTTGCCCTAAACCGCCAGCGGGTCATCCCCTTATATACACGGGTCGACGCCCTGCGGCTTACAGAGTCCCGGCCGGCTTATAAACAATGTCCGGCTCGGTGACTAGTTAAATCTACCTTATGATACAAGTAATAGTATTACAGCGGTTTACTACAACGGGCCTTAAGTCGCATGCGGGCCTTAAGCTCCCTATGAACCGCCATCTTCATACTTTGGTCTTGGGCTTCTCTCTGGTGAGTCCTCTTTGCGTAACCCGGCCCCTCCTGGGCGGCTTACTCAAATAGTTATATCCGCAACAGAAGGGTGAATAGCAATTGGCATATCACGTTGTGGCTTTTGCATAGGTAAGAAACGTTCTTGCTAGAAGCCCATAGCAGCCACATAAAACATGCAAACAACGATTAGAGGACGTCTAACTTGTTTTTGCAGGGTATGCTATGTGATGTGATATGGCCAAAAGAATGTGATGAATGGTATGTGATGTATGAGATTGATCATGTTCTTGTAATAGGAATCACGACTTGCATGTCGATGAGTATGACAACCGGCAGGAGCCATAGGAGTTGTCTTTATTTATTGTATGACATGTGTGCCACTGAACAACGCCATGTAATTACTTTACTTTATTGCTAAACCGTTAGCCATAGTAGTAGAAGTAATAGTTGGCGAGACAACTTCATGGAGACACGATGATGGAGATCATGGTGTCATGCCGGTGATGATGATGATCATGGAGCCCCGAAGATGGAGATCAAAAGGAGCAAAATGATATTGTCCATATCATGTCACTATTTGATTGCATATGATGTTTATCATGTTTATGCATCTTATTTGCTTAGAACGACGGTAGTAAATAAGATGATCCCTCATTAAAATTTCAAGAAAGTGTTCCCCCTAACTGTGCACCGTTGCGAAAGTTCATTGTTTCGAAGCACCACGTGATGATCGGGTGTGATAGATTCTAACATTCACATACAACGGGTGTAAGCCAGATTTACACACGCGAAACACTTAGGTTGACTTGACGATCCTAGCATGTACAGACATGGCCTCGGAACACAAGAGACCGAAAGGTCAAACATGAGTCGTATAGTGGATACGATCAACATGAAGATGTTCACCGATGATGACTAGTCCGTCTCACATGATGATCCGACATGGCCTAGTTGACTCGGATCGTGTAATCACTTAGATGACTAGAGAGATGTCTATCTGAGTGGGAGTTCATTAGATGAACTTAATTATCCTGAACATAGTCACAAAGGTCTTTGCAAATTATGTCGTAAGCTTGCGCTTTAGTTCTACTGTTTTAGATATGTTCCTAGAGGAAATTTAGTTGAAAGTTGATAGTAGCAATTATGCGGACTGGGTCCGTAAACTGAGGATTGTCCTCATTGATGTGTAGAAGGCTTATGTCCTTAATGCACCGCTCCGTGTGCTGAACCTCGAACGTCGTCTGTGGATGTTGCGAACATCTGACATACACGTTTTGATAACTATGTGATAGTTCAGTTAGACGGTTTAGAATTGAGGCACCAAAGACGATTTCAAAATGTCGCGGAACATATGAGATGTTTCGAGGGCTGAAATTGGGATTTCAGGCTCGTGCCCACGTCAAGAGGTATAAGAATGATTTTCTTAGCCTGCAAACTAAGGGAGAAAAACTCAATCGTTGAGCTTGTGCTCAGATTGTCTGAGTAAAACAATCACTTGAATCAAGTGGGAGTTGATCTTCCAAATGATATAGTGATGTTTCTCCAAAGTCATTGCCACCAAGCTGCTAGAGCTTCGTGATGAACTATAACATATCAGGGATAGATATGATGATCCTTGAAATATTCACGATGTTTGACACCGCGAAAGTAGAAATCAAGAAGGAGCATCAATTGTTGATGGTTAGTGAAACCACTAGTTTCAAGAAGGGCAAGGGCAAGAAGGGATACTTCATGAAATGGCAAAACAGTTGTTGCTCTGGTGAAAACCCAAGGTTGAACCCAAACCCGAGACTAAGTGCTTCTGTAATGTGAGTAACGGACACTAAAGTAGAACCACCCTAGATACTTGGTAGATAAGAAGGCAGGCAAGGTCGACGGAAGTATATTGGATATACATTATGTTAATGTGTACTTTACTAGTACTCCTAGTAGCACCAGGGTATTAGATACCGGTTCGGTTGCTAAGTGTTAGTAACTCGAAATAAAAGCTACGGAATAAAAGGAGACTAGCTAAAGGTGAGCTGATGATATGTGTTGGAAGTGTTTCCAAGGTTGATATGATCAAGCATCGCACGCTCCCTCTACCATCGAGATTGGTGTTAAACCTAAATAATTGTTATTTGGTGTTTGCGTTGAGCATAGACATGATTGGATTATGTCTATCACAATACGGTTATTCATTTAAGGAGAATAATGGTTACTCTGTTTATTTGAATAATACCTTCAATGGTCTTGCACCTAAAATGAATGGTTTATTAAATCTCGATCGTAGTGATACACATGTTCATGCCAAAAGATATAAGATAGTAATGATAGTACCACCTACTTGTGGCACTGCCATGTAAGTCATATTGGTATAAAACGTATGAAGAAGCTCCATGTTGATGGATCTTTGGACTCACTCATTTTTGAAACGTTTGAGACATGCGAACCATGTCTATTGGTATGTATGCATGAAGAAACTCCATGCAGATGGATCGTTTGGACTCACTTGATTTTGAATCACTTGAGACATGCAAATCATACCACATGGGCAAGATGACTGAAAGCCTCATTTTCAGTAAAATGGAACAAGAAAGCAACTTGTTGGAAGCAATACATTTTGATATGTGCAGTCCAATGAGTGCTGAGGCACACAGTGGATATCGTTATGATCTTACTTCACGGATAATTTGAGTAGATACTGAGTATATTTACTTGATGAAACACAAGTCTGAATTATTGAATGGTTCAAGTAATTTCAGAGTGAAGTTGAAGATCATCATGACAAGAGGATAAAATGTCTATGATATGATCATAGATATGAGTATCTGAGTTATGAGCTTTGGCACGCAATTAAGACATTGTGGAAATTGTTTCACTATTAATACCACCTGGAATACCATAGTGTGATGGTGTGTTCGAACAACATAGTTGCACCCTATTGGATATGGTGCGTACCATGATGTCTCTTATCGAATTACCACTATCATTCATGGGTTAAGCATTAGAGACAACCGCACTCACTTTAATAGGGCACCACGTAATTCCGTTGGGATGACACCGTTTGAACTATGGTTTGGAGAAACCTAAGTTGTCGTTTCTTAAAAGTTTGGTCCTACGACGCTTATGTGAAAAAGTTTCAGGTTGATAAGCTCGAACCCAAAGCGGATAAAATGCATCTTCATAGGACACCCAAAACAGTTGGGTATACCTCCTAATTCAGATCCGAAAGCAATAAGGATTGTTTCTTGAATCGGATCCTTTTTCAAGGAAAATTTTGTCTCGAAAATTGAGTGGGAGGATGGTGGAGACTTGATAAGGTTATCGAACCATCACTTCAACCAGTGTGTAGCAGGGCACATGAAGTTGTTCCTGTGGCACCTACACCAATTGAAGTGGAAACTGATGATAGTGATCATGAAACTTCGGATCAAGCCACTACCAAACCCCGTAGGTTGATAAGGATACATACTGCTTCAGAGTAGTATGTAATCCTATCTTGGAGGTCTTGTTGCTAGACAACAATGAACCTACGAGCTATGGAGAAGCGATGGTGAGCCCGGATTCCGACGAATGGCTCGAGGCCATAAAATCAGAGAGAGGATCCATGACTTTGGAAGAAATACTTGATGGTCTTAAGGCTGTTGGGTACAGGTGGATTTTAAGAGTATGACAGACAACGATAGTAAGTATCACCATTAAGAAAGCTCGACTTGTCGTTAAGATGTTTTCCGACAACTTCAAGGAGTTGACTACGATGAGACTTTCTCACTCGTAGTGATGCTAAGAGTCTGTTGGAATTATATTAGCAATTACTGCATGAATTATGAAATCTTGCAGATAGGATGTCAAAACATTGTTTCCTCGACGATATCCTTGAGGAAAGGTTGTATGTGATACAACCAAAAGTTTTTGTCAATCCTGAAAGACGCTAACAAGTATGCAAAGCTCTAGAAATCCTTCTAAGGACTGGAGTAAGCATCTCGGAGTTGGAATGTACGCTTTGATGAGATAATCAAAGATTTTGGGTTTATACAAAGTTTATGAGAAACTTGTATTTCCAAAGAAGTGAGTGGGAGCACTATAGAATTTCTGATGAGTATATGTTGTTGACATATTGTTGATCGAAAATGATGTAGAATTTCTGGAAAGCATATAGGGTTGTTTGAAAGGTGTTTTTCAATAGAAAACCTGGATTAAGCTGCTTGAACATTGAGCATCAAGATCTATGAGGATAGATCAGAAACCGCTAAATGGTACTTTCAAATGAGCACATACCTTGACATGATCTTGAAGGTGTTCAAGATGGATCAGTCAAAGAAGGAGTTCTTGTCTGAGTTGTAAGGTATGAAGTTAAGAGTTAAAGCTCGACCACGACAGAAGAGAGAGAAAGGACGAAGGTTGTCCCCTACGATTCAGACATAGGCTCTATAGTATGCTATGCTGTGTACCGCACCGGAAGTGTGCCTTGCCATGAGTCAGTCAAGGGGTACAAGAATGATCCAGGAATGGATCATTGGACAGCGGTAAAAATTGTCCTTGGAGTAAATAAGGACATGTTTCTCGATTATGGAGGTGATAAAGAGTTCGGCGTAAAGGGTTACGTTGATGAAAGCTTTAACACCTATCTGAGTGACTCTGAGTAGCAAACCGGATACGTATAGTGGAGCAACCATTTGGAATAGCTCCAAGTGGAGTGTGGAAGCAGCATTTACAATATGACATAGAGAATTGCGAAATACATACGGATCTGAATGTTGCAGACCCGTTGACTAAAACCTCTCTCACAAGCAAAACATGATCAAAGCCCAGAACTCATTGAGTCTTAATCACATGGTGATGTGAACTAGTTTAGTTACACTAGTAAACTCTTTGGATGTTGGTTACATGGCGATGTGACCTATCAGTGTTAATCACATGGCGATGTGAATTAGATTATTGACTCTAGTGCAAGTGGGAGACTGTTGGAAATATGCCCTAGAGGCAATAATAAATTGGTTACTATTATTATATTTCCTTGTTCATGATAATCATTTATTATCCATGTTATAATTGTATTGATAGGAAACTCAGATACATGTGTGGGTACATAGACAACACCATGTCCCTAGTACGCCTCTAGATGACTAGCTCGTTGATCAATAGATGGTTACGGTTTCCTGACCATGGACATTGGATGTCATTGATAACGGGATCACATCATTAGGAGAATGATGTGATGGACGAGACCCAATCCAAAGCCTAGCACACAGATCGTGTAGTTCGTATGATAAAGCTTTTCTAATGTCAAGTATCATTTCCTTAGACCATGAGACTGTGCAACTCCCGGATACCGTAGGAATTCTTTGGGTGTATCAAACGTCACAACGTAATTGGGTGGCTATACAGGTGCACTACGAGTATCTCCGAAAGTGTTTGTTGGGTTGGCACGAATCGAGACTGGGATTTGTCACTCCGTGTGAACGGAGAGGTATCTCTGGGCCCACTCTGTAGGACATCATCATAATGTGCACAATGTGACCAAGGGGTTGATCACGGGATGATGTGTTACGGAACGAGTAAAGAGACTTGCCGGTAACGAGATTGAACAAGGTATCGGGATACCGACGATCGAATCTCGGGCAAGTACAATACCGCTAGACAAAGGGAATTGAATACGGGATTGATTGAGTCCTTGACATCGTGGTTCATCCGATGAGATCATCGTGGAACATGTGGGAGCCAACATGGGTATCCAGATCCCACTGTTGGTTATTGACCGGAGAACGTCTCGGTCATGTCTGCATGGTTCCCGAACCCGTAGGGTCTACACACTTATGGTTCGATGACGCTAGGGTTATAGGGAATAGATGTACGTGATTACGGAATGTTGTTCAGAGTCCCGGATGAGATCCCGGACGTCACGAGGAGTTCCGGAATGGTCCGGAGGTAAAGATTTATATATGGGAAGTCATCATACGGTCACCAGAATAATTCGGGGGGTTACCGGTATTGTACCGGGACCACCGAAGGGGTTCCGGGGGTCCACCGGGAGGGTCCACCTGTCCCGGAGGGCCCTATGGGCTGTTTGTGGAGAGGTACCAGCCCCTTAGTGGGCTGGGCGCCTTCCCCCTTGGGGCCCATGCGCCTAGGGTTTTGGAGAAACCCTAAAGGGGGGGGCACCCTTGCCTTGGGGGGCAAGGCAACCACCCTGGCCACCGCCCCTCCTCAGATTGGATCTGAGGGGGCCGGCCCCCCTCCTTGCCCCTATATATATGTGGGGGGTGGGAGGGCAGCCGCACCGAAGTTCTGGCGCAGCCCTCCCCCTCTCCCAAGTCCTCCTCCTCTCCCACGGTGCTTGGCGAAGCCCTACTGGAATACCATGCTCCACCACCACCACCACGCCATTGTGCTGCTGCTGGACGGAGTCTTCCCCAACCTCTCCCTCTATCATTGCTGGATCAAGGCATGGGAGACGTCACCGGGCTGCGCGTGTGTTGAACGCGGAGGTGCCGTCCGTTCGGCACTAGGATCTCCGGTGATTTGGATCACGACGAGTACGACTCCCTCAACCCCGTTCTCTTGAACGCTTCCACTTAGCAATCTACAAGGGTATGTAGATGCACTCTCCTTCCCCTCATTGCTAGATTACTCCATAGATTGATCTTGGTGATGCGTAGAAAATTTTGAATTTCTGCTACGTTCCCCAACATTTGCCACCTTCTTTGATGTTGATACCGTGGCCCTCTTGTGGAGCAAGACTCTTAAATTAGCCTTTGTTGGGCATGTCGAGAATGGTCTCTATGTGATTAACTTTTTGGAGCGACCCACTAAGACCGCGACATGCCTAATGGCTAAAGTTGATGTGGGATGGCTTTGGTATCGTCGTTTAGCCCACGTCAATATGAGATCTTTGCAAAGTCTTCTCAAGGGGGACCATGTCCGTGGACTAACAAATGTTAGTTTTGCCAAAGATCGTGCTTGCAGTGCTTGTATCAAAGGAAAGCTTCATGAGATGGCTCACCCTCCCACGACTATCATCTATTCGAAGAGACCCTTGGAGCTCCTTCACATGGACCTCTTTAGGCCTCCATACTTTGATATTCTTGGGGGAAGAAAGTATTGCTTGGTGATTGTGGATGATTATTCGAGATACACGTGGGTATATTTCTTCAAGAGGAAGAGTGAAACTCAACAAACCATCATCGACTTTGCAAATGAAGCTCAACGACAACATGATGCAAAGATCATGACAATAAGAAGTGACAACGGCACCGAGTTCAAGAACTATACCTTGGATGAGTTCCTTAGTGATGAGGGGTGTCGGTGTCAAAACCGGCGGATCTCGGGTAGGGGGTCCCGAACTGTTCGTCTAGGCGGATGGTAACAGGAGACAAAGGACACGATGTTTACCCAGGTTCAGGCCCTCTTGATGGAGGTAAAACCCTACGTCCTTCTTGATTAATATTGATGATGTGTGTTACAAGAGTGGATCTACCACGAGATCAAGGAGGCTAAACCCTAGAAGCTAGCCTATGGTATGATTGTTGTTCGTCCTATGGACTAAAGCCATCCAGTTTATATAGACACCGGAGAGGGCTAGGGTTACACAGAGTCGGTTACAATGGTAGGAAACCTACATATCCGTATCGCCAAGCTTGCCTTCCACGCCAAGGAAAGTCCCATCCGGACACGGGACGAAGTCTTCAATCTTGTATCTTCATAGTCTTGGAGTCCGGCCGATGATGATAGTTCGGCTATCCGGACACCCCCTAGTCCGGAACTCCCTCAAGGGGATCAAGCATCAATATTCCTCTCCATACACCCCTCAACAAAATGGTGTTGCGAAGAGGAAGAACTGGACGTTGATGGATGCGGCAAGGACCATGATGGCGGAGTTCAAGTCTCCATACAACTTTTGGGCCAAAGCCATCAACACCGCGTGTCACGCATCAAATCGGCTCTATCTCCGCAAAGGCTTGAACAAGACTCCTTATGAAATTCTCACCGGTAACAAGCCCAATCTCAAGTACTTCTGGGTGCTCGGGTGTAAGTGTTTCATTCTCAAGAAAGGTGTTTGTTTGTCTAAATTTGAGGCTAGAGCTTATGAGGGCATATTTGTTGGTTATGCTACAAACTCTCATGCTTACCGTGTTCTCAACAAGTCCACCGGACTCATTGAGGAGACGTGTAACGTGGAGTTTGACGAAAATAACGGCTCCCAAGTGGAGCAAAGTGGTACTTGTGATGTAGGTGATGAAATTCCTCCCCAAGCCATAAGAATAATGGGTATTGGTCATATTCTACCCATTGAGGAACCCCTTGTGGCCGAAGGAGAAGGACAATGCTCCACTCAAGTGGAGCCATCACGTCCCCAAGACCCACACGCTTCCGAAGAACAAAGTGAAGGCCCTCAACCTCATGAACAAGACCAAGGGCAAGATCAACCTAAAGATGGTGGTGAACCACCAAATGATTCCCAAGGTCAAGTTCTCCCCCTCGAGAAAGTTCACGATCAAGAGCAAGCTCAAGATCTCGACAAGCTCAAGACGGCACTCAAGATAATCAAATTAATCCTCCTCCTTCCACATCCGAGGAGAAATTAGAGCGTCGTGCTGCAAAAAATTGCTTCCAAGCTCACCACCAAAGGCCATCTCATGGAGAATGTGGTTGGAAGCCTAAGAAAGGGGGTAAGCACTCGTAGACAATTAGCAAACTATTGTGAACATCACGCGTTTGTCTCTTGTGTTGAACCCCAAAAGTTCTATGAGGCGCTCGAAGATTCGGATTGGCTCAATGTCATGCATGAAGAAGTCAACAACTATGAGTACAACAAGGTGTGGAGATTGGTGCCACGACTGTCGGGGAACCATAATGTCATTGGAACCAAGTGGATTTTCAAGAACAAGCAAGGCGCTCATGGGAACATCATTCACAACAAGGCAAGATTGGTAGCACAAGGCTACTCCCAAGTCGAGGGTATCGACTACGGTGAAACCTTTGCTCCCGTTGCTCGCCTTGAAACCATTCGTTTGTTGATTGCTTATGCCTCCCATCACAACTTTAAGTTACAACAAATGGATGTGGAAAGTGCATTTCTTAATGGTCCTATTAATGAGTTGGTTTATGCCAAGCAACCCCCCGGGTTCGAGGATTCTTACTTCCCGGATCATGTGTATCAAATCAATAAGGCACTATATGGCCTTAAACAAGCCCCACGCGCGTGGTATGACCACCTTACCGAGTTGTTACAAGATCGTGGATTTGAAGTTGGGCAAATCGATCCCACTCTGTTTACTAAGAAGGTCGAAGGGGAGTTGTTTGTGTGCCAACTATATGTTGATGACATTATATTTGGTTCCCCTAACAAAGCTTTCGATGAAGAATTTGCCGCTCTCATGACCTCTAAGTTCAAGATGTCTTCGATGGGAGAGTTGATGTTCTTCCTTGGTTTTGATATCAAACAAAGAAGAGAAGGTACCTTCATCAACCAAACCAAATACACTCAAGACAGGCTAAAGAGATTCAAGCTAAGTGATGTCGTTGGGAGCCTCCAATTAAGTTGTGGAGTGTTGGAAATATGCCCTAGAGGCAATAATAAAAGGATTATTATTATATTTCCTTGTTCATGATAATTGTATTTTATTCATGCTATAATTGTATTATTCGGAAATCGTAATACACATGTGAATACTTAGACCACAACATGTCCCTAGTGAGCCTCTACTTGACTAGCTCGTTGATCAACAGATAGTCATGGTTTCCTGACTATGGACATTGGATGTCATTGATAACGGGATCACATCATTAGGAGAATGATGTGATGGACAAGACCCAATCCTAAGCATAGCACAAGATCGTGTTGTTCGTTTTGCTAGAGCTTTTCCGATGTCAAGTATCTTTTCCTTAGACCATGAGATCGTGTAACTCTCAGATACCGTAGGAGTGCTTTGGGTGTACCAAATGTCACAACGTAACTGAGTGGCTACAAAGGTGCACTACAGGTATCTCCAAAAATTTCGGTTGGATTGACACGGATCGAGACTGGGATTTGTCCCTCCGTATGACGGAGAGGTATCTCTGGGCCCACTAAGTAATGCATCATCATAATGAGCTCAAAGTGACCAAGTGTCTGGTCACGGGATCATGCATTACGGTACGAGTAAAGTGACTTGCCGGTAACGAGATTGAACAAGGTATTGGGATACCGACGATCGAATCTCGGGCAAGTAACGTACCGATTGACAAAGGGAATCGTATACGGGGTTGCTTAAATCCTCGACATCGTGGTTCATCCGATGAGATCATCGAGGAGCATGTGGGATCCAACATGGGTATCCAGATCCTGTTATTGGTTACTGACCGGAGAGCCGTCTCGGTCATGTCTACATGTCTCCCAAACCCGTAGGGTCTACACACTTAAGGTTCGGTGACGCTAGGGTTGTATCAATATGAGTATGCAGCAAGCCGAAAGTTGTTCGGAGTCCCGGATGAGATCCCGGACGTCACGAGGAGTTCCAGAATGGTCCGGAGGTAAAGAATTATATATGTGAAGTCGAGTTTCGGCCATCGGGAAAGTTTCGGAGGTCACCGGTATTGTACCGGGACCACCAGAAGGGTCCCGGGGGTCCACCGGATGGGGCCACCCATACCGGAGGGCCCCATGGGCTGAAGTGGGAGGGGAACCAGACCCTGGTGGGATGGTGCGCCCCCCTGGGCCCCCCTCTGCGCCTAGGGTTGGGAACCCTAGGGGAGGGGGCGCCTCCACTTGCCTTGGAGGACACTCCACCCCCCTGGCCGCCGCCCCCCTTGGGAGATCCCATCTCCAGGGCCGGCGCCCCCCCTGGGGTTCCTATATAAAGAGGGGGGTGGGAGGGCAGCTGCACCCTGACACCTGGCGCCTCCCTACCCCCCTTGCTACACCTCCTCCTCCCGTAGTTGCTTGTCGAAGCCCTGCCGGAACCCTGCTGCATCCACCACCACGCCGTCGTGCTGCTGGATCTTCATCAACCTCTCCTTCCCCCTTGCTGGATCAAGAAGGAGGAGACGTCACGCTGACCGTACGTGTGTTGAACGCGGAGGTGTCGTCCGTTCGGTGCTAGGATCTCCGGTGATTTGGATCAGGACGAGTACGACTCCCTCAACCCCGTTCTCTTGAACGCTTCCGCTCGCGATCAACAAGGGTATATAGATGCACTCCTCTCTCTCGTTGCTAGATGAACTCATAGATTGATCTTGGTGAACGTCGGAAAATTTTTATTTTATGCAACGTTCCCCAACAGTGGCATCATGAGCTTGGTCTATGTGTAGTTCTCTATTGCACGAGTAGAACACAAATCTGTTGTGGGCGTAGATGTTGTCAACTTTATTGCCACTACTAGTCTTATTTTTCTTCAGCGGTATTGTGCGATGAAGCGGCCCGGACCGACCTTACACGTACGCTTACGTGAGACAGGTTCCACCGACTGACATGCACTAGTTGCATAAGGTGGCTAGCGGGTGTCTGTCTCTCCCATTTTAATTGGAGCGGATTCGATGAAAAGGGTCCTTATGAAGGGTAAATAGAAGATGACAAATCACGTTGTGGTTATTCGTAGGTAAGAAAACGTTCTTGCTAGAACCCTATTGCAACCACGTAAAAGATGCAAACAACAATTAGAGGACGTCTAACTTGTTTTTGCAACAATTGCTTTTGTGATGTGATATGGCCAAAAGTTGTGATGAATGATGAATGATATATTGTGATGTATGAGATCATGTTCTTGTCATAGGAATCACGACTTGCATGTCGATGTGTATGACAACCGGCAGGAGCCATAGGAGTTGTCTTAATTATTGTATGACGTGCGTGTCAATGATTTAACGCCATGTAATTACTTTACTTTATTGCTAAACCGTTAGCCATAGTAGTAGAAGTAATAATTGGCGAGCAACTTCATGGAGACACGATGATGGAGATCATGATGATGGAGATCATGGTGTCATGCCGGTGACGAAGATGACCCTGGAGCCCCGAAGATGGAAATCAAAGAAGCTATATGATATTGGCCATATCATGTCACTACTATATAATTGCATGTGATGTTTATTATATTTATGCATCTTGTTTACTTAGAACGGCGGTAGTAAATAAGATGATCCCTTATAGTAATTTCAAGAAAGTGTTCCCCCTAACTGTGCGCCGTTGCTAAAGTTCGTCGTTTCGAAGCACCACGTGATGATCGGGTGTGATAGATTCCTATTATCACATACAACGGGTGTAAGACAGTTTTACACATGCAAAACACTTAGGTTAACTTGACGAGCCTAGCATGTACAGACATGGCCTCGGAACACAGAGACCAAAAGGTCGAACATGAGTTGTATGGAAGATATGATCAACATGGGGATGTTCACCGATGATGACTAGTCCGTCTCACGTGATGATTGGACACGGCCTAGTCGACTGGGATCATGTAACACTTAGATGACTATAGGGATGTCAAATCTGAGTGGGAGTTCATTAAATAATTTGATTAGATGAACTTAATTATCATGAACTTAGTCTAAAATCTTTGCAAAATATGTCTTGTAGATGAAATGGCCAACGCTCATGTCAACATGAACTTCAACGCGTTCCTAGAGAAAACCAAGCTGAAAGATGATGGCAGCAACTATACGGACTGGGTCCGAAACCTGAGGATCATCCTCATAGCTGCCAAGAAAGCATATGTCCTAGAAGCACCGCTAGGTGAAGCACCCATCCCAGAGAACCAAGACGTTTTGAATGCTTGGCAGTCACGTGCTGATGATTACTCCCTCGTTCAGTGCGGCATACTTTACAGCTTAGAACCAGGGCTCCAAAAGCATTTTGAGCAACACGGATCATATGAGATGTTCGAGGAGCTGAAACTGGTTTTCCAAGCTCATGCCCGGGTCGAGAGATATGAAGTCTCCGACAAGTTCTATAGTTGTAAGATGGAGGAAAATAGTTCTGTCAGTGAGCACATACTCAAAATGTCTGGGTTGCAGAACCGCCTGTCCCAGCTGGACATTAACCTCCCGGACGAGGCGGTCATTGAAAGAATCTTTCAATCGCTCCCACCGAGCTACAAGAGCTTTGTGATGAACTACAATATGCAGGGGATGGAGAAAACCATTCCTGAAGTATTTTCAATGCTGAAGTGGACAGAGGTAGAAATCAAGAAAGAACATCAAGTGTTGATGGTCAATAAAACCAAGTTCAAGAAGGGCAAGGGTAATAAGAACTTCAAGAAGGACGGCAAAGATGTTGCCGCGCCCGGTAAGCCAGTTGCCGGGAAGAAGTCAAAGAATGCACCCAAGCCTGAGACTGAGTGCTTTTATTGCAAAGGGAAGGGTCACTGGAAGCGGAACTGCCCCAAATACTTAGCGGACAAGAAGGCCGGCAACACTAAAGGTATATGTGATATACATGTAATTGATGTGTACCTTACCAGTACTCGTAGTAACTCCTGTGTATTTGATACCGGTGCCATTGCTCATATTTGTAACTCACAGCAGGAGCTGCGGAATAAGCGAAGACTGGCGAAGGATGAGGTGACGATGCGCGTCGGGAATGGTTCCAAGGTCGATGTGATCGCCGTCGGCACGCTACCTCTACATTTACCTACGGGATTAGTTTTAAACCTCAATAAATGTTATTTAGTGCCAAGTTTGAGCATGAACATTGTATCTGGATCTCGTTTAATGCGAGATGGCTACTCATTTAAATCCGAGAATAATGGTTGTTCTATTTATAAGAGAGATATGTTTTATGGTCATGCCCCGATGGTCAATGGTTTATTCTTAATGAATCTCGAACGTAATGTTACACATATTCATAGTGTGAATACCAAAAGATGTAAAGTTGATAACGATAGTCCCACATACTTGTGGCACTGCCGCCTTGGTCACATTGGTGTCAAGCGCATGAAGAAGCTCCATGCTGATGGACTTTTAGAGTCTCTTGATTATGAATCATTTCACACATGCGAACCATGCCTCATGGGCAAAATGACCAAGACTCCGTTCTCCGGAACAATGGAGCGAGCAACCAACTTATTGGAAATCATACATACTGATGTGTGTAGTCTAATGAGCGTTGAGGCTCGCGGAGGATATCGTTATGTTCTCACTCTCACTGATGACTTAAGTAGATATGGGTATGTCTACTTGATGAAACACAAGTCAAACCTTTGAAAAGTTCAAGGAATTTCAGAATGAAGTAGAGAATCAACGTGACCGAAAGATAAAATTCTTACGATCAGATCGTGGAGGAGAATATTTAAGTCACGAATTTGGTACACACTTAAGAAAATGTGGAATCTTTTCACAACTCACGCCGCCTGGAACACCTCAGCGTAACGGTGTGTCCGAACATCGTAATCGCACTCTATTGGATATGGTGCGATCTATGATGTCTCTTACCGATTTACCGCTATCATTTTGGGGATACGCTCTAGAGACAGCTACATTCACTTTAAATAGGGCTCCGTCTAAATCCGTTGAGACAACACCGTATGAATTATGGTTTGGGAAGAAACCTAAGTTGTTGTTTCTAAAAATTTGGGGATGCGATGCTTATGTCAAGAAACTACAACCTGAAAAGCTCGAACCCAAGTCGGAAAAATGCGTCTTCATAGGATACCCTAAGGAAACCATTGGGTATACCTTCTACCTTAGATCCGAAGGCAAGATCTTTGTTGCCAAGAACGGATCCTTTCTGGAAAAAGAGTTTCTCTCGAAAGGAGTAAGTGTTAGGAAAGTAGAACTCGATGAAGTACTACCTCTTGAACCGGAAAGTAGTGCAGCTCAGGAAAATGTTCCTGTGGTGCCTACACCGACTGGAGAGGAAATTCATGATGATGATCAAGGTACTTCGGATCAAGTTGCTACTGAACTTCATAGGTCCACAAGGACACGTTCCACACCTGAGTGGTATGGCAACCCTGTCTTGGAAATCATGTTGTTAGACAATGGTGAACCTTCGAACTATGAAGAAGCGATGGCGGGCCCAGATTCCAACAAATGGCTTGAAGCCATGCAATCTGAGATAGAATCCATGTATGAAAACAAAGTATGGACTTTGACAGACTTGGCCAATGATCCGCGAGCGATAGAAAACAAATGGATCTTTAAGAAGAAGACGGACGCGGATGGTAATATTACCATCTATAAAGCTCGACTTGTCGCGAAGGGTTATCGGCAAGTTCAAGGGGTTGACTACGATGAGACTTTCTCTCCCATAGCAAAGCTAAAGTCCGTCCGAATCATGTTAGCAATTGCCGCATACTATGATTATGAGATATGGCAGATGGACGTCAAAACGGCATTCCTTAACGGCTATCTTAAGGAAGAACTGTATATGATGCAGCCGGAGGGTTTTGTCGATCCTAAGAATGCTAACAAGGTATGCAAGATCCAGAGATCCATTTATGGGCTGGTGCAAGCATCTCGGAGTTGGAACATTCGCTTTGATGAGATGATCAAAGTGTTAGGGTTTATGCAGACTTATGGAGAAGCCTGCGTTTACAAGAAAGTGAGTGGGAGCTCTGTAGCATTTCTCATATTATATGTAGATGACATACTTTTGATGGGAAATGATATAGAACTTTTGGACTGCATTAAGGCCTACTTGAATAAGTGGTTTTCAATGAAGGACCTTGGAGAAGCTTCTTACATATTAGGCATCAAGATCTATAGGGATAGATCGAGACGCCTCATAGGTCTTTCACAAAGCACATACCTTGATAAGATATTGAAGAAGTTCAAAATGGATCAGTCCAAGAAAGGGTTCTTGCCTGTATTGCAAGGTGTGAGATTGAGCTCAGCTCAATGCCCGACCACGGCAGAAGATAAAGAAGAGATGAGTGTCATCCCCTATGCCTCAGCCATAGGATCTATTATGTATGCCATGTTGTGTACCAGACCAGATGTAAACCTTGCCGTAAGTTTGGTAGGAAGGTACCAAAGTAATCCCGGCAAGGAACACTGGACAGCGGTCAAGAATATCCTGAAGTACCTGAAAAGGACAAAGGACATGTTTCTCATTTATGGAGGTGACAAAGAGCTCGTCGTAAAGGGTTACGTCGACGCTAGCTTCGACACAGATCTGGATGACTCTAAGTCACAAACCGGATACGTGTATATGTTGAATTGTGGAGCAGTAAGCTGGTGCAGTTGCAAGCAGAGCATCGTGGCGGGATCTACATGTGAAGCGGAGTACATGGCGGCCTCGGAGGCAGCACATGAAGCAATATGGATGAACGAGTTCATCACTGACCTAGGAGTCATACCCAATGCGTCGGGGCCAATCACTCTCTTCTGTGACAACACTGGAGCTATTGCCCTTGCCAAGGAGCCCAGGTTTCACAAGAAGACCAGGCACATCAAGCGTCATTTCAACTCCATCCGTGAAAATGTTCAAGATAGAGACATAGATATTTGCAAAGTACATACGGATCTGAATGTCGCAGATCCGTTGACTAAACCTCTTCCGCGAGCAAAACTTTATCAACACCAGAACTCTATGGGTGTTTGATTCATCACAATGTAACTAGATTATTGACTCTAGTGCAAGTGGGAGACTGTTGGAAATATGCCCTAGAGGCAATAATAAAAGTATTATTATTATATTTCCTTGTTCATGATAATTGTCTTTTATTCATGCTATAATTGTATTATCCGGAAATCGTAATACACATGTGAATACTTAGACCACAACATGTCCCTAGTGAGCCTCTAGTTGACTAGCTCGTTGATCAACAGATAGTCATGGTTTCCTGACTATGGACATTGGATGTCATTGATAACGGGATCACATCATTAGGAGAATGATGTGATGGACAAGACCCAATCCTAAGCATAGCACAAGATCGTGTAGTTCGTTTTGCTAGAGCTTTTCCAATGTCAAGTATCTTTTCCTTAGACCATGAGATCGTGTAACTCCCGGATACCGTAGGAGTGCTTTGGGTGTACCAAACGTCACAACATAACTGGGTGGCTATAAAGGTGCACTACAGGTATCTCCGAAAGTGTCTGTTGGGTTGACACAGATCGAGACTGGGATTTGTCACTCCGTATGACGGAGAGGTATATCTGGGCCCACTCAGTAATGCATCATCATAATGAGCTCAAAGTGACGAAATGTCTGGTCATGGGATCATGCATTACGGTACGAGTAAAGTGACTTGCCGGTAACGAGATTGAACAAGGTATTGGGATACCGACGATCGAATCTCGGGCAAGTAACGTACCGATTGACAAAGGGAATTGTATGCGGGGTTGCTTAAATCCTCGACATTGTGGTTCATCCAATGAGATCATCGAGAAGCATGTGGGAGCCAACATGGGTATCCAGATCCTGTTGTTGGTTATTGACCGGAGAGCCGTCTCGGTCATGTCTACATGTCTCCCGAACCCGTAGGTTCTACACACTTAAGGTTCGGTGATGCTAGGGTTGTATGAATATGAGTATGCAGCAAACCGAAAGTTGTTCGGAGTGACGGATGAGATCCCAGACATCACGAGGAGTTCCGGAATGGTCCGGAGGTAAAGAATTATATATGGGAAGTCGAGTTTCGGCCATCGGGAAAGTTTTGAAGGTCACCGGTATTGTACCAGGACCACCAGAAGGGTCCCGGGGGTCCACCGGATGGGGCCACCCATCCCGGAGGGCCCCATGGGCTGAAGTGGCAGGGGAACCAGCCCCTGGTCAGCTGGTGCCCCCCCCCCCCCGGGGCCCCCTCTGCGCCTAGGGTTGGGAACCCTAGGGGAGGGGGCGCCTCCACTTGCCTTGGGGGGCACTCCACCCCCCTGGCCGCCGCCCCCCTTGGGAGATCCCATCTCCAGGGCCGGCGCCCCCCCTAGGGTCCCTATATAAAGAGGGGGGTGGGAGGGCAGCCGCACCCTGACACCTGGCGCCTCCCTACCCCCCTGCTATACCTCCTCCTCCCGTAGTTGCTTGGCGAAGCCCTACCGGAACCCTGCTGCATCCACCACCTCGCCGTCGTGCTGCTGGATCTTCATCAACCTCTTCTTCCCCCTTGCTGGATCAAGAAGGAGGAGACATCATGCTGACCGTACGTGTGTTGAACGCGGAGGTGCCGTCCGTTCGGCGCTAGGATCTCCATTGATTTGGATCACGACGAGTACGACTCCCTCAACCCCGTTCTCTTGAACGCTTCCGCTCGCGATCTACAAGGATATGTAGATGCACTCCTCTCTCTCGTTGCTAGATGAACTCATAGATTGATCTTGGTGAACATAGGAAAAAGTTTATTTTATGCAACGTTCCCCAACATGGAGATTGCCCCAACCTTGTTTGTAAAAGTTCGGTCGCCGCCTTCAAGGGCACCAATAGTGGAATCACGGCATCTTGCATTGTGTGAGGGCGTGAGGAGAATACGGTGGCCCTAGCAGCTTCTTGGGGAGCATTGTGCCTCCACACCGATCTAATGGAGACGTACTTCCCCTTAAAAGGAAGGAACTTTAGTAACACTTCCTCGTCTCCACCGGCTCCACTCTTGGTTATTTCGTGCCTTTACTTTTGCAAGTTTACTTGTGTTGTATCCCTTGCTTGCTTATGTGCTAGTTGTTATTGCATCATATAGGTTGCTCACATAGTTGCATATCTAGACAACCTATTTTGTTGCAAAGTTTAAATTGGTAAAGAAAAGCTTAAAAATTGTTAGTTGCCTATTCACCCCCCCCCTCTACTCAACTATATCGATCCTTTCAGACGGCATGTGAGGGAGTCCCGCACTAGGGGGTGTCCGGATAGCCGAACTATCATCATCGGCCGGACTCCAAGACTATGAAGATACAAGATTGAAGACTTCGTCCCGTGTCCGGATGGGACTTTCCTTGGCATGGAAGGCAAGCTTGGCGATACGGATATGTAGATCTCCTACCTTTGTAACCGACTCTGTGTGACCCTAGCCCTCTCCGGTGTCTATATAAACCGGATGGCTTTAGTCCATAGGACGAACAACAATCATGCCATAGGCTAGCTTCTAGGGTTTAGCCTCCTTGATCTCGTGGTAGATCTACTCTTGTAACCCACATCATCAATATTAACCAAGCAGGACGTACGTTTTTACCTCCATCAAGAGGGCCCGAACCTCGGTAAAAACATCGTGTCCCTCGTCTCTTATTACCATCCGCCTAGACGCACAGTTCGGGACCCCCTACCCGAGATCTGCCGGTTTTGACACCGACATTGGTGCTTTCATTGAGAGTTACTCTGTGTTGTCACCGATAGGCCCGATGGCTTCTTCAATCATGAACGACGATACAGCCCAGGGTGAGACCTTCCTCGTCGGACAGATCTTCGTATTCGGCGGCTACGCACTGCGGGCCAATTCGCTTGGCCAGCTGGAGCATATCGAAGGCTACGCCCCTGGCCGTCAGGTCAGATTTGGAAGTTTGAACTTCACAGCTGATATCCGCGGGGACTTGATCCTCGACGGATTCGAGCCACAGCCGAGCGTGCCGTATTATCACGATGGGCATGATTTAGCTCTGCAGCCAGACAGTACCCTGGAGGCCGCACTCGAACCCGCTCCGATCTTCGACTCGGAGCCGGCTGCGCAGACCAAGGCTGGATGGCTAGACACCGCCTCGGGGGCTGCAACCTCTACGGCGATAGAGCCGAACACCGATCTTATCCCCCATGAAGCTCGTGACTCCGAGGTGCCGGACTATTTGCCGGACTCCGGACCTCCCGCGCCCCCTCCAGTCGAATCCGATTGGGTGCCGATCATGGAGTTCACTGCGGCGGACATCTTTCAACACTCACCTTTTGGCGACATCTTGAGTTCGCTAAAGTACCTCTCGTTATCAGGAGAGGCCTGGCCGGACTGCGGCCAGGACGGTTGGGATGCGGACGACGAAGAAATTCAGAGCCCACCCACCACCCACTTGGTAGCCACTATCGACGATCTAACCGACATGCTAGATTACGACTCCGAGGACATCGACGGTATGGACGACGATGACGGAGACGACCAAGAACCAGCGCCCACAGGGCACTGGAAAGCCACCCCATCCCACAACGTATGCATGGTGGACACACCAAAAGGAAGCGACAATGGGGAAAAACGGGACGTGGCGAAGGACAACTCCCCCAACAGACAAACAAAGCGGCGACGCAAGCGCCGCCCGAAGACCGGCATCGACAAAAACGGTACCCATATGGACCCGGCCCTAAAGCAGGGCGAAGCAGTGGACGACGCACACGTCAACAAGCAGCCAGCCAGACATGAACCGGACAAGCAACCCATCCCCGGCGAAGACGATCTCACATCACCAGAGCATATGAATCTCCATAACAGGCTCGTCGCCACTGCAAGAAGTTTGAAGAAGCAAAAGCGGAAGCTCAAAACAGCGGAAGACACAATCAGAATGAGATGGAGCAAAGTACTCAACACCGCAGGTAAATATGGCACTAGTCACCAGACAAAGAGCTACCCGAAGCGCAAGCTGTTGCCCGAATTTGACGAGGAGGCCTTCGAGCCCCCGCGGTCAAAAAAGAAAGGGGCTGCCTGGCCGGATAGACGACCAGATGACAGGCCAAGAGCAACACGGGGCGCCACACACAAGCCGGCACATGATCAACATAAAGATCTTCAGAAAAAGGATAACCTGGCCAGGTCTATCTATGGGCCAAAAAAGAAGACTCCAGGAAGTAACACAACCAGCCAAGCATTTGAAGACAATGGCACACCCAAATACAGGGGCGCCGCACACCCACTATGTTTTACCGACGAGGTACTGGATCATGGATTTCCAGCGGGATTTAAACCCATAAACATAGAGGCATACGACGGAACAACAGACCCCGGAGTCTGGATTGAGGATTATATCCTACACATACACATGGCAAGAGGAGATGATCTCCATGCCATAAAATACCTTCCCCTCAAGCTCAAAGGGCCGGCCCGGCATTGGCTTAAAAGCCTCCCAGAAAATACGATTGGGAGTTGGGAAGAGCTTAAGGATGCGTTTCGAGCAAATTTTTAGGGGACTTATGTCCGGCCTCCGGATGCAGATGATCTAAGTCACATAACTCAACAGCCCGGAGAATCAGCATGCAAATTCTGGAACAGGTTCCTCACTAAAAAGAACCAAATAGTCGACTGTCCGGACGCTGAAGCCTTAGCAGCCTTCAAGCACAACGTCCGAGACGAATGGCTCGCCAGACACCTCGGCCAGGAAAAACGAAGAACAATGTCCGCACTAACAAGTCTCATGACCCGCTTTTGCGCGGAGGAAGACAACTGGTTGGCTAGATGCAGCACCAGCGATCCGAGTACATCCGAAATCAGGGATGGAAATGGGAAATCACGACGCAAAAAAGATCAGCACCGGAACAAGGAGAATGGCCCAAATAGTACGGCGGTCAACGCTGGATTCAAAAGCTCTCGGCCGAACAACAAAACACTGCCCTTAAAGGATAGCAGTGACGAGCTATCCAACCTCAACAAGATTCTGGATAGACTGTGTCAAATACACGGTACCTCCGGGAGGCCTGCAAACCATACCCACAGAGATTGTTGGGTCTTCAAGCAGTCCGGCCGACTTAACGCCGAACACAAAGGGCTCGACACACCAAGTGAAAGTGACGAAACCCAAAAGCAGCGCTCCGGAAACCAAAAGACTTTCCCATTAGAAGTCAAAATAGTGAACTCACTTCACGTGATAACACGCAGCGCGGCCCCTGCCATACCAGGACACCGTACGCAGACTGGGGATAGAACCCACCAAAATTCGCTATAGCAAGCACTTCCTTCAAAGGAGTGACGCCGTGCCTTTTCAGCCAATTTTACAGGCTCTGTACCACTAGGGGTTGTGTTCGGTTCATCCGACAACCTCCGTCGCAAAAAGCTCACCCTCCATCGCCCCATTTAGCAGTAGCCCTTAAGCACTACTGGGGCGTGCAGCTTTCGCCCGCTTTAATGCAATACCACATTACACGTCTCTTACGCTTAAAAATGCATGGTCCACGTGGCATATTCTTGAAACTCCAGGTGTCTCTCGACCATGGAGAATGTGCGGCTGCCTAGACAGCCACACACTATTCCGACCTCGCAGGTCAAAGCCCCTAAAAATAGGTCATTTAGACCTCGAACATGGTTAGACGAGTCCGGCGTAACTTAACAAGGGGCTTCCCAGCCGCATACCCCCCCTTTTTTTAGGGGACCGCGCGCATAAATGATGAAAGCCAATAAAGCTCAACTTTCTTCATCTTCCAAATTATACTTTATTTTGATACACTTTTTGCATGATATTTCTTAGAAACTAAGTCCTTCTCTTTTACAGATGAAGCAGGTGCTACACCCGTCCAGGGTAAAGCACAACGGAGACACAGGCGCAGACGTGCAGTAGGGACCCGTTGCAAGGATTCTTTTCAGATTAAGACCCTGCATAAACCTTTCTCACTGTCTCTTGTTGATACACATCCCCCGGTTTCTTACCAAAGCCGAGGAGGAGGCTGGCGTTTTGGCATCGGCCGCGTCAGAAGTTCCCGCCTGTACCTGGACACTAGGGGCTTAGGGCTTTTATTCTGCCCGATATCATAAAGACCGAACACCTCAAGGAGTGTTCGGCGTCTCGAGTTAGGCCTTATATGCATCAGCTCCAAATCATGTCTTTGGTCAAATGTTGGGTTTTCCCGGCTCCTGTGTTTTGCTGCCTTACGTTCCGTATCATCGGCTAACGCGGCACCAGGAGAACTACTGCGATTGTGCCCCGGTTCGGCCGGGAGAGCGCCTCAGTAGAGAAAGCTGAAAATTGACTGTCATGATATAGCGAGAGGCTGGTCAACCACTCGATCGACCATTGGAATGTTTCGAATTCCTCCGCTTTGACAAAGGACCGCTTCCCGGTCAGGCACATACGCGCCCCAAGTTCGGAGAAGCGCGGTGCCATCAGGGGCTATATAGTAGCCCCACATTCGAGCTCCTATGGCTAAGTGAAAGTGATAAAGCATTATAGTCCGGTTGCCTAGTTTGCTATGCTATCACCTCCTTAAAAGGACCAAGACGTTGGATTAAGTGTGAAAAAGAGTTTTTCTTTTTGCAAACCCCCCCGCACCATGTGCGTGGGGGCTGAAGCCAAAGACTGCCATCTTTCAGATTATACATACATATACGGCCGCACAGGAGATAGTTCAATACTTGAACACACAAGTATAAAAAGTCATTGCTTTATAAACATGATCTTAGAAATCATACATGTCATTCAAACATAACATCTTTCGAGCACTGCGACTCTATTATATGAGCGCCCTGCAGGACTTCCTCAAAGTAATGCTCGGTGGGGAATCGGCTTTTGTCCGAACCCCGGGATGCAACAGCGGTGGCATCCATCTCCGCCCAGTATGTTTTACCACGGGTGAGAGCCATCCGCGCACCTTCTATGCATGTCGACCGCTTCATCGCCTTAATATGCGGCACTGCCCCAAGGAATTGCTGCAACAAGCCAACATAACTCTTCGGCTTGGGCCTCTTCGGCCACAGATGAGTTACCACATCCGTCATGGCCAGTCCGGACAATCTATTCAGATCAGCCCACTCAACCAGCCGATCACTCAACAGAAGTGGACGCTCCGGACTATGGAATTGAGACCAGAAAAGCTCTTCCATTTCATGATCCTCCTGGCTTCGAAAGTGCACGACTGCGTCAGCCGCACTCGCCGCCAAGTCCAGATACGGATCCTCCGCACCGTACAATCGGCCCAGCTGAGCATACTTCGGATCCGTGAACTTCCTACGCAGCATAAAGGGCTTTCCAGCCACAATGTCTCCGACCTGATGCAGTTCCTCCTTCATAGCCCGCATCGCACTACGGGCATCCTTGGCCTCGGCATCGGCCTTCTTCAGGTCCTCTTGCTCCACTCGGCGTTGTCCTTCAAGAACTTCCAGGCGGTCAGTAGCAACTCTTAATTTCATGGCCATCCCAGCCATCTCCTCCCTGCTTCGGCAGTGAGCAGCCTTCTCGGCTTCTAGCCCTTTTGCTGCCTTCAAGGCAGCCGCCTCGCTTTTTCTGGCTTGCTCCTTGGCCCGAGCAAGTTCTGCTCGAAGGTCCTCCACAGCAGCAGCACCATCTGCATCTAAGCATACAATTTGTAAGGAATGGGAGTCAGCTCCCTTACTAACCAACCGCGGGGCAACCACATACCTTGTGACTCATCAAGTCGGCTATTGACCAGCGAGATGTCCGCATCTGCAGCGTCGAGTTGCTTCTTCAGCTCGGCAAATTCATCAGTCCGGCTGGCCACCGAACATTCCGCCACCTGCATGGGAAAGGCGACAGTTAATAACCGAGATTACGATCCTAGGCACGTTGTCGTTTTCGACAGCATACCAAGTCTTGGGGGCTACTATACAGGGCACACTTCATGTGCAAAACTGTCAACAGGTATGTCATTTTTTGCGTACCTCAAATCCCGTCAGTAAACTTTCAACGGCCTCATACAACCCGCTTTCGGCGGACGAGATCCTCTCAATCACATTACCCATTAATGTGCGGTGATCTTCTGAGATGGACGCCCTCTTAAGAAAATCCTGCAGCTCCACCGGCCGTACTCCAATGGGTGCCGAACTCTCCGGCCCCGCCGGACTCGGGGAGACCCTCCGCGACGACACCTTAGGGTCGTCCGCCCGGTGCGATGGGGCAGCAGATGGAGGCGTTTTGCTCTCCATCATCTCCGGGCGAAGGTCTCCCGAAGATGAGCTGTGCTGAGATGGGCTGAGATCCGAACTACAAGGTAAAAACTTCAGTTACCTTTAGGCATTAAGTAGGGGTGTCTAATAATTATAAAATCCCCCTTTTTACTTATGGCTCGTTAGAGGGCTGATTCCTCCGAGGAGACAGTACGGCCGGGGCTCCTCGCGGCGCAGGACCTTCCGGCACAGATTTCTTTCCCCGCTTTGAGGCCTTGGCCTCCGGGTCTTCAGAAGCAGTCCTCTTGTCCCCCTGGAAGGAGGGACTCTCTATTACTCCCTTACTAAAAACCTCTTTGGCAGAGGTGACAGTTTCCCCGTGTCCCCCTTCGCCCTCATTCGAAGGAGCAACCTCCAACATTTTGATTAACACGGGATCCTGCGTGGTCTCAGGGAGGGGGGCCAGACACCGTATCAGTTTTTCTTGCGCTATCCACTCCTGTCTAGGGATAGCTGGTTAAAAGGCAAGCTCACGATAAATAAATGGATGGTGTGTCCGGACACAGGGCTACTTACTTGAGTATCCGGGCGATTGCAGCTTAGGCCAGCATCCTCGGTCAATTCCGGATGCGTCTCTTGCGATCCGAAGAACAGTTTATACATCTCCATGGGAGTCAAACCCATGAAGTGTTGAAGAGCTCGCGGCCCCTTCGGATTAAATTCCCACATGCGGAGGGGGCGACGTTTGCAGGGCAGTAGGCACCGGATCAACATGACCTGCACCACTGCGACCAGATTGATCTCCCTTTCTTGGAGGCCTCGAATCCGGTCCTGCAACAGGGGGACGTCTTTGGGCGGCCCCTAGTCACGCCCCTTGTTGACCCATGACGTCAGCTGATGTGGAGGGCCCGAGCGAAAGACGGGCGGCGGCTTCTGCCTGCTGCCCCGGGGAGCGGTGATATAAAACCACTCCTGTTGCCACAAGCCGAGCTCCTCTTGGAAAGAGCCCTTGGGCCATGGAGCTTCGGCCCTCTTGCTTATAGCCGCCCCGCCGCACTCTGCCTGATGCCCCTCGGTCATCTTCGGCTCCACGTTGAAGGTTTTGGGCCATAAGCCGAAGTGATGGGTAGTGAGGAGGAAGGCTTCACAGACGACAATGAATAATGAGATATGGAAGATGGACTCCGGAGCTAGGTCGTTGAATTCCAGCCCATAGTAAAACATGAGCCCCCTCATGAAGGGATCCGTCGGGAAGCCTAAACCCCGACGGAAGGGAGACATGAACACGACGATCTCGCCAGGCTCGGGAGTTGGGATAACTTGCCCTCGGGCAGGCAGCCTATGCGAAATCTCATAGGTTAAATACGTGGCATCTCTCAGCTTCAGCACGTCCTCCTCCGTGACGGAGGAGGGCATCCACCGGCCTCGTAGATCAGGACCGGACATTGTCGAAGATCGAAGGTACCCGAATTTGGAGCCCTGGGTGTTGGAACTCGGGGAGAGGGGCGGATTCGATAGAGGATTGAATAAAAAGAACGGACCTTGGTCTCATTATAAAGAGGAAGAATACCAAGAGCCATCCCCGTGACCGTTTGGAACCCGCCTTCGATGGAGGGGGCGTGGCGACGGGCGCGGTTGGGTTACCCACGTCCGTATTGATGGGAATCCCAGAATAAGGGGAACACGGTCTCTGCTTCGACAAGACGTGCCAAGGAAACCGCCTCGCTGAACGCGCTGATGTGGAACAATAAAAACAATTCGAGTAAAGGCTTGGAAGTGGTGTGACGTCACGCTGCAGAATACGTCAGCAGATTGATCTTGTGTAATATTATTCTCTCTACGGTGGTATGTGGAATTTACTTTTGCAGAGCCGGACACTATCCTGGTGTTCACGATCTTCTATAAATTATTCAGAGGAGGAACCCGCCTTGCAATGCCTAAGACAATATGCGCGCCGGACTCGTCGTCATTGAAGCCTGGTTCAGGGGCTACTGAGGGAGTCCCGGACTAGGGGGTGTCCGGATAGCCGAACTATCATCATCGGCCGGACTCCAAGACTATGAAGATAGAAGATTGAAGACTTCGTCCCGTGTCCGGATGGGACTTTCCTTGGCGTGGAAGGCAAGCTTGGCGATACGGATATGTAGATCTCCTACCTTTGTAACCGACTCTGTGTAACCCTAGCCCTCTCTGGTGTCTATATAAACCGGATGGCTTTAGTCCATAGGACGAACAACAATCATACCATAGGCTAGCTTCTAGGGTTTAGCCTCCTTGATCTCGTGGTAGATCTACTCTTGTAACCCACATCATCAATATTAATCAAGCAGGACGTAGGGTTTTACCTCCATCAAGAGGGCCTGAACCTGGGTAAAAACATCGTGTCCCTCGTCTCCTGTTACCATCCGCCTAGACGCACAGTTCGGGACCCCCTACCCGAGATCCACCGGTTTTGACACCGACAGCATGCCTCCAAAGCAGTATGAAGGTCCTGCCAGCTACGCTCTTACCATAGAAGAGAAGGAAATCTTCTTTGAATGCCTGCTTAGTATGAAGGTCCCGACTGGCTTCTCGTTGAATATAAAGGGAATAATAAATATGGTAGAGAAAAAGTTCCAGAACCTAAAGTCTCATGACTGCCACGTGACTATGATGCAACTACTTCCGGTTGCATTGAGGGGGCTTTTACCGGAAAACATCCGATTAGCCATTGTGGAGCTATGTGCATTCCTCAATGCAATCTCTCAGAAGGTGATCGATCTAGAAATCATACCAAGGGTAAGGAGTGATGTGGTGCAATGTCTTGTCAGTTTCGAGCTGGTGTTCCCGCCATCCTTCTTCAATATCATGACGCACGTCCTAGTTCATCTAGTTGACGAGATTGTCATTCTGCGCCCCGTATTTCTACACAATATGTACCCCTTTGAGAGGTTCATGGGATTCCTAAAGAAATATGTCCGTAACTGCGCTAGGCCAGAAGGAGGCATTTCCATGGGCCATCAAACAGAGGATGTCATTGGGTTTTGTGTTGACTTCATTCCTCGCCTTAAGAAGATAGGTCTCCCTGAATCGTGGTATGAGGGGAGACTGACTGGAAGAGGCACGCTTGGAGGGGACTCAATAATATGCAGGGACGGATATTCTTGGTCTCAAGACACTACATAGTACTAATGAACTCTACCTTGGTGACCCCGTATGTCGATGAACACAAGAACAGTCTGCGCTCCAAACACCCAGAGCGGTGCGACAACTGGATTACAAGTGAACACATCAGGACTTTCAACAGCTGGTTGGAAACACGTCTCAGAGGTGAGAACACTGTTTGTGCTGAGTTGTACTCGTTGTCCAGGGGACCATCTTCGACTGTATTGACTTACAAAGGATACAAGATAAATGGGAATATATTTTACACGATCGCCCAAGATCAAAAGAGCACCAACCAAAACAGCGGTGTCCGCTTTGATGCAGCAATCGAGAGGGGAAAGGACACATATTATGGTTACATAGTGGACATATGGGAACTTGACTACGGACATGATTTTAAGGTCCCTTTGTTTAAGTGCAAATGGGTCAACCTGTCAGGAGGCGGGGTACAGGTAGACCCATAGTACGAAATGACGATAGTGGATCTGAACAATCTTGGGTACACTGACGAACCGTTCGTCCTAGCCAATGATGTGGCACAGGTTATCTATGTGAAGGACAAGTCTACCAAACCAAGAAAAAGAAAAGATAAGGAAGCGAATACATCATATGATGAGCCAAAGCGCCACATAGTTCTATCAGGAAAAAGGGACATCTTGGGTGTGGAGGGCAAGACAGACATGTCCAGAGATTATGAAAAGTTTCATGAAATTCCTCCCTTCAAAGTTAAGGCTGACCCAAGCATCCTGATAAATGATGAAGCTTATCCATGGTTACGGCGCAATAAGGAAAGGACACAAGCGAAGAAATAGTGAAGACTTTCTCCACAACTATAATGATGATACCATGCCAACTTTCAACCTTTTCATAGTTCATTTGAAATGCCTGTTGTAATAGACAAGTTTCCGTATGAAATCCTGATACTTTGAAAGAGATTGTCCATTTTGTACATGAAGTGCATCCAGTTTTTCAGAGTTCATTTGAAAATTTTTTCAATTTTAGGGTCTTATAGCTCAAAATAATCAGTAAATGCATGAAAAATAACTAATGAAGTCATAAAGGGTTGAAAATTGATGATGTGGCTTTGAATGGTGCATTTTGAACACACAAAAAGTCAGGAGTTCAAATAAGTTTAAAAAATGAAATCCCTATGTAACAGATGAGTTTCCATATGAAACCCTGATACTTCGAAAGAGATTGTCCATTTTGTACACGAAGTGCATCCAGTTTTTCCCATAAATCTATCAACTAAAACAAAACTATGATATTCTTTAATAGCAAAAAGATTTTTTTTGATAGAAACTAAAATAACAAAATATGTTTTTGAATATAACGATAAAATGCAGTAATATTAAATAGCAGGAAAAAGAATCACTCAAAATATATTTTTATAGTGAAGTTATTCACAAACTAGTGATTCACACAAATTTCAAAGAATTAAAATTTAAACTATTCAAATTTGGAAACTAATGGATTAACAGAAAGTTTATAATTATTATGAGCTAAAAGCAAAAAAGAATAAAAAAATAAAGCAGAAATCAAAAGAAAATAAATAATTCAAAAAACAAAAAAAATACTGGAAAAAATGAAAAAATGCCGCCTAATGGGCCACACAGCCTGCATACGACTAGAAACCCATCTGTACATGGGCCAGGATGCAGGCCCGCAGGCCCAATAGGACCAACATGGCAGTGACAAGGGTAGGCAAGTAATGCCTGCATATTAGAGAGGAGCTCTGCACCTGAGCTGCAACGCAGCTTATAAACAGGTGCTGAGCTCTCTTAGCTAGCGAGGTGGGACTAAACTTCCCACCGCACCGCGCCAGCATAAGGCCTTTAGTCCCGGTTGCACTACAAGAAATATGTCAACTTATGACCTTCTGTCAGTGACCCTGGAAGAAATGGTAATAAATTTATGACCATTTTAGACCAATTAGTCAAAAGCTGTCCGGGGGGCTCCAAACCCTAAACCATTGCGACCATTTTGGTCAGAAAGGTCATAATTTCCTTACACGAAATGGTCATAAAGCAAACAGCGCTAGTCCGCTGCCTTATTTCTAGTTGTTAACGACCAATATAGATGGTCATAGCCTTGTAAATCGTGGTGGGTTGCGATGACTAGGCGCCATCTCATCAGTTTTGCCTATGTGTCATGTCCATGTGGCAGTTTTTGCCCTAGGTTGTGAAGCAACCTATATTTCTGTCATTCCCAAAATTCCCAAACAAATCTCATAAATTCTTTGGGTCATATCTTCGTCAAATATGTAAAAACCTTCCTTTCCTAGTTCAAAAATAATTCAAAAATATTCATTTTCCTATTCTGTTCAGAACAACAGTTTGTGAAGGAAGTACCACTTTGACATGTCCAAATAGTATCCATTTTCTACAGTGCTTTCCTATGCCCAAATAACCATCCTCCACCAAATGCCAGCTCAATCCATTCATTATTTTGAGCCGAGCTTCAACATTTGTATTTATGTCCAGTTTGGTGGTTTGCAAAGCAAGTACCACCTAGGCTCCTCCTTTTGAGATGAAAATTTGTGAAGACGGTCTTCTTAGTAACTGATCATCCTCAGCCAAAACTCACGGCCATTAGCCATGTACATTTTCCGTACCACTAATCAAACACTTGGCTGCTTATTCATGTTTAAGCATCGATCAGTCTCCTCGTGAGAATCTTATGTTGTGATTTTCTTCCTAGCACCTACCTGGGGAGTTCCCAAACCACTAGACATGCCTAGGCCGCCCAGAACACATGGCAACGCCACGGTCACGCGGTGACCACGCGGCGGGCATGCGAGCTTACGCGCTCTAGAGTTGGGGACCTCGGCCACCGTCGAAACCTCGATGTCTCTCCATCAAACCATGTATTTATGATTAAATAGGTACTTATGTAACTAGAAATGATTTTTGGAAATAATAAATAGCAAACTATTAGGCAGCTGCAGTTCAAATTTGACCCGCTTCCAACTGAATCGACAGGAATTTGTCTTTTTCACCAGAGGTGGATCAAAATTTTTGACACCCAACCATTTTGTCAATTGTGCATTAAATACGTCCTAATATTTTAGAAAATTGATTTGGTCCAATTTTGCAACAATTATTTGGTAGTTCCTTCACAAAAAACCTCCTTTCGGGCACTCAGAAAATGAAAAATGGTTTTTTCGTCCAAAGAAAATGAAAACTTCCTTAGGCAACATTGTTTGCCATTCCAATATGCACTCTTGTGCACAATATGAGATCATTTGAATAAACTATGCCACGAATGTGGCCATAAGATTGATCATTTGGCTTGAAAGCCATGAATCTTCAGAGATGATAGCTCATTTCTGAGAACACTTTTTTAAAATAATTGCCGTATTACAAGTTTGTTATTTTTCCTGGGAACTTGGCCACATATAATGACACAATGCGAAGGTTTCCCAATTTTTTGATTTTTTTTGAATTTTTATGCCCGTTTCAAAATGCGGTCAAAACGGCGGGAATGACCGTTCCTAGCTAGTTGTTGAATCTTGGATTTATTTTCGGTGTTTCTCTGATTAAATAGATACTTGTGTACCTAGAAATGATTTTTTGAAAAAATAAATAGCAAACTATGAGGCAACTGCAGTTCAAAAATGACCCGCTTCCAACTAAATCGGTGGGAATTTGTCTTTTTCACCAGAGGTCGATCAAAACTTTTTACACCCAACCATTTGGTCAATTGTGCATTAAATATGTCCTAGTATTTTAGAAAAATAATTTGGTCCAATTTTGCAACAATTATTTGGTAGTTCCTTCACAAAAAAACCTCCTTTCGGGCACTCGAAAAATGAAAAATGGTTTTTCATCCAAAGAAAATGAAAACTTTCTTAGGCAACATTGTTTGCCATTCCAATATGCACCCTTGTGCACAATATGAGATCATTTGAACAAACTATGCCACGAATGTGGCCATAAGTTTGATCATTTGCCTTGAAAGCCATGAATCTTGAGAGATGATAGCTCATTTCTGAGAACACTTTTTTAAAATAATTGTTGTATTACAAGTTTGTTATTTTTCCTGGGAACTTGGCCACATATAATGAAACAATGCGAAGGTTTCCCAATTTTTTGATTTTTTTGAATTTTTTATGCCCGTTTCAAAACGCGGTCAAAATGGCGGGAATGACCGTTCCTAGCTAGTGGTTGAATCTTGGAATTTTTTTGGTGTTTCTCTGATTAAATAGATACTTATGTACCTAGAAATGATTTTTATTTAAAATAAAGAGGAAACTATGAGGTAGCTGCAGTTCAAATTTGACCCGCTTCCTACTGAATCGACGAAATTTGTCTTTTTCACGAGAGGTGGATAAAAAATTTTGACACCCAACCATTTGGTAAATTGTGCATTAAATATCGTCCAATTTTGCAACAATTATTTGGTAGTTCCTTCACACAAAAAACCATTTTGAGCACTCAAAAAATGATTAAAAATAGCTAGAAATATGAAAAATGCATACAAATTGGTCCTGATCCATAAAATGTGGTCTAACTCTAGTGAAAATTTGTGTGGTGCCCTTTTGCAAAATATTTTTGATAGCTACTTCATAAAATCTCTTTATTTTTAGTACTTAAAAACTATTCTACATCACTGATTTTCTGAACCAATCAAAACTCTATCCACGGATCGATGACATGGCGTCCATCCATCCATCCATCCATCTCTCCATCCCACATCCATCCATCCATCTATCTACAGAAAAGAAAAAAAAGAAAAGAAAAAGAGATACCCACCACCCGCAGCCCAAACCCTAGCTCAGATCGACCCCTCCCCCCGTCGCCCCCTTCCTCCCTCGTCCCCATCTCCTCGCCACCGCCCCCTTCCCGATCTAGCTTCTCTCTCTCGCTCTCTCTTGCAGCAAACCCCTCTCAACCGTAGTGCTTGCAGCCGCCTCCCACCGCTGCTCCCTGATCCAGTTCCACCGCTGCTCCCCGATCTAGATCCGCCGCCATCTCCCTGTCCCTTCGCCGCCGGTCTGCACCCTCCCATCCCCCACCTTTGCCGCCCATCCACCACCGCCGCCCCACCAATGTCGCCTCGCTGCTCCAGCCATCTTCGCCATCGACGGCCGCCTGCCTCACCATCAACGAACACGCCAACTACTCCATTTGCCTCGCTGCTCCAACGAAGACGCCTGCCCGCGGAGCAGATCGGGCGAGATTCATAGACAAGCGAGAAGAGGAGCCCCCCGACTACTCTACGCGTGCCGCCAGATCTTCACCGCCCAGCGCCGACGTCTTCCTCCTTGGTCCTCCCAGGCTACCCCTCGGTCCGCGTCCCTGAGATGGTAAGCTGGTGCTGCGGGCTGGTTCGATGATTCGATTCGTGTTGGTACGAGCGTCCCGTTGATGATGTGTTGTTTGTTTGTTTTTTTACTCAGGCAGGGCGCAAGGAGACGGTGCTCGACCTGGCAAGTTCGTCGACAAGGGCGTCCAGGTCAAGCTCACCGGCGGCCTTCAAGGTTGATCCGATTCGCACAGCCCAAATCCCCTCATTTTCTTCTGTCCCTTCCCAGTGTTATGATAGATACATCGTCAGATCCACTAGAGGGCTCCCTATTTGTTTTACAAAATATGGTTATTTCTGGGTACATGTGCACTAGATAGGTTATGTTTCTTAGTACTCTGGACCTTGAAGATATGTCATGTTATAGAATGCAAGTCTGTATATCATGGTCGTCTCCTTAGTCTGCAAACAAATAAATCATTTCAAGTTTTTTGTCCATGTGTAGTCCATAAATATTAACAAAATTCAAATGATCAATTAATGAAAAGGATTAATCCCTAGATTCACTATATAGTCCATCAAGATTATATGTTTTTCCTATAACAGAAGTATTTCATGTCATAGGATAATTGTAGCTCGGAGACCACGGTCATGGTAGCTCATTTCAAATCATTTGAATTTTTCCTATAAATATTAAATGACGCTGGATTGGAATGGATGCAGGTGGGTGGCCGAGGAGGACCACTAGCTGTCTGTCAATCGGACCACCGTCCTTGATCAACTTCCCGCGGTAGTCAAGCCAGCCATGCATATACATGATGCTGCTGCTACAAGTATGGTATCTTCCATAGCAAGGTTGAAAGGATCCTTAAAACAAGCTAGCTAGGCAACATCTGATCTGAGAGTACATAGTTATGGGCACGCATGTATAAGTGCTGTAGGGAAAGGTTAATTAGCCATGGAGTAGTTGCCAGTAACCTCTTTCTGTTTATGGAGTGTAAACAAAATAAGAGCCCACATACACTTGCATCTTTTCTGAACATTCAGCCCGTCCTGTTTAGTCGAACGAAGAAAAAATGCAAGGACACCAAAAGGTGTGTAGATACACAGATAACAAATATGTGGTTCCATACTAGTTGGAACACTTTTCACTTAAATGATGTGCATGACAGATTTATCCAGCCGCTGCACTTTACTGAACAGTTGTTTCCTAGACATGTTGGGTTTTTCAAACCTTTTCTTGGGAGTAATTATACTTGTTAACTGCTGTCCTTTTGCAAGAAAAAGAAAAGCTGATGTCCTGAATGAATGTAAAAATACTTTAACAAGCCCTTCTTTGTTGCATTTAGGGGCATTGCAAGGCACTGCAATTACCTCGGAGATCTACTCTTGGCGCTGATTAGCTACAGAAGCAGAAGACCATGCTATATTCTTATTGTAGACCGTGATGATCATGGTGAGCCCCTCCACCCCTTTATTCCCCTCTGTTTTCTGTGATGCTATAGTTTGGCCTCGGTTCCATGGCTAATTACTTGTTGTACGCCACGTCGAGGACCGAGTGTTTGAGCTGATTTGTGTTGTTGGTGGTCATCTAGCTACTGATTTTCTGCTGCAAGTTAGAATGCCTACTGCTCTATGTTGTAGATGACTACTAAATTATCTAGTTTGCATCCCTTTGATGTCATGTATGCTACTGATTAGTTACAGGTAATTAGAATGTTGTAGGTTCAGTACTAACATGGCCTAATCCATTGGAATAAATTAGATGGGAATATATCTAGTTTGTTAATATAAATCTGATTAGTATGTTTGCTGCCATTTTGTATAAATTAGATGGGAATAAATTAGATGGGCATAATCTATAACAAGCCCTAATTGAACGAATCAATCTGATTGGTATGTTTGCTGCCATTTTGTTAGTCTGCAGAAGCATATCTAGTTTGTTAGTCAGCCACTTTTTTGCCAGAACCATAAATCCTGATGCATGCTGATTATGGTCTGGTCTGTTAGATCTGTTCTCCTGTTGCTTAAAATTTGACTGGATTCTGAATGTGTATCTGCTGGTGTGTATCTGCTGTTGCCTGGATTCTGAATGAACATGTCAGTATACTATATACCCAAAAAAACATGCTTACAGTTCTTTTCATTTCTATGATCAATCTAGTTAGAGTTGCACATGTCAGTATACTATATACCAAAAAAATCCTAGCTAGTGAGAACATTTGTCACTCCATGAACACGTACTGGTTAGTGTTAGTCATACTATTTATCTACATGGCATTTGATGTCAATTCTTGCTTATAAGTTATTGGATCACTCCATGAACACATTCTTATTCTTATATTTTCATTCTTATTCTTTGCACAGGTGAAGTGTGAATCCAAGGCCGAAGCTGTGAATCATATCAACAAAGAGGAGCATATTATCTGTTGTAATTGTACGCATATCTGGGTTGTAGTATACTGAATTGTAATAGACTAATGTAGTCTTGTTTTGGACGAATTTCATTTGCTCTCTAGTATGTTCAAAACAATGATTGTGTATGTGATTTGAATACCCGTGAAATGGAAACATGACAAGAGGGTCCAAGTTATAATGGTTGTTTGACAAATTTCGAAATTTCTGACATGTGGGACATATTTTGAGATAAGCATGACATGTGGGGCCGGCTTACTAGTGGTACCCCAATGTATAATAGCTGAAACTATAAAAATCAAAGGACTAAAAAGGCTACGGCCCAAAAATAAAATGGCTTAAATGTTGGGCCTGGCCCATGTAGTTGACCAAAATTAATCAAGAAAAAATATATAAAAAGGCCGAATTGTTGGGTTAGGCCCATGTAGAAAACCGAATTGGACTGGGCTGAATCTTGTGCCACATCAGCTTGCCATGCTGGATGCCTACGTGGCCTGGGGAGGTTGCTAGTGACCAAAACGAAACAATAGACGTATTTTGGTCGTAAACGTCTTCGATCATTCCAGAAGAAAGGTCGCTATAGTCAGTTTATGACGGCCAGCTTTTGACCTTCTGTTTTTGGTCACAAAAAGGTCGCAAATGGAAATTTGTGACCTTTCAGTGACCAATAGTGGTGGTCACAAGTTGACATATTTCTTGTAGTGTTGGTGCCACGAACCGGGACCAACGCACTCCTTTGATCCCAGTTGGTGGCACCAACCGGTACCGATGACCCCCCTTTAGTCCCGGTTGGTGCCACCAACCGTGACCAAATCCCTCTGCTTCCCGCCCTTTGGGCTGCTGAAAAGAGGCCTTTGATCCCGGTTGGTGGCACCAACCAGGACTAAAGGTGGCATTCGTCCCGGTTGCTACCACGAATCGGGACCAATGCTTCGTCTATATAACTAGCACTTGTGAAAATTTTCATTCAGTTCGTCTTCGCCGCCCCGACAACGCCGCCAGGCTTCCCCTCTGTGCCTCGTCATCGCCCCTGCCTCCGACGCCGTCCCGTGCCGCCCAGACGCCGTCGCCGCCCCGCGCCCCCGTGCCCCGACGCCGCCGGCCCTGCCTTCTCATCGCCCGTCGCCGCGTGCCCCTCACCGTCGTCGTGCCCTGCTTCATCGTCGCCCATCGCCGCGCCCCTCACCGTCGCCCGTCACCGTCGCCGCGCCCTTCACCGTCGTTGTCGCCGCATAATGAGCTCATATATATGAATTTTCCTAATTTAATTAGATGTGTAGTTAATTTGGATGTGTAGTTAATTGAGTTGTTGTAATTTGTTCATATTGTGTTGGAATTTTTTTCTGTTCATATATTTTTTTTTGTGATATTACTATTGAATATGCATGTTTGTATGTTCATATATATGCAAAGAATATGTCAATTTTTTTATGATTTTTTTCTGTTCCTAGAACTTTTATGATTTTTTCTGTTGTAATTTTGTTCATACAATTTTAATGAATTTTTTATTCATAGAATTTTCTTTGTCAATTTATGTATATGTTCATATTGTGTATGTATAGGAAAATTATGTATGATCAAAGTCATTTATGTATATGTTCATATTTAGAAGAAAAAGCAGGAGAGGAAAAAGGGAAATAAGAAAAGAAAGTGTTTAATATAATTAGTTAGAAAAATAATAGAACTAGTTAAACTAGTTTATTTTTAGTAAGTACTACTTTATTTTATTTTTAGTAAGTGCTTAGTAGTTGAACTAGTTGATTTAATAAAACTACTTTATTTTACTATAGAAGTAGTTTATTTTTAGTAAGTACTACTTTATTTATTTATAGTAAATGCTTAGTAGTTGAACTAGTTGATTTAATAAAACTACTTTATTTTACTATATATAGAAGTAGTTTATTTTTAGCAAGAAAATTAATAGAACTAGTTTATTTTTTTAGTTCAAGCAATTAATCCCGCATCGACGTCGATGATGCCTATCCCGCATCCTCGTCGTCAACTCGACGGAGGAGGCCGGCTTGATCAGAGGGGCCACGTCCGGGACTAGGCTCCGCCGAGCTAGTATTGGGAGGTGCTACCTTCCGGGGGGCGTAGGTTGGTGAGGAGCCAGCCCGTTGTTGATCCGATCCTTGTTTGGTGGCGGTCGCGTGCGCCAGTGACGGTGCCGAGGCTTCCGGACACCACAGAGGTGGTACGTCATCGTGTCAATGAGGAGGACGAGCACGTCCGTCGCTACATGGTTGCGTTGGAGGGCAGGTTCGACAATACCTGGCAGGTTCTTCAGGGTTCTCACTGGAGCTATGATCCTGTGATGGTCCCTTCTCTTTGGGTGTCCATCGCCCGCGACGATACCCGTCGGGCACTACGGTTCTAGCTGTATAAGCGATGCTATGTATGATAGTATTCGAGGAGTATTACTAGTGATAATATTCGACGATGTACGGACACAAGAGATGATGTACTTTATTTTACGATTTGGTTTTGCTTATTGAATGCTCAAATTGGAAAAGTACTCATACTTTGAATGCTAAAATTGGAGAGCACTATGCAGAAATCTAGGAGCCCCCTCCATCATCCGCGCTGTCGTCCTCGTCACCGACCCCCCCTCCGACCTCGAGGTGAGACCAGCCAAATCTCCATGTCAATATGAGTCCTATAATATGAGTCCTCGGGTTGACTTTAAGTCTGTCGAGTCTCCACCTATATGAGAGTTCGAAGAATCCCGACTGTTGTCGTGGGGGTAGCTTCTCCTTCGTTCCCGTGTGCTAGACACAATGTGTAATGCACTCGGGAACGAAAGGAGGAACTACCATCACCGTCGGTCGCAAATGTCATAGAGGAATCAGTGAGGTAGAGTCTCCAACCAAATATATATGAGAGGACGAAGAATCTCGACTGTTGTCATGGGGGTAGCTTCTCCTTCATTCCCGTGTGCTAGACAATTTGGTGTAATGCACTCGGGAATGAAAGGAGGAGCTACCATCACCGACGGTCGAATATATACACCACATGAGCTGAGAGTTTTTTAGTACATATATTTAATTGTACAAGTTTAATATTTGAATTATGAACATAGGAAATGTCGTACTCGGACGACGAAAACCGCCCGGGGGAGTGCGACTGGTGCCACGACGACCGAGGTATGTGCGACAGGTTCCTTGAGCTGGACGAAGATCGGTGCTTCAACATTAAGCTCGAGGAGACCTTCGCTGTTGAAACGGTACGCAACGACGACAATAGTTTTTTTTCGTAATCAAGCACGACTTCAACTATTTTAACGTGTACTTTTCATCTTTTCCAATTCGACTAGCTTATCCCATGCTATGCAAGATGCTATGTCTTGGAGAGGATGGGTTTTGAAGACCATGAAAGTATGGAAACAAAGAAAATTCACCAAAGGACCCATCATGGTGTGGATTTTGCAGTAAAGTTGTACAATTCTGAGAGTGTAACCCATTTTGGTTGCAAAAATTGGGAAGCACTTTGCAAGATGTATGGTTTTGATGAGGGTATGCTTGTCACCATGGATCTTGGTGATCCTGAAATCGAGCTAGACAATATGGACATTTGGGTCCTTGTTGATATGCTTCCAATTCTTCCCCTATGTGAGCTTCTCAAGCATAGTATTTAAGTAATTTATATTGTTTATTTCAAAATAGTTGACAGCTTATTTTCATTCTTCAAAGAATGTGCGGAAGATGGTAGACAAAACCCGCTACACCAATGGCTCCGAATTAACTTATAAGGAGAAAAATCATCTGATCACATTTTGTAATGATCTTGAGAATTACAATATCTACAATCGAACTCCTCAACATTATGGTCAATACGTGTCACTAGTGCGTGTTGAACTACAGTAACTACCATGGAGATACCCTGGTAAGATTTTTTACTATTACGACATCCATGCATCTTTTGCATACTTCTAAAACTAGTACACCATTGCTAACTACGAAGTTATTACTATGTTTTTTAACAGATAATCCTGAATGATTGTGTGCCTCATCTGATGTATACGCACGATCGCCTTGATGTTTTGAACATACAACCAGGTCATCCTACGAATCTCAGCTGTCCATACCGGATTTCTAAAAGAAGTGGAGACATGACAATCAAAAAATGGAAAAAATGTATGGACAGTTGTAAGGAGGTTCTTGGAAGCAAAAGGAAGCGAAGCGCAAGAATTGGAGATAGGATGATCTCCATTCTCCATAATGGAGAGTCAGGGTCTATATTGTTTTATGCTATTTTACCTTAAAGAGGGTATTTATACCTCATAATGATGATCATGTGCTAATAACAATTAAGTAGGGTTGGTTCGATGACTATGAGGATGATGATCGTATGACTTGTTATTAATAATGAGTAGAAGTTGTATGATGATCATTAATTAGTAGGACTTGTTATTATATATGATGATGCATGATACGAGCGGGTGAAATGAACATGGATTGGATTGAAGTGAAGGCAACATGCATGTGGTGCATGTCGAAAGTAGTACAATCCAAACTTGATCAAGTTAGGATTAGTATTACTTTCGACATGCACCACATGTTGCCTTCACTTCAACCAAACACGGAGATATGTAAGAGAGGACACTTCTCTCTATTAGCTAGCTAATAACAACCTAAATTAACCCACAAAACCCCTAAACCAGCCCTTTCAAAAAAAACCTCAGCTTCAGCCAGCTGCTGACGCGTGGATGCCTATTGGTCCCGGTTGGTGTCACCAACTGGGACCAAAGGCCCCCCTGCCTGGGCTAGCCGCAGCGGCCACATGGAGGCCCATCTGTCCCGGTTCGTGTAAGAACTGGGACTAAAGGCCAAGGGCATTAGTAACGACCTTTTAGTCCCGGTTCCAAAACCGGGATAGAAGGCCCTTATGAACTGGGACAAAAGGCCCTTTTTCTACTAGTGTAATGTCATTGGAACCAAGTGGATATTCAAGAACAAGCAAGATGCTCATGGAATTATCGTTCGCAACAAGGCTCGTTTGGTGGCACAAGGATACTCCCAAGTCAAGGGTATTGACTAAGGTGAAACCTTTGCTCCCATTGCTCACCTTGAATCTACTCATTTGTTGATTGCTTATGCTTCTCATGATAACTTCAAGTTGCAACAAATGGATGTGAAGAGTGCTTCTCTTAATGGTCCTATTAATGATTTGGTGTATGTCAAACAACCCCCGGGGTTCGAGGATCCCTATTTCCCCGATCATGTGTACAAACTCGATAAGGCACTCTATCGCCTTAAACAAGCCCCACGTGCATGGTATGAGCACCTTACCGAGTTGTTACAAGATCGTGGGTTTGAAATTGTGCAAATAGACCCCACTCTTTTTACTAAGAAGGTCAAAGGAGAGTTGTTTGTATGACAACTATATGTTGTTTATATTATATTTGGTTCCCCTAACAAAGCTTTCAATGAGGAATTTGCCGCTGTCATGACCTCAAAGTTCAAGATGTCCATGATGGGAGAGTTGAAGTTCTTTCTTGGGTTCGAAATCAAGCAAAGAAGAGAAGGAACCTTCATCAACCAAGCGAAATATGCTCAAGGCATGCTCAAGAGATTCAAGCTAAGTGATGTCAAGCCGGCTTCCACTCCAATGCCCGCCAAATACCAACTTGACATAGATCCCAATGGTAAAGCGGTGGATAAAAAGGTATATTGCTCCATGATTGGATCCTTGCTTTACCTTTGTGCATCTAGACTGGATATCATGTTGAGTGTGGGAATTTGTGCACGGTTTCAAGCCGCACCTAAGGAAAGCCACTATGTGGAGGTCAAGTGAATCTTTTGATATTTTGCTCATACCCCAAACTTTGGCTTATGGTACCCAAGAGGAGCCAACTGCAACCTTTTGGGCTATTCAGACTCAGATTGGGCAGGAGACAAAGTGGATAGGAAGTCAACCTCCGGAGGGTGCCAATTTCTTGGTTGCTCTTTGGTGAGTTGGTCTTCTAAGAAGAAAAATTGTGTGTCTCTCTCATCCACCGAAGCGGAGTATGTGGCTGCCAGTAGTTGTTGTGCTCAACTTCTAAGGATGAGGCAAACTTTAAAGGATTACGGTGTCACTTGTGACGAAGTGCCTCTTTGGTGTGACAATGAAAATGACATCAAGATCTCTCTCAACCCAGTGCAACACTTCAAGATGAAGCATATTGAGATTCGGTATCACTTCATCTGGGATCACATTAGGCGAGGGGAGATCCAGCTCAAATATGTCAACACTCATGATAACCTTGCAGATATTTTCAGGAAGCCCTTGGATGAAGCAAGATTTTGCGAGTTAAGGCATGAGCTAAATATCATTGATTTGAGCAATGTGGCTTGAACCCTTGCACACCCCACCATACTCATCTTGATATCTGTTTAGGTATATGCATGGACATAGGGGGAGTGTTGTTCTCTCAATGAACTCTCCCTCCCCCCATTATGCATAAATTTATCAACTCTTTCACATTAACCATTCTTGATGGTACTTGTGCTTCAAAGATGAGTTTTGGACTTGGGCCCACGGATAATTCTTCGCGGTGCCATACCAATTGACGCAAACATAGGTGGCTTCGGCCACCGCCCTCTCCTTAAGAGAGGCTTTGAGTGTGTTTGTTCCTTGTTGTCTTTTGCCTTCGTGTTGAGCTGTGTTTGTGCTCGGTTTGCCGCGTGTGTATGCCCGTTTGCGTGTTCGTTTGCTTGTATGTTGATTTGCAAAGACCGTGTTTCTCTGTTTTGCTGGAAACTTGCACTTCCTTGGGTTTATGGTACTACCATGGTTGGCCATGGTACTACCGCATGAGATGGTGGTGCACTTTGTGTGCACAGTTGCATCTCGGAACGGTACTGCCGCTTCCAGCGCGACAGTAATTTTTTAATGTCGCTGGAAGAGCAGTACTACCGCCTAGTGTGCGGTACTTCCGCCCGGGTGATACTACCGCGATGACCCGCGGTACTACCGCGCCGCCGCGAGCGGGTGAGGGTCAAGAGCGGGGAGGGGGAGTTCCAACTCCCCCATACCCATTAAACTCCCCCCCCCACCTCGTCTCTCTCTGCCCAAGAACGGCGCCGGAGGACCTCACCAGATCTCCATCTCCGGCCGCTCTCTTCGAATTCCGGCCAGTGCGATCTATCCCCACCTCGCCCTCTTGCCATGTAACCAGGTTTCTCCCCAAATCCCTCTCTTTTTGCCTCGTTGCCCTGCTTTTAGGTTTTGGGGAGATGCATGTTGTTCTTGAGATTTTAGGCCAAGTCTTTGCAAGAGGAGGATGTAGGAGAGTAGTAGTGCAGTAGATATGCTATTTGGTATGTTGCCACACGGTATTTTTGATCACCCGTAGTACCGATCCAAAGTTGCGGATGTGCCTAGATCCGTTTCGTGCCGGATTTGATTCGAGCGGTACTACCGCACCTCTCGTGTGATACTACCATTTTGGCCGCATCCGCCTCGCGCGGTACTATCGCTCCTATGAAGTGGTACTACCGCTCGTGGCGCGGAAATAAAATTTTACTTCTGCTCCAAGCGCGGTACTACCCTGCCATCCCGGTGTGGTACTACTGCGGCTGGAGCAGAAGTAAACTTTTACTTCCGCTTAGTGGTGAGGTACTACCGTTGACTTTGAAGCTACCTTGTTGCGACTACCCAATCTTATGTCTACGTGTTTCGTTTGTTTTTGCTGAGATCTTTGCACTGCTCCCTCTCGTCTTCTCGTGTGTTTTGTGTTGCATTTCATAGGTGGTGGCTCCAATGTCCGTCGCTCGAATCCAAGCCGCAACACGGGCTCTAAGAGGCTTCGCAATCAAGAAGCACCGGAGGGCTCCAATGCCCAACATCGCAATATCAAGAAGACCGCCAACACATACAAGGAGCCAAGTCTTGGCATGGATGAGATACCTTTGTCTGAGTTCATCGTTCACAGGAGGATCAATCCCTATGTGAACGCTCGAGAGAATGTCAAAGGGAATGAGCTGTTCTGGACCAAGCAGCAGAGTCTTATCTACATTGATGTGATCAAGTCCAAGCACAACATCTATGTCCCAATGCGGATTGACATGCATCATTTGAGGAAGGACCCTACATACTTTTGTGAAGCAATGGACTTGATTGAGCAGTTTGGTATTGAAGACATCATCACTTTTCACATGGACTTTGATCCGGAGCTCATGGCACAGTTCTTTGCTTCCGTCCACTTCCACACGGATGGGGAGTGTACTTTGACTTGGATGACCAATGGGAAGAGGATGTATGCTACTTGGAAGGATTCCATGGAGATGATGCATGTTTGTGATGAGGGGCTCGAGAAGACCGTTGGTGCCCGCTCTCACGGCAACCCAGAGTCCGCCAACAAGAACAAGCTTCAACCGTTCCTTGTGGAGAGGAAGGTCACTAATGGCACTCAGTCTTGGGTGCTCAACCCTTTCCTCGATGCCATGCACCGGATCTTCCGCAACACTCTGTTTCCACATGTCGGTGACAAGGATAAGGTGCATGCTTATCTCGTGGATATGATGCTTCTGTGCGAGGAGGCGCGTATTCCTTCTGCCCAACCTCTGGACATCTCTCACATCATGTGGAATGAGCTTCGTTTTGCGGTCTACAATCGCAAGGTGTCCATCTATGGCCCATATTTGCAACTCCTGATCTCAAAGACTTGGGAAAAGATGTTTCTGGAGGAAGACTTTTTTGCTCCAAACTGGATTCGCCATGAGCCTATCAAGTTGCGTCAGAAGAACAAGTGGGCCAATACTGCTACCAAGGATGAGGCTGAGGCTGCTAGGATGGTGGTTGATGAGGATGAGGAGGAGGTTGAGGAGGAGGAGGAGGAGGAGGATAGCTCTGCTGGGTATGCTCCTCCATCTTCTGAGCCCTCTTGGGCTAAGAAGCTGAAGGCCAAGATGAAGAACCTGTTCTCCATGCAGGCCAAGGGCCAGTACAGGACTCATGTTGCTTCCAAGGAGAGTCGCAAGCGCGACAAGAGGATCTTGAGGACTTTTGGCGAGATCGTGCAGAGCGGGTCAGAGGTGAACATCACCCCGGAAACTGAATGGATAACCGCGCAGGGCTTTCAGTGCTCCGACTCCGAGGAGGAGACCATCCCCGCTGCTGAGTCTGATGAGGAGCGTGATGATTGATCTCTACAGAGGATGCTACCACCTGTGTCGTAGGTGTCCTCTCTGCCTTTTTGGTGTCTCGATGCATAAGAGGGAGAGCGTGTAGGATTTGCGAGTTGTGTCGCTTTGTTTTTGTCTTGTTGGACCTTTGTTCGTGTTGCTTTGGTTTGTTGCTTTGTGTTCGTGTCAGTGTGAGTCCCGAAGACTATCATATGGTGTAAGACATATGCACTCTAGTTCATCCTATTGTCTTATGAATGCTTCGTAGTTCGTGAGCCCTTGCTATCTTGTGCCCTTTACTTTATGCTCATATTCTTTACCTTGCCTCCTTGCTTAATGTTATTCGTTGTGTTGCAAGGAATGCATTGTCTATAAAATATAGGGGGAGTTATGATACTAGTATGTGTGCCGTGCAGTCCAAAGCACATATTCAGAGTGCATGCATCTAGGGGGAGCCTGTCTATATTTTATAGCTGTTGGGATTGCTTATGACCATTGTTACATCCTTATGTGCAAATCCCTGTATTGTCATCAATCCACCAAAAAGGGGGAGATTGTAAGGGCATATTTATCCCTATGTGATTTTGGTGATTGATGACAATGCATTTGCGGACTAATCATGTGCATTGAGCATTTCAGATATCTCATGTTTAGGCACAAGACGATTCATTGCCCCTCGGAGTCTAGTGAAGATGGAGTTTTCTCTATGTTTCTTTTCGGTGGATTTGAGTCGTAGGAAAGCTTTACTATTAAGAGGGGTTCCGCTTTGGAAAGGTTTGGGTGGAATCATCACGTACACGTCCATTACTTTTCACCACCTTTCCTTTGCCTCTTTGGAGCAACCACCGTTTATCCGTGTCTCTGCAAAATGAAGGACTCCTAGTGTGGCTGTGTTGTGGCATGCGGTAGTACTTCTCAAGGGAGCAGTAGTACTGCAGAGGCCCACGGTAGTACCGGCCAGGGACGCTTAGTATCGCAGGCTCTTACGGTAGTACCGCTCGCCGGGCGCGGTAGTACTGTGGCCTTAGGCCCAGCACAGCAGCACGAGCAGAAGTAGGGGCAGATGTAATTTTTTACATCCACGCCCTACGCGGTAGTACCGCTCCCTGTATGCGGTAGTACCGTGTCAGATTTTTGCACAGATCAAAAATCAGCGGAAGTAGTTACAGATGTATTTTTATTCGTCCATGCCTTCCCAACCCAGACAAACCCTGCCTTGCGGTAGTACCGCAAGGCTGCGAGGTAGTATCGATCTGACGGTTCTACCGCTCGCGGTGGCAGTGCAAAGGGCTTCTTCTGGTCTCTACCGTGGGTGCGGTAGTACCGCACCGCCTAGCGGTAGTACCGCTTGTCTGGTGCGGTAGTACCGCATGTCGTGGGCTGGTTAAGTGCATAACGGTTGGATTTGTCCCTCACTATATAAAGGGAATCTTCTTTTCTGAGTGGACTACCTCTTCTTCCCCGAAGCTCCATTGATGCTCTAAGCTCCATTTTCGCCTGATCTCTCTCCCTAGCCAATCAAACTTGTTGATTTTCTAGGGAGTGGTTCAGAAGGCACCGATCTACACTTCCACCAAGAGAAATTTGATTTCCCCCACTAATCCCTTGCGGATCTTGTTACTCTTGGGTGTTTGAGCACCCTAGACGGTTGAGGTCACCTCGGAGACACATTCCATTATGGTGAAGCTCCGTGGTTTCGTAGGGAGCCTCCAATTCGGTTGTGGAGAGAGCCCCAACCTTGTTTGTAAATTTTCGGTCGCCGCCTTCAAGGGCGCCAATAGTGGAATCATGGCATCGCACATTGTGTGAGGGCGTGAGGAGAATACCGTGGCCCTAGTGGCTTCTTGGCGAGCATTGTGCCTCCACACCGCTCCAACACAGACGTACTTCCCTTCAAAAGGAAGAAACTTTGGTAACACATCCTCGTCTCCACCGGCTACGCTATTGGTTATTTCTCGCCTTTACTTGTGCAAGCTTCTTATGTGTTGATTCCCTAGCTTGCTTGCTTGTTTGTTGTTGCTGCATCATATAGGTTGGTCACCTAGTTGCACATCTAGACAACCTACCTTGATGCAAAGTTTAATTTGGTAAAGAAAAGCTCAAAATTGTTAGTTGCCTATTCACCCCCCCCCCCCCTAGTCAACTATATCGATCCTTTCATTTGCTATGAAAGATCTTGGAGAAGCATATGTGATTCTAAACATCAAACTAATTAAGAATCAGAGTGGGATTACTTCTACACAATCTCACTATGACGAGAAGGTATTGAGCTGGTTCCTTTCTATACATAGCAAGCCTTCCCCGACACTTATGATCCACTATGACATTCACAAGAACAAGAAAAAGATTAATTGAGACATTCTCAAATTGCCGGTTAACTTATGTACATAGCCTGCACAACAAGGCCATATATCTTTTTCCTATGAGAAAACTAAGCAGGTTCATGTCAAACCCGGGTGATGATCATTGGCATGAACTATATAGGGTTTTTTTTATCTGAGAGGTACAATGAGTTATGGAATTTACTATTCATGGCACTCTGTTGTGCTTGAAGGATATAGTGATTCAAACCGGATATCTGATGTTGATATGCTCTATGCCACAAGTGGGTATGTATTTACTAATCGTGGTGGCGCAGTTTCATGTAGGTCTTGTAAGCAGACCATTTTGATGAGGTCAACCACAAAAGCGGAATTTACTGCTTTACAGACAACCACTGCTGGAGCAGAGTGGCAGCATGAGCTCTTGTTGGACTTGCATGTGGTTGAAAACCCCCTGCTAGCTATTCTTATGGTTTTTCACAATCAAACAGTTATTATCAAAGTAAACAATCCTAAGGATAATACGAAGTCATCAAGACACGTCAAGAGACGTTTGAAGTCTATTAGGAAATTGAGAAACTCAGGAGTAATAATTGTTACCTATATTCAAACAGACAAAACTCTTCTAGACCCTTTACAAGGGGACTATCATGAAATATGATTGACAATGCATCAAGGAAGATGGGTATGAGACCCATTGTGTTACACCGTAGTAGTAATCCAACCTTTTGTGATCGGAGATCCCGTGAAATAAGATCTAGGAAAAACAACTGTTGGATAACGGAGGAGAGTAATAGAGAACCCTCTCTATGTGAAAATGCAAAACTCTTAGAACTATAAGGCAGGTTGGCGCCATGCCTTGATGTGTTTTTATTGGCTATATGTAGCAAATATGACGCCCTATAGAGCATTCTTGAAAGAACACACCTATATGAGCCTCAAATGATAAACGTCGCAGACACCGGGGAGTATGACGCATATGCACCACCCACGGGTAGGCTACTGGTATCCATGTAGTGGTTATGACTTTGAGTGAAACTTGTTAACATAAAACTTAAAATTCAAGGCATATTCCCTTGTAAGTTGTGTATGGATGCAGCTAAAAGCTCTAGGTAGAAGTTAAAGTTAACAATCTCTGCTGGAACACTAGTATATTAAACAAGTAGCGAAATCAGGCAAAGCTCGAAATGTAGGTTGGAGATCTGATGAGGGGTTGTTAAAATAATAGGCTTGGCCCATGTATTTTTCTGAATTTCCTCAAGCAAATCACGAAAGCCCATGTATAAGTAGCAATTGGAGTTGTGCGACGAACTTAAATAATGAGTTCTTGCTTTCAAAAAAACTTAAATAGTGGGTTCTCCTCACTCCATTTATGATGGGTTGAGAGAAAGAGAACACCACACAAACATACCGAAAGAAGCTACGATTTTTCCTCATCTCGCAACTTGTGTCGTCACCATAGTCTACTTCATGTCGAACGCCAGTGTGCGGTAGAGCAGGTCTCGGAAAACCCTTCGTCCTTGTGATCCTTCAAGAGGAGAGGACAAATCGGTTGTTTGCGAACAAGCGACTGCTCAAGTTCGTTACCATTGGTCGTCTTTCATGATTTTATTCAAGTTGGGGGGCGTCGCATGCTGACGTATCCAACGTCATCTGCTTCGATCGGTCTTCATCAACATCATTATCAACCATATCACTCCTGCAGCAAGCCACGGCTACAAGAAACCGTACATGCGTCGTGATCTATTCATGTTTTTTAGTTATGGTTCCTGCAGCATGTACGATGTTGTTGCATGCTAACCTATTCATCTAGTATGTTAGTTTGTTGCATGCTAGGAAATACACTTGTGTTTCTGGTTGTATATGCACCCTATACTAAATGGAGATTTTTTTAAAAAAATATTTTAATAAAATGTCAAATTAGGTAAGAACTATTTTGACAAAACACTTGACTTACTTTTGCACTAGTATATAAGTTTTCACGAAAAAAAAACAAAAGTTGATCTCACAACAAAAAAGACAAAATTTATTTGCTAGTATATGTCACTATTCACACTATTTTAGCCAAATATTTGTCTTTTTTGAAAAGAAGTCAAAGGGGAGTTACTTTTTGTGGATTTTTTCTCATGGGTACAATAGAAGGTTAAGTTTATTTCAAAAATATTCTCAATTTTTTGACTTTTTGTTGAATTACTTTTTTTTCCATATATGATGTAGATGTCCCCATAGACCACAAATCCGCCTCCATTGCATGCTAGTAATAGTTCTACACAAGATTTCTTTTTCACAATTAATCACGAAATTGCCTAATTCCACAACAGTTAAGATGATGAGGATTGTTCGGGTAGGGTGGCCGTCCCTTGTATCCGGGTCAGTGAACGAATAATGTGTTCAATTTGCGGTACGCCGTATGTGCCAGGGGTGTTCTGTGTAGTTAGTTGACTACACAGGATTAAGACAAAAAACTGTAGAAATCCTCCAAGAAATAATGTAGAATTAATGTAAATACAACTGCTTGACATCAAGATTTTGAATTGACATCACAACTTGCCCTTGTAAAAAAACAAAAAACTGTCGAAGCCGGCAGCTACGTAAATCCGGCTAGTACGAGCTTCATACATGGCATGGTGCATACCTTCGCGACCCATCATGCTCTCCACTCTCGTTTCGTTTCCTCCGCCCGGACGACAATGCGGAGAACACTGGATTGTCTGTTTGGGTGGCTTTTCGAGGATTCGGGCTGGATTGTTGCATGTGCATGCGGTCGGTTTTTCTCCGGTTTGACCACCGCGCGTCGCCGGTTGTGCCTTTAATTTGTTCGGCGGTGCTAGCTGCAGTGATCCACTGATCGATGGCACTACTCTCAATTGCATTGATCAGGCCGTGAAGCCGTGAAAGGTGGCACTGCAGTTTGTTTAATAGTAAGATCGGCGCGTTGCATTAGCACGTCCATGTGATCCATCATGTGGTGTCGTTTTCTCGTCAGAAAGGAGTTTTTTAACCTGACAAGTACTCCCTCTGTTCCTAAATATGAGTCTTTTTAGGCATTTCAAATGGACTATGACATACGGATGTATGTAGACATATTTTTAAAGTATAGATTCACTCATTTTGCTCTGTATGTAGTCACTTGTTGAAATCTCTAGAAAGACTTATATTTGGGAACGGAGGGAGTATTTTAAACGTGGAGTGTCACGAACTTCATTCACTTCACCAACATGACGTATATACCCCATGGTCCTGTCGTGATCATTAAAATTAAGTGATGTTCAAAGCTTAAGCAACGCCTTGGACAAGATATGCATGTGTTAGCTAATGTCCAAACCATAATTTTCGCATAGAAGAGGGGCGGCTAATGTCCTTTACACGAACCAAAAAGCAGTCAAGTTCATATAATATAATCTTCTCCCCTGAACTTCTCCATGCCCCAAACTGTACCATACATTGAATCTCCCCTTGGTCTTGCATCTGTTTGTGAACACGGGATTCAAATCAATTCACCACCAAAGTCTAGCGCGAGTGAGGTGTCTGATTACAACGACCTGAATTTTGGAAGCCAAACTTGTCCCTTGGTCTTGCATCTGTTTGCTTGGAAAAATGCATCAGAACTAGTACTAATAATGTCTGCACTATACTCTGAAACGATGGTCATGCTAATTTGGAGCACAAGTGCACGGTGACGCGCGACAGGAAACCAACAGATATGGGTGTCGTACGAGATGCATGAACGGTTGGACTAGCCGATTAAAGTAGCAGTTACACGTGATTCACGAGAGCGACAGAGTAGATCTTTCTGCTCATCTGCTGTTTCTTTGCGCATTGCTAGCTCATGTTGAGAAGAGGAGGTGAGAGGCCGCGCAAGATGATCAAGAAATACGAGCAGACACACACAGTAGTAGTACCACATTTTCAGCAACTCCTCCGAAGGTAGCTAGGGTCTTGCTAAATACTACGGTGTTGGTGTGTGTGGCCAAATAACGAATTGATTTCCTGTTGGCAGTTTGCAACAAGTGCATTGCACAGAGACAGAGGTGATGGATAGTAGCAGACGTGACCGGCTGTTAACTTGTAACCAGACAGCTCCAAGATCGTACAAAACAAATAAATTTGGACTCATCGCTGGGCAACTTGTCCGGCTAAGAAACAAAGAAAACGAGACGCGAGTACAAAGAAACAAGACACGGAGAGGCATGGAGTAGCAGATAGGCATCGGGACGTGAGAAAGGGGAGTGGGAACAAACGGACAGCGGCCACAATGCCGTGCTGGCGTCCGCTCTCGTTTTGGACGCATCGCCGGGTCCTTTGAATCCCGTCACCGGCACCACCTGCTCTTGTCTCCGTCACGAGGCCAACGCCTTTGGTGTCGTTCGATGGTTGCCACCTGGGAGCAGGTCGGTTTCCTTCCGAACCCAACAAAACGCCATCCACAAGCTAGCGACCCCCGAGCCCATCCGATTTGGACGCACTCTATGCGTCCAGCGCCAGCTCCAACCAAAAACCACGGGCAAAACAACAGATTTGAGGTGATTTGCTTCTTGTCTTTGCCTCCACTCCGGGGATGCGAGGGGAAGAAAAGCAGGGGGGAGAGCGTGGCGCGGGCTGGAGTTCTGAGGCCATGCACGTCTGTTTCTCTGCCCGTTCTCGCCTGGCTGCCGTCGCCAAATACGAAAGACAGCCATGCATGGTGCTTGTCCTCGTCTCAGTTGGACTTATCCATGGCGTGGCGTGGTGGAATGGGAAGGATCATCTCTTTTTCTTTTGTGTTTGTGTTTGGCAGCATGCGCCAAAGCGGCATGGCGTGCGATTCTTACTTTTTTCTAACCCACTCCCGTGCACGGTGCACCTACCTATGTAGTAGTAGTGTAAGACAATAGACTTTAGGGGGAACC